>NW_006159766.1:404453-412341 GCF_000334495.1 Tupaia belangeri chinensis
CGCCCCCCGTTGTAGTTTTAATCTACCGGGTCTGGGACACGAACTGCAGTCAACTACATGGGAGTCCAGTGACATAGCCATTACGCTAACTGCTGGTCCCAATGATGCTTAAGTATGAACTATTTTATTACTCTATCACTAACAACAGCCAAGGTTTGCAGAGGAGGCTTTGACAAAGGAGAGTGGACAAATCGTTACCAGAGATATTTTTCTTAATTTTCTCTGAGGTGATACTAACCATTACTAAGCATTATTGACTAATTATAAAAATTCAAGAGAAGTCAAAATTAGAATTGTAAACACCTGGCTGGAAACCTGTGTGCATCTCTACTTCCTCTCAAAACCCCCTAAGGTAACAGGAAAGATTTTTTTCTTTCTTTCTTTTTTTTTTTTTTTTAAGGTTTTTGCCATATGGCACATGTGCTCACTAGAGACAGTGACAGGGAAAGTGAGAAATCACCTCCCAGGAGGGATGGCCAGGCTACAGTCCCTTCTCTTCCATTCTCTTCTTGGAATTTTGGGCACACACGTACACGTACCCAGTGTGATTTTCTTTCTTTTTTTAAAAGAATTATTTTATTTATTATTATCATTTTTCAATTTGATCAGAAAGAAAGAGAGAGGAAGTGAGAAAACAAACCGCCAGATCCAGGACTTGAATCATGGTCAACCACGTGGGAGTCCAGAGTCTCAACCTCCATGCCACCTGCTGGCCCCTCTTCTTTATGTTTTAAGAGAAACTTTTGCTATAGGGCCTATGCACTAGTTAGAGAGACAGAGACAGAAAGCGAGAAATCATACCTCCTTTCCCCCCAGGGATGGCCACACTGCAGTCTGTTCTCCTCTTGGGATTTTGGGCTCGCACACACATATGCCCAATGTGAGTTTTAAGTCGCCAGGTTTCAGACATGTATTGTGGTCAACTACATGGAAGTCCAGAGACATAACCATTACCCCATCTGCTGGGCCCAACCCAGTGTGATTTTTAAGCCTTCAGGTCCGAGACTCAACTGTGGTGAGCCATGTGGAAATCCAACACCTTAACTACCATGTTACCTGCTAGCTCTATGGAAGTTATTTTTTAAAAAGGTACAAAAAGTAAAAGATAACAGAAGAGTTATGACAACAGAAGGTAGAAAGTAGATGGATGAAGAACAACTGACTTCAAGGAAGTGGAGCAAAAACCCAAGTTCCTGCAGCAGAGTCCAGCAATAAGAAGCCAATTTGGGATGTGGGGTCGCAGGAGAGTTAAGAAATTGCAGTCACTAGGTGCCTTTGAAGGTACAGGGTAAAGCAGAAAATAGCCTTTTTGTCTTTTTAAATACATTTATTTCTTCCATGAGTGAGAGAGAAAAAGAGAGACAATCCCTAATGGGGTCTTTTTTTTTTTTCTTTTTTTGGGGGGGAGAGGTTTTTGCTATAGGGAGCGTGAGCTCGCCAGAAAGACAGAGAGAGACAGAGACAGAAAGCGAGAAATCACTCCCTGGGGGGGATGGTCACGCCACAATCCCTTCTCCTCCATTCTCCTCTCGGGATCTTGGGCACACACGCACACGCACCCGGCGTGAGTTTTAAGTCACTGGGTCCAGGACTTGAACCGCAGTCGACTACGTGGGAGTCCAGCGACATAGCCATTACGCTAACTGCTGGCCCCCCAGCAGGGTCTTGATGCCACAGCCCACGCCCAGCCTCAGCCAGCCGGATCCTAGGCACACATGTGCCTGGTATATGCAGGAAGGTCTCTGGACCCAAACCTGGGCCCCTCCTATGTCTTCCAGCCCAAAGGACGTTGCCGTTTTGGGTTTTGTTTTTGTTTTTGTTTTGAGAGATGTTTGCTATAGGGCTTGCGCACTCACCAGACAGAGACAGGGAGAGAGAAATCACCCCCACCCCTCCAGGGGGAATGGCCACACTGCAATCCTTTCTCCTCCATTCTCTATCCGGATCTTGGACAAGCACGCACATGCACCCAGCATGAGTTTTAAGTTGCTGGGTCTGGGACTCAAACCACGTTCGACTTTGTGAAAGTCCAGTGATGTAACCATTACGCCATCCACTGGTTTCCCCCCGCCCTATATTTTAATAATTATTTTATTAAACTTTATTTAAATTTGTCCAGAAAGGGACAGAGTGAGAGAGAGAGAGCAAGAAAGCAAGCCACCAGGTCCAGGACTCAAACCGCAGTAGGTCATGTGGGAGTCCAGCGCCCTTCACCATCATGTGACCTGCCGGCCCCAAAGAGCATCACGTTTTACTGTGCACCATCTTCTGGCGCCTGGTTTTGTCTCAAACATGAATGGACAGCCAAGTATCACCAGATACTTGAGGAATGAACGTCTAATACAACAGTGGGAGAAAAAAAAATTAACCTGGAGAAAACTAAGACAACATGGAAGAAGAAAAACATCGAAGACTGTAATAAAAGTTCATAAAAATGAAGGAAGAGGGCTAGTGGGAAGTATATGTGTGTTTTAAGATCTTTTAAGAACTCTCTACTAGGAGGAAATTAGTAGGTGATGTCTTGACTTGAAAAACAATGACACATCTGTAAGGAGCTATTTACGTGCAAATATTCAAGTGAAAAAACACCTAAGCGAGTTGAAAGTGGTTGCCACCAGGAGACCATATTAGATGGGGAAAAGGCAGCTGGCTTTTCTTTAGAAGCCTTTATATTAATTTGATAAAAGTAAGACCCAAACATCAGAAACGTATTTTCTATTTTCTCACAGCTCTGGAGCTGGGAGTCCAAGCCGAAGATGTTGGCAGGCACAGTCTCTCTTACAGGCTTGCAGAAGGCTGTCTTCTCCCTCTGTCTTTAAATGGCCGTGTGTGTGTGTGTGTGTGTGTGTGTGTGTGTGTGTGTGTTCCAGGTGCCTCTTCCTCTTCTCATAAAGGGATCAGTCATACTGAGGGAGGGCCCCACCCTAAAGGTCTCATTTTTGTTTAATCACCCGTCTGAAGAACTTAACTCCAACTCCAGGTACCGTCTGAGTTGTTAGAGGTCATGACCTCCACTGACGACTTTTAGGGGAACCTAAGTAATTCAGGCCTTAGTCAGCTCTTGCATTGCTTACCAAAATACCTGAGTCTGGTAAACTGATGGAACTAGAGCTTGTTTAACGCCCAATGCCGGCGGCTGGGGAGTTGAAGGCAGCAGGCGGGCCTGTGTCAATCCTATCAGCCCTCTCCTGTAACCGCCTGCTCTCACAAGGCGGCATCCCTCTGTTCATGACAGCGCCGCCTCCAAGGGCCAGTCACCACCCCATACTGGGCCTCAGCTTCTCCAGCGGTCACACTGGGAACCAGATTCAATACTGTGAACCTTTGGGTGACAACCCGGGGTGCAGGGACCAGCAGTGAGCGTAATGGCTATGTCACTGGACTCCCATGTAGCCAACTACTGTTCAAGTCCCAGACCTGGTGGCTTAAACTCACGCTGGGCACGTGTGCGTGCGTGCCCAAGATCCCGAGAGGAGAATGGAGGAGAAGGGATTGTAGCATGGCCATCCCCCCAGAGGGTGATTTCTCACTTTACCTCTCTGTCTCTCTCTTCTCTCTCTGTCTTTCTAGCAAGTGCACGCGCCCTATGGCAAAAACCTCTCGAATAAACAAAACAAAAACAAAAAAAGAACCAGGGTGCAAACCTTAACAAGCCCATAACACCCACCTAGTCACTCATTTGCTAAGATGTATTGGTCTCCCGAGGCTGGAAAGTGAGGATCAGGTGAGATAATGGCAGTTTGAAAAGCAATTTGCAATGCAAAAATAAGTAATAATAATAAGACATAGGTCATCTACATAATGCGTGCAGGAAGTAAGTTGAATAAAATCAAAAGAGAAAGAAAGAAAATGTCTAAAAGGAAAAATATAGGAGACATGGACAGTTGTAGGATAGCTACTGTTACTTCTTTTTTCTTTTAGGTTTGTGCTATAAGGAGCATGTGCTCACTGGAGAGAGAGAGAGAGTGAAATCACCCCCCAGGAGGGATGGCCACACCCTGGTTCCTTGTCCTCCATTCTCCTCTTGTGCTTTTGGGCACATACACACACCTGGCATGATTTTGAGCCACCAGGTCCAGGACTTGACCCAGGGTGGCCATGTGGGAGTCCAGTTACCTTAACCGCCATGCCACCCGCTGGCCCCACTACGGTTATTTCTTATGCTCCCGATGTGTGCCAGACATTGACTATCAGACTTATGTGAATTATCTTATTTAACCCTCACCATGACCCACTGGACTTACAGTGCAAAACCATTCTACCAGTGAGAAACCTATCACTCAAAGGCAGGGTAACACCCCTAAGGCCAAACGGCAAATAGGAAGGTTGAATTTGGATCTATCTGACACCAAGGCCCAATACTCACTTCACAGCTCTCCACCGTGAGCCCCAACCAGTGAGGAATTATGGTTAGGCTCTATTGCTATAAGTATGTTTGTTAAATATTAAGCACATTTTCAAAACCGTAATTTATGTGTGTAGAGAATAATAATGAAACGAAAACCTGTGTACTCACCAGCTAGCTTGAGAAAGCAAGTATCACCAGTACCTTAGAAGTTCTTTTGTACAGGGTTGGCCCTGTAGCCTAGTGGTTAAGGGAGCCAGATTCCACATGGCCAACGGCAGTTTGAATGCCAGGCCCAGCAGCTTGTCAAACATGCTATGCACATGTGCACGCATGCCCACAATCTTGATAGGAGAGTAAATGAAGGTGAAGGGGCTGCGACGTGATCATGTCCCATTGGGGGTGCTCTCTCCCCACCACCTCCCACCCTCTACATGTCTCTCCAGCAAGTGTATGTACTGTCTGGCAGCAAAACCAATACGTCGCTCTCTGTTCCCATTCTTCTCGCTTTTCCTGCTAAAAGTAACCGTTCTTCTAGCTCTCTGCTCACCCATGTATCATATACACACATGCATGCATTTTCCTTTTGCGTGTTTTTTAAATCTAAATGATTTGGGGCCGGCTGGTGGCATGGTGGTTGAGGGGCTGGACTCCCACGTGGTCGACCATGGTTCAAGTCCTGGATCTGGTGGCTTGCTTTCTCACTCTTCCTCTCTCTCTCTCTCTCTCTCTCTGTCTCTCTCTGGTCAAACTGAAGAATAATAATCCATAGATAAAATGAAATAATTTTTAAAAAAATAATCTAAATGATTTCTGTGTTCTTTGGGGGCTCACTCCCCCCCTTTTCAATATTAGGTCCCTAAGACTTACTCAAATTGTCACATCCCCATTGCCATTGATGGTTGAGTGCCACCAATGGGCCTCTAGAATCCCGCTGTTTTGACTGAGCCTGAAGCATCTCTTCCCATGAGGCAATCCTCCGCTTCTCAGAACGGGCTAGCACATTTCGTGTCACATTAGTAAAGAGTGTCCTCTGTGCCCCGTTCGGGAACGTTGCTAGCTGGTGGGTTCTTGGACTAATAAACGTATTCTTTCTTCTAAGCTTTCTGAGCATTTTGACTCCCTCATCTGTCTTCGGAATCCCTGGCTCTCCATCTCATGAGTTCCAAGCTTGGAGGAACCGTTCCTGCTCTGCAGGAAGTACAGGCCTAGGCATTCTACAGCCCGGGGGTATTAGGCGCAGAGGCACGGGGTCCTGTGCCTGATCTAATACACGCTCCTCCGTCCAGCGTAGTTCTGCCCTCCCTGCCTTGAGATCACTTCCAGGCACTTTCTCCCAGGCCCCGTTGATACTCCCAAGTCAGATTTTGCAGTAGTTTTGGTGACTAATTCCTTTCTTTCTTTGTTTTTTGTTTTTGTTTTTGTTTCTTTTTTTAGTTTTTTGCCATAGCACCATGTGCTTGCTGGAGAGAGACTGAGAGACACAGAGAAAGGGAACATGAGAAATCACTCCCTAGGAAGGGATGGCTATGTTGTAATCCCTTCTCCTACAGAAGTCTGCCCTAGAGGAGGCCTTCGCTCAGTCTCCAGGCCATGGGAGTCTGGCTTCACCTACCAAGGGCAAATATCCTGAATATCCTCGTTCCGAGTATGAAGAAGAATCTGGGACCTACGCACTTCAGGCCCACGCACCCACATATCCTTATCAGGGATATCAGGGCTCCTCTCTTTCCTCCTCTAGTTCCTGACTTAGCATGAGAAACCTGTTGGGTTGTGAACTCAACTTCCTTTGTAGGTCTGTTGTACATAAGGTCAAAGCTGAGGCCCTATTTTTCCACAATTCAACCCTCTGTCTACAGCAGATGAGACTTCTTTTAAATGAGGGCATGGCGGGCCAGCTTGGTGGCATAGTGGTTAAGGGGGCTGGATTCCATAAGGCTGAGTATGCGGTCTGAGTCCTGGACCCAGAGGCTTGAAAGACCTGCCAGGTGTGTGTGTGTGTCTAAAAATCCTGAGAGGAAAATGGAAGAGAGAGGAGACTGTGGTTTGGCCATCCTCCCTGGAGCTTGCTTTCTCACTTTCTCTCTCTCTCTTTCTCTCTCTCTCCTCTCTCTCTCTCTCTCCAGCAAGTGCTTGTACCCTAAAGCAAATTAAAGAAAAAAAATAGTATAAGTGATGGCATAGAAAATTTTTGGCTTTTGGGGGGGGGAGGGCAGCTGGCAGTGTGATGGCTGAGACGCTAAACTCCCACATGGTTGACCACAGTTCGAGTCCTGGACCTAGCGGCTTGCTTTCTCATTTTCCCCTCTCACTCTGGTCAAAGTCAAATAACAGATAATAAATAAAATTAAAAATAGATAATTATTTTAAACAAAAAAGAAAAGAAAATGTCTGGCTTTTGACCCACGCTCTCAGTTCATGATTCCCTAACCTGAGCCTGTTATGTCCTTCTGTCGTGGCTTCTCTAGAAGTTACCGACTACCAACCAACCAGCTCCACAGTTACCACTGACCCCGGACCTTTCGGTACAAGATGTACTCTCAGCCAGGGCGTTCTCTTCCACCTGCACGCTCCCCCAGGTCATCCCACGTGAGACTCTTAGTAATAGCGATGCCATGGCATGCCAGACGTGGTCACCACCCTACTGACCCACAGCAATGGGGTCTTTGTTGCCATCTGGTCTTCACTGACCTGCCTTCGCTGACTAGAAAGTGAGCCAGTTTTAGAATCTCATTCAGAGGAACTCCGTCCTCGGACACTTCTAGCCCTTACTGATGTAGACTGAATTCCTCTATAACGAGGGACTGAGTGCAAATGATATTTCTAAAGTGCGAAATGTGACACCAAGAAGAATGGGGACAGGAGTGGAGAAGTGAGACGGGCTAGGAAAGAAACGGATACCATCGAGAACTCGCCCAGGTCACCACGGAGAACAGCCCCACAGAGAAGAGGGCGACACACGCCCAGGTCACCCCACCCCAGGGGGCAAAGAAGCTGGGTGCTGGTCCTTCAGCTCCCACTCGCTCTTGGCTGACTCTCCCCTAGCATGAACCTGCCTCACAGACGGGGAGGGAGAAGCCCGAGGCTACAGACAGAGTGACAAGAGCTTCCGGTGAGGCTGCTTCGTCCTGGGTGATCACAGAGGAGAATGCTGGTTGTCCCCTGGACATAGTCCACGGCTTCCTGTCTAAATGAGCACGTGCCCCAATTATCACTCCTTCCTGTTCACGGCTTTCTTTTTCTCCACGGCAGAATTTCTACCTGACATGACACAGATTACAAGACACTGTCTGGTTTATTCGCCACCATATCCCCACGCCAACAGGGCCTAAGACACCGTATGACACAATAACTACTTCTGCTTGACCGAGTGAATTTTTGAAAAATTAACATCGGGACCAGCAGTTAGCGTAATGGCTATGTCACTGGACTCCCATGTGGTCAATCGCAGTTCGAGTCCCGGACCTGGTGGCTTAAACTCACACCGGGCACGTGTGCGTGCGTGCCCAAGATCCCGAGAGGAGAATGGAGAAGGGATAGCGG
>NW_006159766.1:413020-418599 GCF_000334495.1 Tupaia belangeri chinensis
CCCTCAAAAAAAAAAAAAAAAATCCTAATGATGGACTGGCTCTGTGGCCAAATGATTGAAGAAGCCAGATCTCATATGAACGAGCATACAGTTCGAATCCCAGCCCTCTCCTTGAGCAACATGTCAGGCACATGTATGTATGTGCCCAGTGTCTTTACAGGAGGGGTGGAGGGCGGAGACTGTGGCATGACTGCACCCCATCGGGGATGCCTTCTCCCTCTCTCCGGTAAGAGCATGTGCCCTCTGACAAAGTTAAACAAACACGAAAACCTAATGGGGACCAGCAGTGGTGGTACAGCAGTCACAATGCTTAGTGACACTGCATCCACACGAGAAGGTCCCAGGTTCACATCCAGAGGCTTCCCTGTACGTGATGGGTGTTCACATGTGCCCGTGATCTGCGCTAGCTGAAGCAGGGCTACGGGGCTGCAGCATAAAGACCCTGTTAGAGGTGCCTGACTCTCTCCCATAAAGAAATCAAATAAGAATAAACTTTAAAAAAATGAACTAATGAGGGCCAATAGGTGGCATGGTGGCTGAAGTAGCTGGCTTTACCCACATTGTTGGGTAAAGCCACATGGCTGTCACAATTTGAGTCCCAGACCCAGCAGTTTGAGTCCTGGACTCGGTGGCTTGAAAAATCACAGCAGATGTGTGTATTCACGCACACACACACACACACACACACACACACACACAGAGAAGGTCCCAGGTTCACATCCAGAGGCTTCCCTGTACGTGATGGGTGTTCACATGTGCCCGTGATCTGCGCTAGCTGAAGCAGGGCTACGGGGCTGCAGCATAAAGACCCTGTTAGAGGTGCCTGACTCTCTCCCATAAAGAAATCAAATAAGAATAAACTTTAAAAAAATGAACTAATGAGGGCCAATAGGTGGCATGGTGGCTGAAGTAGCTGGCTTTACCCACATTGTTGGGTAAAGCCACATGGCTGTCACAATTTGAGTCCCAGACCCAGCAGTTTGAGTGAGTCACTCGGTAGCTTGAAAAATCACAGCAGATGTGTGTATTCACGCACACACACACACACACACACACACACACACACACATGCACATATGCACACATGAGCACCCAAAACCCCAAGAGGAGAATGGAGGAGAAGAGATTGCAGTATGGCCATAACCCCCCGGATGTGCTTTTTCACTCTCTGTCTCTGGCGAGCTCACACACCCTACAACAAATTAAAAATTAAAAACAAAAGCAACTAATGAAATAATCAGCTTGGGGAAGGATTACAATGAATACTGAAACAATCAGAAGGTAAACATCACACCAGATTTTCACTTCTATAGCCTACAGATTACTTGCTCAATGCAAAGGAAAAAACATACCCACATAGAGATGCGATCTGGCCATCGCTGCTTTACCCAAGTGATCAAACCCAGCATCGCACAATGGAACAGTCTAGTTACCCCCTCGTGAGATCCAATACGAGGTATGCGGCATGGCCTATGCAGTATTCATGCCAAAACTAAATCAAGCGTTAGACTGACTTCCAAAGCACAGAAGTCTCAATGAAACGTACCACACGGAAACAATCCAATTTTACTTGTTTGGCCTAGCTCCTTTCATTTCAGCACAATCAGAGCATTTTGAGAGAGTTTACCACTTTCTCACATCAACAACTCGTCCTTTTTCATTGCTAAGTTCCATCGTGTGGGTCCACCACGATCTGTTTATCTATTCATCTTTGATGGGTATCCGCATTGTTTTCAGTTTGGGTCCGTTCCAAAATATTACTGCTATCAGCATTTCTGGACAAGTTTTTGTGTGAACAGTTTCTCCATAGTCTAGTTGGAAATTGTCTTCTTAGTCTCTAATCTAGAACAATCCTCCACCTTTAAAAATGTGGTCTGTAACTAAATAATAATAAAAATAGAATAAAATAAAGAATTTTTTAAATTTTTATTTAATTCCATGTGTTATTATTATTTTTTAATTTGACCAGACAGAGAAAGGGAAAGCAAGAAAGCAAGCTGCCAGGTCCAGGACTCAAATAGCTATCAGCCATGTGGGAATCCAGCACATTAAACCACCACGCCACCTGCTGGCCTCAGTAAATAATAATTTTTAAAAAAATCTTTATTAAAAAATAAATAAATAAACAGTGGTGTGGTGGTTAAGTTGCTGGACTCCTACATGGCCAATCACGGTTCAAGTCCTGAACCTGGCAGCTTGCTTTCTCACTTTCCCTCTCTCTCTCTTCGTCTCTCTCTGGTGAGTGTACGTGCCCTGAAACAAATTTAAAATAATAGTAATAATTTTTTTTCTTTCTCTTTGTCTTTAATTAAGGAGGGCACGGATGCAGTCCCCCGCTACCACAAATTACGCAGCTGAGTTTCCCACATTTGGGGAAATCGCAGAGGGTCAGCGCACCCACAGTGCAATGGGTGAGCCTGGCCCTGGGAAAACCACCCCCGTGATCATGACATTTCCCCTGCCAGGTAAGTCTAATAATAATAATTAATAAAATTAAATGAATAGTTCTTCTCAAAAATCCTTATAAAGGAGCCAGCAGATGACGTAGTGGTTCAAGCGTTAGACTCCCACATAACCGACCACAGTTCAAGTCCTGGACCTGGCAGCTTGAAATTCACACTGGGCATGTGTGTGTGCGTGCCCAAAAAAATGCCAAGAGGAGAATGGAAGAAAAGGGATTGGAGCATGGCTATCTCCCCTGGGGGGTGATTTCTCACTTTCTGTCTCCCTCTGGCAAATGCACATACCCAATAGCAAAAATCTCTCTCTCTCTCTCTCTCTCTCTCACACACACACACACACACACACACACATCTTCTATATCTTGTAGAACGTACTATTCTTAGTACACGTTGCATAATCCCATTTGTATGAAACTTTGGAAGATGCACATGAATCTCCAGTGATAGAAAGCAGATCAGTGGATACCTGGGTGGAAGGGTGGGAGGAGGGAGGGACAGAGTGCAACAAGCTCTGAGGCAACTTTTGGGGGTGACGCCGTGTACCTATTGTGTCATTTTTTGTGGTGACAGGTTTGTGGTTCTGTACATACATCAAAGCTGATCTGGTGGAGATGTTAGATGTGAGCCATTTATTGTCCATCAGTTATAACTCAAAACTGTGAAAAGGGGACCAGCAGTTAGCATAATGGCTATGTCGCTGGACTCCCACATAGTTGACCACGGTTCACGTCCTGGACCCGGTGGCTTAAAACTCACGCAGGGCGCATGTGCGTGCGTGCCCAGGATCCTAAGAGGAGACTGGAGGAGAAGGGATTGCAGCATGGCCATCCCTCTAGGGGGTGATTTCTCGCTTTCTGTCTGTCTTTCTGGCGAGCGCACGTGCCCTATAGCGAAAACCTCTCCAAAAAAAAAAAAAAAAAACTGTAAAAAGTTGGAAGGGGACAAAATGGATGAATGAAAAAGTAGGATGAAACATCTTCAGTTGGGACTGTCCTGGCAAATTCAGGCTGTGTGGAAACTGTGCTTATCACCCATCACCAAGTCTGTTTCTTACTTGCTTCGAAATTTCTCTCTGATATCCTATTTCGCTCACATCACCTCATGAAACATATCTTAGACAATAGCAACAACATGTTTAAGGGTTTTATTTGGCTTTTCATTTACCAGAGGGCAGAAGCCAAGTTGTGGAGAGAGTGAGAGCAAACCATGACAATGGTGGTAGTCACACTGCAGTCTCTTCTCCATTTCTCCTTTGGGGATTTTGGACACACATGTAGATGTTCCTAGCATGTTTCTTTTCTTCTCCCTTTTTTTTAAGAGAGATTTTAGTTGTAGGGTGCATGCGCTGACCAGAGAGATGGAAAGTGAGAAATCACCCCCCAGGGAGGATGGCCATGCCACAATCCGTTCTCCTCCGTTCTCTTCTACAGATGTTGGATTTTGGGCACACACATACACGCCCAGTATTAGTTTCAAGCTCCTGGGTCTGGGACTTGAACTCTGGTCAACCACGTGGGAATCCAGTGCCTTAACCACTATGCCACCTGCTGACCCAGCCTACATATTTCTTAGGCCATCAGTTCTGGGACTCACTGAGTAGTCAGCCTTGTGGGATCCGGTTGCCCTAACCACTACACCATCGGCTGGCCCATGTTTTAAGTTTTAAGCTACTTTTTCTAAAAGTACTTGAAAAAGAATTTAAGAATTCATTTTTTTATAAAATTATTTATTTATTTATTTAATTTATTTATTTTTTTAATTTGATGAGAGAGAAAGTGAGAAAGCAAGCCAAGAATTCATTTTTAAATGCATTTTAACAACAAACAAACAAACACGAATATAAGGCCTTACAGTGTCTCCCCATTGCTCCCTGAATTAATCATAGAGGTGACTGATAAGAGTTTGATTCTTTCTTTTTCAGCTTTTTCTCCCACGACTACCTTCCTCGTGCCCCGTTTCCAGACCACAGGCTTGTGCACTGCTCACAGCCCTCCAGTCGCACTGCTGAGCCCTCATCTGAGGTGTCTTTTCTGCTGGCTTTGTCTCCACTTCACTTGGGTTCCCTTCTCCCTCCACTCTCTGACAGGCAGAAAAACAGCTTATTCTGGGGACTGGCAGATGGTGTAATAGCTACGTTGCTGGACTCCCATGTAGTTGACTGTGGTTTGAGTCCCAGACCCAGTGGTTTAAAATTTATGCCAGGTGCATGTATGTGCAGACCCAAAATCCCGAGAGGAGAATGGAGAGGGATTGCGGAATGGCCTTCTCCCTTTGGGGGTGATTTCTTGCTTTCTGTCTCTCTGTCTCTCCAGTGAACACATGCACCTTATAGAGAGAAAAAAAAAAAAAAAAACTTTCTTAAAAGAATAAAAGGAGGGACCAGCAGTTAGCATAATGGCTATGCCTCTGGACTCCCATGTAGTCAACCGCGGTTCGAGTCCCGGATCCGGTGACTCGAATTCACACCAGGCGCGTGTGCATGCAAGCCCAAGATCCCAAGAGGAGAATGGAGGAGAAGGGATTGCGGCGTGGCCATCCCCCTGGAGGGTGATTTCTCACTTTCTACCTCTCAGTCTCTCTGTCTTTCTGGCGAGCACACATGCCCTATTAAAGAAAAAAAAAAAAACCTCTCCAAAATAAAAGGAAAGAAAATTGCTCATCCTTTCAGCCTCTGGATGTCTCGCTGACGACTCCCACCCTCACCAGCTGTGTGCTCCTCCTCGAGATCCCTTAGCTGGTAATTTATGTTGTCCTTGATACGCCTCCCGGGCTGGGTCAAGGGAGGCAGGCCAAGTGCTCACCTGACAGGCCGAGTCCAAGAACACCAAGGTTCTGTGATTCAGTGGCAATGGCCACTCAGGAGAAGCTGGATCCCAGGTCTGGGAGGTGGCATGGTGGTTAAGGTGTTGAGCTTCCCACATGGCTCCCTGCGGTCCGAGTCCTGAACCTAGTGCCTTTCTTTCTCATTTTCCCTCTCTCTCTCTCTGGCCAAATTAAATAATAATATTAGTTTTAATTGAAGGGTGTAAACAAATAATTCTTTTTTTTTTTTTTTTTAAAAAAAAAAGGCAGCTCCAAAACCCCGGGGGGCGGGTGAAACTGGCGGGGGGGGGGGCG
>NW_006159766.1:418660-419031 GCF_000334495.1 Tupaia belangeri chinensis
GGGAGCTGGGGCACGCACAAACATGCGCCCAGTGTGAGTTTAAGCCACCGCGTCCGGGACTCGAACTGTGGTTGACAACATGGGAGTTCAGTGACATAGCCATTATGCTAACTGCTGGTCCTGAAACAAATAATTCTTAGAAAGAAAAAGAAATAAAGAAAGAGAGAAAGAAAAGAAGGAGAAGAAAGAAAAAGAGAGAGAGAGAAAGAAAAGGAGAGAAGTTGGATCCCACATGGCACCTGCAGCTCAAATTCCTGGCCCGGCTAGCCTGAAATACGCAGGTGCAAGCTGAGGTCTGACAGGTCAGAGGCTTGGAGGACGGGGATCTCCTAGCCCAGCCCCACCAAGGGCGCTTCCCCCGCCCCCTCTAG
>NW_006159766.1:419061-430886 GCF_000334495.1 Tupaia belangeri chinensis
AAACAAAGGAAACAAGTGGGCCAGCCCCATGGCATGGTGGCTGAGGGAGCCAGATCCGACATGGCCGACCATACAGTTCCAGGAGTTGAGGAGTGTGTTGGGGGCGCGTACGTTTGTACCCCAAATCCTGGCAGGGTAGCAAGACAGAGGAGAAGGGACTGCAGTGTGGCCATGCCCCATTTGGGAGTGGGGTGGGTTTCTCCCCCTCTCTTTCTCTCACACAGTCACCCTCTGGCAACATTAATTTTTTTTTTTTTTGGAGAGTTTTTTTTTTTTTTTTTTTTTTTGGTTGCGGGGTGCGTGCGCTCACCAGAAAGACAGACAGAGACAGAGAGACAGAAAACAAGAAATCACCCCCCAGGGGCGACAGTCACGCCGCAATCCCTTCTCCTCCATTCTCCTCTCAGGATCTTGGGCACGTGAGTTTAAGCCACCGGGTCCGGGACTTGAACAGTGGTTGGCTGCATGGGAGTCCAGCGACATTAGCCATTATGCTAACTGCTGGTCCCAATTTTTTTTTTTCTTTTTAAAGACAGAACAAGCATTACTAATTTTTCCTGAACCTGGTCTGCAGCACGGCTCCAGGCAGCTCTGGCTCCCTTAGGACCCACCTGTGTACCCGGCAGCTCCTTCCCTGGGCCTGGTGAGTCAGGGGCGCTGGGCTTCTGACCACAGAGCTCTCCGCCTTCCAGGTATTACTTCCCTCATTCAAAGAAACAAAGAAAACAGCAGCCGTGATTAAGCCGTCTCAGGAAAGAAGACTAATGAAGGGAAAAAAATATGTAACCTGTTTGTATTCCGAGAGAATAGGATTGTCTCTAAGACAAAGAATTTCAGCTGCGTCCTCCATGTGACGCTCAACCACAAAGGGAGTAAAAGCTAGTCTCTTACATATTTCTCATTTTTAAATGCTCCTTCTTCTACTCGTCGCAACCATCGGGATCACTGAGAGCATCGTGCCCCCTCCTCCTCCTTGCCATAGAATTGTCTCGTCTAGACAGATGCACATGCTCCATATAAAACTGAGTATCTTACATACAGCCCCTCTCCAGATTCCCTTCCCTTTCAGTTATAGATTTCTTTCTTGCAGAAGGATGAAAAGAATTGTCTATTCGTGGGCGTTCGCATGCTTTGCGATTTAATAACCATTTGACAGTCCTCTTTTGTAGGCCTAAGACTTTAAAATAAAATCTATGAATGTGTTCGGTGAAAAGTAGGGTACCTCAGTATTACCATTGTGCTCATGTGTTAATCAGAGATTTAATTATTCAGTTCTTCTCTTCGAGCGTCACGACAGCATCATACACAATCTATTTTCTAGTCTGGTTGAAGCCTGTTTGATTCTCCTGATTGGAAATACGTGTCCATACAGAAAACCTCAGGGCTTAAAGGGGAACAAACGCCTAAAACAATTCCAGACCTGCTGTATATCTGTGTCCTTGGCAGCATTGCTTCTCATGGATCGTATTTGATAATATATTCCGATTTTTAAAAGAATTATGCGTTATTAACGATTATTAGTAGTGGCATTTTAATGTACTATAGGGCAGGGGAGCTCACCAGAGACAGAGAATGAGAAAGCAAGCCACCAGGTCCAGAGTCCGAACCGTGGTTGGCCACGTGGGAGTCTAGCACCTTGCCCACCATGCCTCCTCACTGGCCCCAGTGTATTCCATTTTTAACATGATCTAGTCTATCAAAAGACAAACATGGGACCAGCAGGTGGCGTGGTGGTTAAAGCGCTGGACACTCCCACATGACCGACCATGGTTCGAGTCCTGGACCTGGTGGCTTGCATTCTCACTTTCTTTCTCTCTCTCTCTCTTCTCTCTCTAGGTCTCTCACTGGTCAAATTAAAATAAATAAATGAATAAATAGAATTAAATTAAAAACGTTCTTAAAAAAAAAAGACAAACATGAGCAGAGTTCAAATGACATCAATACTCCATGTGGATAAGGGTACGTCTTTGCTCCTTAAATAGGAGTAAATTAAGCCTCACACTCACTAAAAACTTAAAACTGCTGTTAACTGTAAGAGGGTCATCTATTGATTCCCATCTTAAAAGCCAACAGTAATGACCAAGAAAGAAACCATAAAACATGCAATATTTTAAAATAAGCTGATGAGTACCTGTGAGTAGAGGCCTCGTTTTGTGAACCCCGTGAAATCCAGTCCATGTAGGATGTACTGCCTCTTGGGGAGAGATACTAACTGAAGACTAAGAGGATGCCTTGTATTTTCCTTTGCATTGATAGCGCCGGTGATTCAGAAATTGCCTTTTCAAAGTTTAACTACAATTTTAGCTTTTATTGCTCACTGCGGGCATAAATGAATTGATGTAAGTTAGTTATTTGCTAGGAAAGAAGATCCAGATATACTCTAAGCTAAAAACAAAATAATAAGGGGCCCCTAGGTAGCGTGCTGGTTAAGGTGGTTGGACTCCCACATGGCTGACCATGGTTCGAGTCCCAGACCTGGCAGCTTGCTCTCTCACTTTCCTTCTCTCTCTCTGTCTCTCTCTGGTCAACTTCAATAAAACAAATAATAATTATAATGAATAAAATTAAATAATTCTTTTAAAAAATAACAAAAAATGGTAGAAATTCTCTTTTGGGAGAAGTTGCTTTTCTCAGGCTCCGTCGGGTTTTGTAGTCAAGAATACATGTAAACCATGCCTGGGCACCAGCAGTTAGCGTAATGGCTATGTCACTGGACTTCCATGTAGTCAACCGTGGTTTGAGTCCCAGACCAGTGGCTTGCACTCATGCCGAGTACATGTGTGTGTGTGCCCAAGATCACGAGAGGAGAATGGAGGAGAAGGGATTGCGGCATGGCCATCCCCCTGGGGGTGGGGAAGTGATTTCTCACTTTCTGTCTCTCTGTCTTTCTGTCGTCCTGACACACAAGAGAGCCCAGCAGGGTGAAGGACAGGGAGCCGCGAGGCCAGGGCCTGCACCATGCCACGAGGGAGCTCTGCTCTGAGAGTCCGCCCAAGGCCCTCACCAGGATGAGCCATCAGCACCAACCCTCCGTCAAACATCACATCAGCAACAGGGCCTCCTCACAGGTCCGGAGCCAGGTGTCCCTCAAACTGCTGCTATGGAGATGGCCAGTCTTACTCACTTTGTTTTTTTTTAATATTTATTTAGTGTGTGTGTGTGTATATATATATATATATATATATATTTTTTTTTTTTTTTTTAATTTGACCAGAGAGAGAGAGAGAGAGAGCAAACTTCCATGTCTGGGACTCGAATCACAGTCGGCCATGTGGAAGTCCAGCACCCTAACCACCACGCTACCTGCCCCGCTCTTATCAGGGTCCCTGTGCTTCCAGGTCTTAGTCGGAGAGCTCTGAAGCAAGTTTTTGAGTTCAAGGGGAGCTGCGAAGTGAGGGTTCCAACACAGCAACTGCTCCTGTTCACGCGAGGAGAAGTGACCAGAGAGTGCAGAGCATGGGGCTGTCTGAGTGCCCGGCTCACGGGCCCCTTTCCCAAGGCTGTGCCCGGTGCCATAGGTCTTATCTTTGCAACCAGTTTGGTTATCGGCCTGTCCTGGCTTGCGGCGTAGCTGTTTATCAGAGCGATTCAGAGGGCCCTTTACGCAGGTCTGCGAAAGCAGCCAGGTTGCTTGTGAACATCAGCAGAAGTGGTCAGGGAAACGTGTTTGTCAAGTATGCTGTTGTGAGGACGGCAGTGTTGAGGGCTTAGCACGGGTAAGGCCATTTTGAGCAGTGCTCTATCCAGCACCGCACGAAGGCCAAGGTGCTTCCATGACAGTAAGGTAGACATACCGGAGAGAAGGGGTATGGAGCTCAGCACTTGCGGCTACTTTTTCTGTAAAACTGCTCTAAAAAGTAAAATATATTTTTTCTAGTTTTTCACTGTAGAGCACATGCCCACACCAGAGAGAGACAGACAGAAACAGTGAGAGAGAAAGTGAGACATCACCTCCCAGTGAGACGGCCAGGACAGAATCCCTTCTCCTCCATTCTCCTCTCGGGATATTTGAGCGCGCACACTTGCTTGGCGTGATCTTCAAGCCACTAGGTCCAGGACTTAACTGTGGTCAGCCATGTGGGAGTCCAGCACCTTCACCTCCACACCACCTGCTGGGCCCCAAGTAAAATCTATTTATCTTCATTTAATTTATTTTTTAAAATTTGCTGTCCAGTATGAGTGCTCACCAGAGAAAGAGAGAGAAAGTGAGAAACCAAGATGCCAGATCTGGGACTTGAACAACGGTTGGCCAAATGGGAGTCAAACGCCTTAATCGCCATGCCACCTGCTGGGCCCAGAAAATTCTATTTAAAAAAATAAGTCTATGAAACTTGATTGTGCTCCTGGTTTCCCGTCCGGAATAATATTAAAGGAGCTATCAGAAACGGTGGGATCCACCCTAGTTAACTCCCGCACGGAGGAATCCTGATCCTAGTAGCCAAGGAAGGTTTGGCCATTCCAGCAGCTTGAAAAACATGCCGGGGCATGCCCTGAACCTTGACTGTGTAGAGAATTGGAGTAAAAAGGAATGCAGGGCCACCAGGCCCCACTGGGGATGCTTTCTCTCCCGTTCTTGCTCTAGCACCCATGAACTCACCCTCTGGCGTAAAGAAAAGATTAAAACAAAAAAGGTGACTAAATGAATTTGCTGTCCACGGCAGTATTCCAGAGAATCTCGTTTACTACAAGTAAATAAATAGCCATTGAGTGCCAACTGAAAAACAGGCGAGATATGGCCTGGGAAAAAAGAAACTGCTGTGCTTCTGAGGACTCGGAACAAGGGTGTTTTATTCTCCTGACCACAAGATTCCGCAGGAGAGAAAATGTTCACCTGCCAAGGAAGGAAGAAACACTGCAGGGGGTCTTCCCCACGATTAACTAGGCATTTGAATGAAATCAGGACAGAAACAAAGGTTCAAGGTTCAAAATGAGGGACCTGTCTGAAGAGAGGAAGAGCACCTCCAGAGGTTGCGCATAAGCGGGTGTAGGGATTCGATCTGGAAGCAGCTGGCCGCCTGGCAAACCTGTGAGCCTCTGAGACCCAATAATCCCCTGGCGTCACACAAAGGGGAGCCAAATCTGCCAACCCCTTTGCTTGCTTGCCCTGCCTTCTCTGCCCCACCTTCCCTGCCCCTGCCCAACACACACACTCGCATACACACAAACGCACACACACATGCATACACACACATACACACACAGGCATACAGACACATGTACACACACTTGCATACACACACACACACCCTTGCATACACACATACACATGCATACACTTGCATACATACACACACTCTCATACATACACATTTGCATACACACTCACACATTCATACGCACACACACTTGCACACACACTCAACACAGTCACACACACACTCGCATAAACACACACTTGTACACACTCACATACACACATTTGCATACACACACTCACACACACATACATACTTGCACACGCACACACACACACACACACACACACACACGGGGCTCTCTTCGGGAGGATCTCCGAGTGACAGGCGGTTGAGCACAGCCAGGGGTGAAACTCACAGAGGGGAAGGATTGAAACCGAGCAGAGCTGAACTCAGGCGGGCACAGGGTCATGTCTCTCATCCCCCAAACCGCGGAGAGATAGCTCCGCCTTCCTGCTTCCACACCCACACCTCTGGCTGGCCTTCTGTGACTTCCTTTATTCTCCGAATCTGGCCTGGGTGTGTATTTTAAACTGGTTTATCTGCACTCACCTTGCAGCAGCACATCAGGGGGTAAAGAGACGACAAAACAAAAGCAGCAACCCGATTTTCCCTGGATTCTGTCCCGCCCTAGGAGAGCCCAAACTTTAAATATAGGGCCTGGGAGCTACAACTCACTCCACAGAGATTTTTAAAATACCAAGGCAGGGATGAGCAGACTGTGTCACGGTTACAATCCTGGACTCCCATATAGTCGACCGCGGTTCAAGTCCTGGACCCAGAGGCTTAAAGCTCATGTTGGGCATGTGTGCGTGCGTGCCCAAAATCCTGAGAAGAGTATGCAGAAGAAGGGATTGCGACGTGACCATCCCACCAGGGGTGATTTCTTGTTTTCTGTCTCACTATCTCTTTCTGTCTCTCCAGTAAGTGCACACACTCTATAGTAAAATTCTCTCTTAAAAAAGAAAAAAAATGAGGACCAGCAGATGGCGTAATGGCTATGACGCTGGACTCCCATGTAGTCTATGGCGGGGGGGGGGCCCGGACCCGGCGCTTAAACTCAGGCTGGGCACGGGTGCGTGCATGCCCAAGATCCCGAGAGGAGAATGGAGGAGAAGAGACTGCCACGTGGCCATCCCCCCTGGGGGGTGATTTCTCGCTTTCTGTCTCTCTGTCTCTCTCTTTGTGGAGAGCACACGTGCCCTATAGCAAAAACCCTCTAAAAAAAAAAAAAAAGCAACAACCACAAAAACCCCATACGCAATCGTCAAGATTCCAAACACTGAGCAAAGCTTCTGAAAGAGTTGGATTCCACCAGCTTGGGGACATCCCTTGACCATCTCTAAGAGGAGGGAAGGTGGGGAGATAATGCTTTATAGTCAGAAGGTTCGACTCTGGTGCCCAGACAGGAAAGCCATCCAGCCCGACTGAACCTCATCTCCTCATCTCTAATATAAGGTCTGTGATAACACTTGTTCTTTACGAGAAGCCGTGAGAATGAACATAAAATGAGAAAAATGGAAGAAACTAATCTGTAAAGTCTTATCATTGTCGTTGTCATTACCCCTTCCTCTTTGGAGAAGTACAGGTTCCCGAGAGGTGCCAGGAAAGTGCCCAAATACATTTAGGTATAATCCAACCTTGGTGTGATCTCAGAAGAAGGTCTGGAACTAGAAGGGGAGTTACTTTAAAAAGTTCAAGGAAACGTGGAATTTAAGTATAAGTTTATTTTGGTGCAAAACTATGGGGAAGGTGCACTCGCCAGAGAGAGAGAGACAGAGAGACAGAAAGCGAGAAATCACCCCCCAGGGGGGGATGGTCATGCGGCAGTCTCTTCTCCTCCACTCTCCTTTGGGGATCTTGGGTATGCACGCACACGTGCCCAGCCTGAGTTTAAGCCACCGGGTCCGGAACTCGAACCGTGGCCAACTACATGGGAATTCAGCAACATAGCCATTACGCCATCTGCTGGTCCAAGTTTCTATTAGTTTTAATTGAGCCAGACTGCAGTGTTTTGTTACAGCAGCAGGAACAGACCAAGATACACCACAGAAGTTTTCCAAAGGCCCAGACCCATAGCTTAGTGACTGAAGGAGCTGGATCCCATGTGACCAACAGTGGTTCGAATTCTGGCCCTGGCAGCTGGAAAAAAACATGCTTAGCACATGTGCATGTGTGTCCCCAATCCTGAAAAGGTGGAGAAACAGAGGAGAAGGGGATGTGGTGTGATCACACCCCAATGGGAGGTACTTCTTCCTCTTCTCTTTGGGCAATTAACAACAACAACAAACAGACAGGAGAAATAAATTCTAGAATACAGTAACAATTTATTATATATTTCAAAAAAGCTAGAATATTTTGGATAAAGGTTCAAAGATAGGTAGATATAATAATCACCCTGTTTTGATCATTACATATTGTATGCATATAACAAAATATCATACCATACCCTATAAATATGTAAAACTGCTACCAACTTAATATAATAAAAATTTTAAAATACATGAAAATAGGTTATGAGCTGCTGAATGCAAAAAATATAGGAAACTGATTTTGCCTTTTTTTTTTGACAAGGCTCAGCATTAAAATGTATTTCTTCTATGAGAAAGAGAGAATGAGACAGAGAGAGAGTGCACACCCAACAGGGTCTTCGGGTTGTGACCCACCCCAGCCTCACAGGCACACGTGTGCCTGGTGTGCTCAGGGAGGTCTCCACACTTGAACTGGAAACCTCCCTATGTGAGATTGCCTCACAGAGCGTCATGTTTTACCACTGTGCCATGGTCTGGCTCCCTGACTAGAAGCTAGTTTTCAATCTTTCTACTTTTAAAGAATTATTTTATTGGGGCCGGCAAGTGGCATGGTGGTTAAGGCGCTGGACTCCCACATGGCCAACCACGGTTCAAGTCTTGGACCTGGTGGCTTGCTTTCTCACTTCCTCTCTCTCTCTGTCTCTCTCTGATCAAACTGGAAAATAATAATGATAATAATAATAAATAAAGTTAAAATAAAATCCCCCCGAATGGGGGTGTCCTTCTTCCTCTCCTCTTCCCCTGCCACTCACATCTCTCCGGTGAGAGCACAAAAAAAGTTTCCCAAAGCCAAAAGTTACACATCTATTTCAACTCCACAGTGACCTTCTTTGTCCTGGAAATCACATCTCTCTTTCTTCTAGTTCCTCTCCTCACCTTGTCATACATGTGGGTCTGGGCATGTCTTCCCTTCTCTTAGACTCAAAAGCAGCCTTGGTTGACTTGTGCTTCACCTGTTTCTCAGCCACCTAATCTCAACTGGATGGAGAACTTCGTTCACTTGTTCCATAAATAGTTACCTCTTTTCCATAAAGAGGGCCTGTGTGCAGTAGATCCTGAGAATAAGCAAAATATTTCCCCCATCGGAACTTATGGTTTACCAGGAGAAGGAAGCAAAAACAAGCAAACAAACAAAACAAACACAAATTTTGGCAAGTTCTAGGAAGCAAATAGGACTTCCTGCTAGGATGGTCAGGAAAAGTCACTCTCAAAAGGTAAGTAGAGATCTGAAGCATTAGGAGAGTCAGTCTGGAGTAGAAAAAAATGCACAACTTATTTGAAGACTTACTCTGCTGGAATGTCCCAGGGAAGGGGCTACATGGCATGAAATAAGATTATAAGACACACTCAAGCCCATAAGATGGACCTTTACTTAAAGTAGGATTTGAGACAATTGAAAAGTTTCAAAGTGAAAGGTGATCTATCTGATTTACTTTGATTTTTACTTTATACAAACCAGTTTTCAAAATAATGAGTGAATTCCTTGGAATTTTTCCATATAAATTTCATAATCAGTGTGCTGATAGCAACAAAGTAATAGGGTGGGATTTTCATTGGGATTGCATTGGAACTACTGATAGAGTTGAGAAGAACTGACATCTTGACAATATTGAGTTTTTCTATCCATGAACATGGAATATCTTTCCATTTCTTCGTATCTTTGATTTCTTTCATCAGAGTTTTGTATTCTTCCTTACATAGATCTTTAACATACTCTGCTATATTTATATTCAAGCCTAGTTGCCTTTATCTCTTTCTTTCTCTCCTACTATCTTCCTCCCTTCCTTCCTCCCTTGTGCTAAAATAAATGACATAGTGTTTTAAATTTCAAATTCATTGTTGGCATATAAGAGAACAAATGACCTTTATATATTAACCTTGCATCCTGCAATATAATCACTAATCAGTTCCAATCTTTCTTTTTTAAAAAAGAATTATTTTATTTCATTGATTCCTTCATTTATTTTCATTTGGCCAAAGAAAAACAGACAGAGAGAAAGAGAGAAAGCAAGGTACCAGGTCCAGGACTGAAATCCTGGTCAGTCATTGGGGAGTGTCCAGTGCATTAGCCACCCCACCACCTGCTGGTCCCTCAATCTTTCTATAATTACGAATTTTAAAAAATGATTATTTGGTATTTTCTACACACAAAAAATAAGTATACACATTTTATAATTCTTCAAGAACATTTAAATACATCATTATTAATTCCTGGATGCAAACACTTTGATCTGTTTCAATCTCTTGCAATTATTATATTATCAATATTAAATTTTTTTTTCATATCAACGGTTGTCTTTTATTATCTTTAAACTATCACATATTGGCCTTATTACTGTAGCTGGTGAAGTCTTAGATCTTACTCGTCAACCTGCTGAATTGTTCCCTTTTCAGAGACATGGAAACCATCCAAGAATTTTCTTATATCCTTTTTTGGGGGGGAGAGGATTTTGCTATAGGGCTTACGCGCTTGTCAGAAAGACAGAGAGACAGAAAGCGAGAAAGCACCCCTGGGAGGGATGACCACACTGCAATCTCTTCTCCTCCATTCTCCTCTCAGGATCTTGGGCACGCACGCACTCACGCCTGGTGTGAGTTTAAGCCACTGAGTCCAGGACTTGAACCATGGTCGACAACATGGGAGTCCAGTGATACAGCCATTACGCCAACTGCTGGCCCCGTAAATCCTTATTTTTAACGGTTGTGGCTTGCTGTATCGAAGCAGCTGAATCTGAAACAAGTTCAAAGTCATTGGCTTCAAGGGTCAACTCATCTTACTGGGCTTGAAATACTGAACAAGTAACCACTGGTTGTATTCAAACCCTCCAGATATATTTTTCACCCAAGAAATTTTGGATTTCAACAAGATACCCATTCTCCTGAATAACAACGTTGGTGGGGAAATAAGCATACACAGACCTCATCTTGTAATGGAAGCCCAGTGGAATACCCCTGGTCATGTTTTGTACCTGACTACAGATAGTGGAGATTGTAACCAGTTTCTGTTTCCCCACCATATGTCAACACACAATCTCTTCTTTTTCTTTCCAGGGAGACTGAGCTCTTCATTGATGGGATTGAAGTCCCTCCTCAGGATTCCTCTGAAGTCCTTCACAATAATTGCATCCCTTCATAGTGATGTCGACATTTTCTGGAATGTTGATGGTCTGATTGCCGAGAATTGTCTTCATCCTTGCAGTAGATGTGGCCAAAAAAAAAAAAAAAAAAAAGGCAATACTGAACTATTCTTTTCTTGGGCCAATGGGAGTCTCTAAGTTGCCTCTTGAGTCCTTTGACATGGCCTCAGCAAGCCTGAATTGCTTCACTGTTATCTGTTGTCACAAGATGTTCCAGACTAGTCATTTACATTTCTTATCCCAAACCTGTAATCAGCTTATCCTCCAAAGAGCGCTGAGTCCTTTTATTGGAAAATGATGTTTAGAAGTCACAATTCTGAGTGCCATTATAAAGTCATCCTTGCTTTTATGTGGAAAATGGAGTAAGAGTGCTGAGGTGAATCGGAGCTGTCTAAGAGGCAGTGCGGTAGTCCAGGTGAGGGAACACGTCCTCTGCACTGAGTCATTGGCCAAGGAATTAGTGTGAAGTGGGCTGATCTGAAATATATTTTTGTTTCATGGCCAGGGGTAGACGTGGGAATAAAAGAAAAGAAGACTTCAAGGATAACTTCCAAATTTAGAAGGAAGACAGATAGCATTATTAGAACAATGAAAATTTGGGAAAGATTTGAAGAGGGATAGTCGATCTCTATTTCAAAATCACAGTGGCCTCAATCTTATTTTTAAACTATTGTATAAACAATGTTTCCAAAAACCCCATATGCTTAGTAACTATTTACATTAATTTATAGACTCTTCCAGTCCTTGCCAATTAAATCCACAATTTAGCAGTCGCAAGTGATGTGTTCATGCAATTTAATGGTCGGCATTCTTCCATATAGATGATTTGAAACAGGACTTTGAAAAATATTCCATCACACTAACATACAATAATTTACTTTATTATTTTATTATTTGCGGGACTTGAGTTGCTTCCCATTTTTAATGATTGTATCTGAGCTAAGACTCTGTTATTAGCAACAGAAAGTGATTCAAGTTACTTTAGGTTGAAAAGGGTGATTAATGGGGACCAGCAGTTGGCATAAAGGCTAAGTTGCTAGACTCCCATGCAGTTGACCGCGGTTCAAGTCCCAGACACCTGGTAGCTTAAGCTCACGCCAGGTGCGTGTGCGTGTGTGCCCAAGATCCCAAAAGGAGAATGGAGGAGAAGGGATTGCAGTGTGGCCGTCCCTATGGGGGGG
>NW_006159766.1:431378-441875 GCF_000334495.1 Tupaia belangeri chinensis
CGTTTGGGGGGGGGGGTGATTTCTCACTTTCTGTCTCTGTCTCTCTTTCTGGTGAGCACATGCACCTTATAGCAAAATCTCTCCAAAAAAGAAAGAAAGAAAGAAAAGGGTGATTAATTATGAAGATAGAGGGGTAAGCCATGGAGTCAAAGAGTAAAAAAAGAAGCAGTCGTGGGGGGCGGGGAGGCTGAAAGGAGCCCAGAAGTCGTCAGCTCATTCTTCATTTCTGACCTTTTTGTCTTAGAGAATCTACTTGTTTTCCTTTCCCCTTCCCCTGATTGCCTCTTCTGGTAGGGAAATAAAGTTAACCCGTAGGTAGAGGTGATCTTACCGCTCTGACCACAGGTGGAGACTAACCTGCTGTTCCCTGCCCTGGTTCCTCCCAGCTTGACCTCAGTGGATCCGGTCCTGGGTCCTGACGCTGCAGACCAGGGGGTGAGGTTATCGGACTCAGTAGGAACACACTGCCTGTCGGAGGGGGAGGGGGAGAAGAGGTCTAGAAAAGGAGGCTGGTTTAGGGACTGGACTGACCCCTAAGAGCTGTCCCCACATTTTGAATAATGGTGCTATAAACTAGTTTACAGAAGCTTCTTTTTCTCTTAATCTCTGGAGTACGCTTTTCCAAGTGGAGTCATCCGTTCTCGGCGTTAGGACGGTTTCATGGCTGATCCCTTACGCAAGCTGGGCCACGCTGAGAGGAAATAGGGGTGTGGGGAAATACCGGTCTGGCAGCTCTCACCAAACTCTTCCTTATCTCCACATACGCCTTTGAAATCATTGTCTCTCCGGCCCTCTGTAAGTACCCTCTTCCACCCTCTGTAAGAACAAGAGTGATTATGCTCTCTTCATATTGTTTTATTCCTTCAGTGGTATTTATTTATTTCTCCCCCCAAAAAAAAATGCGTGTGTGTGTATGTGTGTGTGTGTGTGTGCATGTGTGTGGTTTTGCTATCGGGTGTGTGCACTTGCCAGAGACAGAGAGAGGAAAAAAGGAGAAAGCACCTTCCAGTAAGTATGGCAACACCCAATCGCTTCTCCTCTCAGGATCTTGGGCACTTGTGCACAAGTACCCCTGTGATTTTCAAGCCACTGGGTCTTGGACTTGAGCTGCTCAGTTGACCATGTGGGAACCAGCCACTAGCCCTTAAAACATTTTATTTATTTATTTTATATATTTGCCAGAGAAAGAGAAAGCAATATCCCCCCAACACACCCCCCTGTGGGGCATGATTTCATTGTAATCCTTCTCTGTTTCCTCCATCCCATCAGGATTTGGGCATGCCAGGTTTAGAACCATGGTCGGCCATGTAGGATCTGGCTCCCCATGCACGGTGGTTAACTACTACGCTACATGGCCAACCAGGAGTATTTACTGAACAGAGGAAATAAGAGGACAATACAGGGGGACCAGCAGGTGGCGTGGTGATTAAGGTGCTGGACACTCCCACATGGCCGACCATAGTTCAAGTCCTGGACCTGGAGGCTGTCTCTCTCTCTCTCGTCAAATTAAAATAAATAAATGAATAAATAGAATTAAAGAAGAAAAAGAGGACAATACAAGGCTGGCCCCATAGCCTAGTGGGAGCTTGCAGATCCCCAGTGGCTGTGTGCCCAGTATCCAGATGGGATGGAGAAATGAAGGCAGAGGGATTACAGCATGACCACTTTGAAGGGCGCTTCCTCTCTCTCTCTCTCTCTGATTCTCTGAACCTCTATGTCTCATGTGTCCTGTGGTAATCCCCCCAAAAAGAGAAAGAAGATAATCCAATCCAATGTTTATATATTCACATTATACTCTTGGGGCTAGACCGTAGCGTAGCAGTAAAATGTGATGGTCTATGAGGCAATCTCACATAGGTTCCCGGTTCGGGTCTGGAGGCCTCCCTGTACAGGCATGTGCATACCCACAACCCAAGGCTGGTGGAAGCGGTGGGTAGATTGGGGTGCTGGGCCCTTGTGGGGTGCTGTCTCTCTCTCTCTGTCTCTCTCATTTCTAGAACAAGTAAACTTCAAAACAAACAAAAGCAAACAAACAAAACATTCTTTGTTGTCTTGTTTTTGTTTACGCCACAGGGGTTATATGTGCTCCCACAGAGAGGGAAAGTGAGAAATCAGCCTCTGGGGAAGATGGCCACACTGTGACCCCTTCTCCTCCACTGTCCTCCTGGGATTCTGAGCGCGCACACCCACCTGGCATGGTTTTCAAGCTGCTGAGTCTGGACTCTGCTAGGACCCACTCGGCAGAAGACATTTTTCTAAGTGGGGGTGGGGGGTTGTGGAGTAGAAATAAACATAAAAAGAAACACACAGAGACCTGCAAGTACAGCAAAGTGAGGGTCCGGTGGGCCTGCCTCGGAAGAAAGGCAGTGATCTTAAGCCAGTCCTGGGTTCATTATTTTCTAGGCCAGACAATGGGGGAAGAAGGAATGGAATGCAAAACCAGCTGTTTTCAGATGTTAATCGGCTGATGATGTGAGAATGAGAATGACTGGCCCCCTGTGATTTCTCTGCTCTTGTGGGGCTGATGCTGATAAACACGCTTTCCACAGAACTCAAACCCTGGTTGGCCAAGGGAATCCAGCACCTTAGCTTCCACGCCACCTGCTGGCCCACAACATCTCATTCGTAGAGGGAGATTTGAAGTCGCTCGTTAATTTCTTTTCACAAGCAAATATCCCACATGCTTCTGTCCTTCCTCCTGGCCCCATCGTCCAGCCCTGTTAAGCACCACTGTGACCTCTGCCAGCCTCTCTCTAATGTCCACCCCAGACTGAGGCGGGACACGTCCAGAATACTAAGAAATACCCACCAGCATGAACTGTTCATTCCTCTGAGTAAACAGTAGCTTTCAAGGACATCGATTACCTAAGCACTCACATTTTTCACAAAATTACATTGTTCTCTTTTTGGCCTGGTCAAGTCCAGAATTTTAATCGACCTTCGATTCCTTGATTCGTAGATTTGGAGAGTGGGCAAGAGCCTGTACAGGGACACAGGAAGAAGTAGGAGAAAGACAGAGAAAACCAGGGCCAGGACTGTCCCAGGTGGATGTCGTCCATCCGTTGACAAGGGTTAGCAGACCAAGAAAGAGCCCACGCAGAGGAGGAGCGAGGGCAAGATACAGCAGGTGGCGTGGGTCCCGCACGACTGACTGCAAAGTCTGAGCTGTAGGCCTGGTGGCTTGTGAAACATGCCGGGCACATGTGTGTGCATGCCCAAAATCCTGAGAGGAGAATGGAGGAGAAAGGACTGCAGCGTGGCTGTCTCCCAGAGCAGGTAATTCTCTCTTCCTCTGTCTGTCTGGCGAATACACATGCACTATAACAGAAACTCAAAACTCAAAACAAAACAAAACACACACACACGAAATCAAGATAAAACAGAACAAGAACGACAGGAAGATCTGGCTGACACACAGGAAGTGGGATTACAGCATGGCGTGGCCTCTGGGCTGGTCAACCAGACCCTGAAACGAAGAGTCCCGTAGGCAGGGAGGCCGCGGGAGGCAGGGAGGCCGCGGGAGGCATGGCGTCTAAGTGCCCAGGAAGGGGTGAGGAGATGACCCATGTGGCACGGCCGAAGGACCAGAGGAGAGGCAGAGAAGTTCGATCCCATCCAGTCCGGAGTGGGCTGAGCCCACCCACTGAGAGGAGTACACACTATAACACTCGAATGTGCCCGTTTTCTTTACACTATTGTTGCTTTACCTCGAACTGCGCACTCACAAAGGCACTGTCAGAGCACGGCTCTTGGTTGTAAGTCTCAAGTCCCATTTCTCTGTCTTGTTTTTATTTATTTATTCATTTGGAGAGGGTTTTTGTTTGTTTGTTTTAGGGCACATGTGCTCGCCAGAGAGACAGAAAAGGAGAAACTGCCCCCCAGGGAGATGGCCATACCATAATCCCTTCTCCTCCTTTCTCCTCTTGGGATCTTGGGGCACGCACACACCTGCACCTGTCGTGAGTTTCAAGCTGCTGGGTCTGGGACTCAAACCGCGGTCTCCCACATGGAAGTTCTGCACCTCAACCACCATGCCACCTGCTGGCTCTTTGTTTTTGTCTATTTGTAAATAGAAACTGGGTCCCGCTATGTGGCTCAGGCTAACGTTGAACTCACGATCTTCCTACTTCAGCCTCCCAAGTACCGTGCTGTGTTTAACTGCAGGCTATGGGAGCCGCCATAGCCCGGCAGGCGTGTCCTTGTCTGCAGGACAATACAGCTGCAGGTACAGGGGCTGGAGCTGCAGCCCAGGCAGGGCGGCTTCCCCTGGAGGGTTGGCCCCACAGCTCTGAGTCCTTCCCCAGGTACAGGTGCAGGGAAGAAGCCTGTTTTACATCCCTCATCATTTTAAACACTCAAACCTGACTTTACGGATACAAAGGGGATGACAGCTGATTGCTGAGTTTGGAGGGAAAAGTGCTTTTACAGCAAATAACTGGATGGGAAATTGTCATGACATTTATGGAATGAACAGGCATGGATGTCGTGTGTAATGGAGGGGTTTATATGTTAGGAAGATGGCTGGCCATTTGTTTCAAAGAATGGCACAAGGCGCTCTAGCAGTTTTAGGGGAACAGCTCTGGGCAAAAATCTGACAAGAGGAGGAGGAGGGGGATGTATGAGAACCATTAAGCCATTGTCCGCTAAGGACCATCTAACGTCTGAAATAAGGTGAACATCCACTGTGCTGTAAACCACATATTTTTCATCCTTTCCAGGCCTACCTCTGAACCCCACTGTTTCCTACTTTGTTAGAAGTGAGCTTGAAAAACAACGCGAAGCTCAGCTGGACCATGGTTGATCCCATTCGTTGGAACTGAGGAAAGTGTTTGGCATGCCCTTTCAATTCAATGATAAGCCAAAAAATGGCCTTTCTTTTTCACCCCCGTATACTTTTCTTCATTCGGCTTTATTTAAAATTACAGTCCTGTGAAGATTAGGGCTTGCTCCAGCGAATATGGCCGCAGCTCTCATTTGATGCAGAATTGCATGCGCTCTGTCTTTGTGAGTGCCTAACCCCCTCTGAGTACTTAATTCTTAATAAATATTAAGCAATGTGCTTGCTTTTATGTTCTTGGCTAGAAATGACATGACCGGGCATACTCTGAAATGTTGCACCTTTTGGGCTAACGTACTTTTTGTAATAATGAACCAAAATAGAGTTAAATATAAATGCTTTCTTGAATGCAAAACAGAGACAGAGCGATTCTGGGGCCTTCGGAGCACTGAGATGTGGCCCCAGTGGAGCGCCATGTCCGATGAACCCTCAAGGTTGAACTGAGGAGTGTGCTTCTGCCCAAAACTCCAGAAAAGGAGCCAAATCAATATCGTTCGTTGTCCTTTGACCTAGCTCCGTACTCACTGGGAATTTTCTAAACACAGGACTATCTCCAACAAGATATCATCAGCAATTTTAACAATTACTTCAATTATTCCAGGTTACGCACACTCACCTGAACCCATTAAAATGACCAAACCGGACTCTGATTTATCCTCACCAGATAGGACCCTAATATTTCCAAGCAGTGAACTCCAACTCGTAGTCAATCGGATTTTTTTTACTATGTTACTGACCTAGTTTCAGACAGAGCCTCGCACACCCCAGGTCCCTAGGAGAGTAGGAGGAGAAGTTACTTGCTTCTATTCCGCAATTTATTACACTAATTTATAGTCCTTCAAGTCTGGGCAGGGGATGGGCTGTTCTTGTTTTATAGAAGAACCTTTTTGTCCTTTGTTGGGGACGTTTCCAGCAATTTAACAATTGCCTCTAATAGAATCTTATGAATAAAACTAATGAAAACATGAAGAAATGAACTGTAGGGACCAAACATACAGTAGCTTATTGTTCAGTCTCTGGAGGATAGAAATACCTTCTCTAACTAGGTACGGTGTGCAAACAGGAACTACCACTCGGGTTTCAATGCACAAGGTCCGCAGGGTCAGGGGGAGGCCAGTGGTGCTGACCTTAATTACGTCAGGATGAATAAACGGGAAAAAAAACTACAACCCAAAAAGGCAAATGTGCTTCAACTTTAGGATGAGTTCAGAGGTTTTATTTTTAAAAAAAAATTACTTTATTTAGCTTTATTTATTTACTTACTTATTTTAATTTGTTCAGAGAGAGTCAGAGAGAGAGGGAGGGAAAGTGAGAAAGCAAGCCGCCAGATCCGGGGCTCTAACCACGGCCAGCCAGGTGGGAGTCCAGCGCCCCTAACCACCACGCCACCCCGAGTTCGGAGGATTATTAGAGTTGATTTAAGGAAGAAACAACATAACGCCGAGTGTAGTTCTCCGTCCTTTGACCCATCTCAGTGTGCGTGTGCTGGCTGGAAGGACGATCTGCAATGAGTGGCGTTTTCTCTTTGTCTAAGGCCAACCCTCATTTTGCCTACTTTCTTGGATCGTGAGGGGTACATGGAAACCACGAAGAGGAGGCGTTGGTGAGTATTTTAATGATGAGATTCTTCAGTAGATAAGCTCTGTGGCCTAGCGGTTAAGGGAGCTGAGTCTTCACATGGCCAACTCTGTGGTTCACATCCTGGCTCTGGTGGCATGAGTGTGCGTGCCCAGAATCCCCACAGGAGGGGAAAGGGGCAAAGGGTCGGGGGCAGCCATGCCCCTCTAGGGCGGTGCTTTCTTCTCTCCCTCTCTTTCTCTCTCCTGCCAGTGTCCCTGCCTTCTGGCCTATAAACAACAAGAATGTACGTAAGCCTTTTGATGGAATTGCTCTCCTAGAGCGACTCAGGAGGGGCCTCCCCTTACCTGGGGCTCGTCTATGAAATGGGCGCGTGTGACCAACACCTACCCACCTGTGTCACCCGTGCCACGGGGAGTCCACAAGGTGACGGGAGGTGGTACGTGGACAACTGCGTTAAGTTTCGTATTTATGTTATTAAACCCACGATGATTCTAAATAGCACTTCTTAGAAGTAGAATGGGTGCTTGGGTTTTTTGTTTTTCTTTCTAATGTTTTGCCATAGGGTACATATGCTTGCTGGAGAAACACAGAGAGACAGTGAGAGGGAAAGTGAGAAATCTCCCCCGGGGGAATGGCAAATTTCCCCTGCAGATTTTGGGCATGCACTCACAGTACCCAGCATGATTTTCAAACCTCTGGGTCCAGGACTTGAGCCACAATCAGCCACATGGGAGTCCAGCACCTTAACTGCCATGCCACCTACTGGCCCTGGTATTTTGTTTTTCTTAAAAAGTCAGTTAGAGTCAGCCAGTGGTATGGTGGTTAAGGCAGCTGGATTCCACATGGCCAACTACCCACAGTTCAAGTCCTAGATCCTAGATCCAGGAGCTTGAAAAACACACCTGATGCATGTGCGCCCCTGCTCTAAATCCCGACAGGAAAAATGGAGAAGAGATTGCGGTGTGATCATCCCCCACGGGGAAGCTTGCTCTCTCTCTCTCTCTCTCTCTCTCTTTCTGTCTCTCTCTGGTGAGCTCATGCACCCTATAACAAAAAATTTAAAATATATATCAGCAGATTATACAACAATATGACAAAATAATTTTTTATTCTTTTTTTAAAAATTATGATTTTATTTAACTTTATTTTAATTTGACCAGAGAGAGAGAGGAGGAAAGTGAGAAAGCAAGCCACCAAGTCTAGGACTTGAACCGCTGTCGGCCATGTGGGAGTCCCGCACCCTTAACTACCACGCCACCTGCTGCCACCTGCCGGCCCGGACTTTTTATTCTTAAGGATAAGGATCTCTCCACTTGGCCATTGTCCTGCCTCAGCCTCCTGCCCGGGACTACAGGCTGCACCAGCGCCTGGGCTCTTTTCACACAAGTTTCTCACTATTGCCCAGGCCAGCCTTAGGCTTGGGATCCTTCTGCCTCATCCGTTGGAATCTCTGGGATCACAGGCTCATGGCTTTTTAGGTTGGGCTGGGAACCGAACCTGGGTCTCCCATGTGGTCCCAGCCCGCAGAGTACAGCATTTTGTCACGTCCACCATCACGGCTGGACCTAATGTGTTCTTTTTAAAGGAGTAACATTTGGGGAACCAGCAGTAATGACTATGTCACTGGACTCCCACGTAGTCGACCGCGGTTCGCGTCCCGGACCTGGTGGCTTAAAACTCACGCCAGGCGCGTGTGTGTGCATGCCCAAGATCACGAGAGGAGAATGGAGGAGAAGGGATTGAGGCGTTACCATCTCCCCGGGGGGTGATTTCTCGCTTTCTGTCTCTCTGTCTCTCTCTGTCTGTCTGGCGAGCGCACACGCCCTATAGTGAAAACCTCTCCAAAAAAAACCAAAAAGGAGTAACATTTGGAAAACAGTGGCCTAGCTCATCCCTACGTTCCGTTTAGCTTTAAATCTAAAACTTCTGTTTCAAGTCTTTCTTCCCAGCCTTGCTTACACTAACTTCACAACAGATAAGCCGCAGTGAAATAAAACAGATGAAGATTAGACAGCAACATGGAAAAGAAGAAAAGCAAAGTGCTTAGATAATCCTCAGATGTGATCATCGCCCATGAATTAAAACTAGATACATTCCTCTCGCCTTTGAAATTGAGTGTTGCAGTTGCCTCAACAACTCCATGCAATACTCATAAAAGCTTTTTGGAAAACCCGTCTTGGAAATTAACTCGGTAAATATGCCCCATATGTTCCCTTCACGAGGAGCACTGCTACCGAACAGGGCTGCAAATCCTACTGTGGTTGTCCTTTCGCTGTCCTTGCAGGGTGGCACTTACCTCAGAGTCTAACACACCGGCTCACCTCATGTCCCAGTGCCTGGCAACGGCCTTGCGTTTTTCAAGTCCGTCTTACGTAAGTCTCACAACCACGCTACAACAGAGGCGTTATTACCCCTGTGTTCAGGGTAAGAAATGGCAGCTCTTTGAGTTTCCTGTGAACTATCTTACCCAGGGCGCACGACTGGTTTGTAGTCAGCATTTCAGAAAATGCTACTCAGATTTATTTGTTGTTGTTCATTGCCAGCGGGCATGTGTGCTCAGCAGAGACTGAGGGAGAGAGAGAACTACCCCCCGAGGAGGGGGTAATCATGCCTCGGTCCCTCCATGTCTACCCTGCTGGGATTCAGGGCACACATATTCATGAGCCTAACATGTGTTTCAAGCTGTTGCGGCTGGGATTCGAACCAAAGTTGGACATGTGGGATTTGGGTCTCTTAGCCACTAGGTTAGAGGGGCTGGTCCAGAATAGTCTGATTTCTTTTTCTTTTTCTTTTTTAGAGAGATTTTTGCCATAGGTCGTGTGCACTTGTGGGAGACACAGAGAGAGACAGAGAGATGGAAAGGAAGAAATCACCCCCCAAGAGAGGCTGTCCACGCTGCAGTCCCTTCTCCTCCATTCTCCTCTCGGGATTGTGAGCACTCACACACATGCTCCCAGCGTGAGTTTTAAGCCGTTGGATCCAGGACTCGAACCATGGTTGACTTCGTGGGAGTCCAGTGACGTGGGTTTGTCTGATTTCTAATCACACTCTTTTTCTACAACATTAATTTTTTTTTCTTTTTCTTAAAAAGAATGATTTAATTAATTATTATTATTAATTTCACTATAGGGATGTGTGCTCACCAGAGAGAGACAGAGAGAGAGGGAGAGAGAAAGCAAGCCCCCAGATCAGGGACTCAAACTGCAGTCAGCCATGCGAGAGTCCAGCAAATTAACCACCATGTCACCTGCTGGCCCCCAACATAGAAGCTCTACATGAGAGCTTTAAAGAAACATCTCTCACTGCGTCTTTACACAAGAAATAGGAAGTCATGGGAACCAGCAGTTAGCATAATGGCTGTGTCGCTGGACTCCCACGTAGTCGACTGTGATTTGAGTCCCAAAGCCAGTGTCTTAAACTCACGCCAGGTGCGTGTGCGTGTGTGCCCAAGATCCCGAGAGGAGGATGGAGGAGAAGGGATTGAGGCGTGGCCATCCCCCCTGGGGGGTGATTTCTTGCCTTCTGTCTCTCTGTCTCTCTCTGTCTGTCTGGCGAGCGCACATGCCCTACAGTGAAAAATCTCTCCAAAAAAAAAAAAATAGGAAGTCTTGGACCAGCAGTGGCGTAACAGCTATGTCACTGGACTCCCACGTAGTCGACTGTGATTTGAGTCCCAAAGCCAGTGTCTTAAACTCACGCCAGGTGCGTGTGCGTGTGTGCCCAAGATCCCGAGAGGAGGATGGAGGAGAAGGGATTGAGGCGTGGCCATCCCCCCTGGGGGGTGATTTCTCACTTTCTGTCTCTCTGTCTCTCTCTGTCTTTCTAGCAAGTACACATGCCCTATAGCAAAAACTTCTCCAAAAGAAAAGAAGAGAAAAGAAAAGAAAAGAAGAGGGGAGGGGAGGTGTAAGAGAAGAAATTATGTAGGTGGTATTTAACCAGAGTATGTCTGTGTGTGAGAGAGTTAGGGGGAGAGAAAATAAGAAATAAAGAGCTGTATGAGAGAAGTTGGTTTTATATTTAAAATTTTTTTTATTTATTTAAAAAATAAATTTTAACTAATTTTATTTACTATTATA
>NW_006159766.1:442470-477649 GCF_000334495.1 Tupaia belangeri chinensis
GGGAGGGGAGGGGAGGGGAGGAGAGGAGGGGAGGGGAGGTCAGGAAGTCTTTGGGCCTGACCAAGGAAAGCTTTTGGAAGAGCTCAGACTCTCGAAGAGCAGGTCAGAGGCTTGTGCTAATGGAGTGACTACAGGGTGGGTCATTTCACTGAGGTCGTCACGGAGATCTGCCATCCCTGTTTAAGAAGTGACATCAAATTTGGAGTCCCCAGATTGAGACTCTTCCTCTGCCACTGCAGGTGACCACTCCTGCCCAGGGCGGAAGAGGGCACCTCTCCTGACGGTGGGTGGAACCCCGTGCCTCACTCAGAGCTCACTTTCCATGCCACCCTCCCCACCGGCTCTGAACCGCCCACAGAAAGTGGCCTTGCTGTTTGTCAAGGCACAAGTCCCCTTTGCCCGTCCCTCCCCTTGGAGCATCCTCCCCTGAACAAGGCTCTTAGGACTCCAAAGAAGGCCAGCTGTCCATCTCTCCATCTTTGAGCACTTCCTGTGCTGTCCTAATTCAACATGGAAAGATTCGAAGTTAGAACTTAGTTCCAGAAATAAAATGATCGACTCCCTGCTTCTTTCAAAAAGACAGACATTTTACGAAAATCGATTTTGTGGGGGTTTTTTAGAATTATTTAATTAATTTATTAATTTGAGATTTTTGCCTTAGGACACTTGTGCTCGCTAGAGAGAGAGACAGACAGACAGACAGTGAGAGGGAAAGTGAGAAATCACCCCCCACCGCCCAGGGAGGATGGCCATTCTTCTCCCAGGATCTTGTGCACACACGCACACACGCACCCACACCTGGTGTGATTTTCAAGCCACGGGTTCTAGTCCTCGAACCATGGTTGGTCATGTGGGAGTCCAGCAAAGCAACCACCACGCCATCTGCTGTTCCCTAAAAGAAGTATCATATTAAGGGGCCGGCAGGTGGTGTGGTGGTTAGGAATGCTGGACTCCCACATGGCCAACCGCAGTTCGGGTCCTGGACCTGTTGGCTTGCTTTCTCACTTTCCCCCTCTCTCTCTCTTTCACTCTGTCCCTCTCTGGTCAAATTAAAATAAATATTAAAAGATTAAAAAATAAATAAAGTTCAACAAAATGATTCTTAAAAGAATAAAAAGAAGAAATATCCTAACAAGTGGGAAAATAAACTGAAAGCCCTGACGGTATTTGGAACGCAGTTTTCGTGGTAAAGGAGCCGAGGTGTGACGGAAGCCACGTCTGGGTGTACCCTGTTAATAACAACCTTCAGTTACAGACAGCAGGCGGGTGTTGGGAGCGGTGGCTCAAGAGCAAAACGCCCAGCAAAGAACATCGGAGCCCTCGGTTAGTTCAGCACGTGTGTCTGTTATCAGAGACAGGTGACATCTGAGAGGAGACTGTGGCCTGAGGGAAATGCCACCATCCTGTCCACCCAGAATATGAGATGACTTTTTTTGGAGAGGTTTTTGCTAAAGGGCACATGCGCTCGCCAGAAAGACAGAGAGAGACAGAGAGACAGAAGGTGAGAAATCACTCCCCGGGGGGATGGTCACGCCGCAATCCCTTCTCCTCCATTCTCCTCTCGGGATCTTGGGCATGCACACACACACATCTGGTGTGAGTTTAAGCCACCAGGTCCGGGACTCGAACCGCGGTTGACCACATGGGAATCCAGCAACGTAGCCATTACACCAACTGCTGGTCCCTAAATAGACTTAATTGTTATAAGGGGACCCTACCGAGCAGGGCTAATATGTGTGGGCCCAGGATGTCGCCATGGAGACAGCCAGAGGTCATGGTTGCAGAAGTGGCTGGAAGTGAACAGATGCAGAAGAGGTCAGCCAGGAGTGCAGCAGACATGACAGGACGGGCTGGCGGGTGGTCCGGTCACCGGGTGAGGGCGAGGACAGTCCCTCACTCCCACTTCTCGTAGCTCTCCAGGTGTGACAGACCCAGCCTGATGGCAGGAGGAAACACAGGGAGCAGACCTGAGCCCAGTGGCAACATCCATGGGCCCGAGCTGCTCCTTTGGCGCCGTGGAATGGATGCACATGCTTGGCACTGGGAGCCGTGGCCGGAGCTGTCAGGGCCCTCAGGAGCAGCGGTGTCAGGACGGACATGACGGCACCCAGCGAACCACAACCGGCCCCCGCTGGTTTATCTTAATACCAACACAGGCGAGCCCAAGGGCTAAGACCATAACTACCCACCATTGAAGAGAGAGACTGAGGGCCAGTCCGGTGGAGCGGCGGTTACAGAGGCTGGATCCCACATGCCAAATGCGTGGTTGAGCCCCAGACGCGGCGGCCAGGAAAATACACCGGCACGTGTGTGGGAGTGCCTCAAATGCCGAGAGGAGAGCGGAGGAGACGGAATTGCAGTGTGGCCATCCCCCTGGGGGGGCCGGGTGGATTTCTTACACGTCCTCTTTCTCTTCGGTGAGTGCATAAACCTTATAGTAAAAACTACAGAATAATAATAATAATGATAATAGTAATAATAAAAGAGAGAAAGATTCAGAAATGACCAAATTATACTTCCTTTATTCTTATTTTTTTTTTGGAAAGGTTTTTTTTTTAATTTTAATTTTAATTTTTTTTTTTTGCTATAGGGCACGTGCGCTCGCCAGACAGTCAGAGAGAGACAGAGAGATAGAAAGCGAGAAATCTCCCCCCAGGGAGGATGGTCACGCTGCAATCCCTTCTCCTCCATTCTCCTCTCGGGATCTTGGGCACGCACGCACACGTGCCCACAGTGAGTTTTAAGCCACTGGGTCCGGGACTCGAACCACGTTGACTACGTGGGAGTCCAGCGACATAGCCATTACACTAACTGCTGGTCTCCTTTATTTTTAATGCTAGAGGGTGCATGTGCAAGAGAGAACCCCCGATAGGTGTGATCACATTGCAATGCTGTTCTCCTCCTCCTGGACTTGCGCGTGCACGCACACACACACACACACGCACACGCACACGCACACGCACGCGCACCTGGCATGTTTCTCAAGCTACCAAGGTCAGGGTGCAAACCACAGTCAGCCATGTGGGATTCTGTTCCCTTTACGTGGTCAGCTCCACTTTAATGTTTTTTCTTTTCCTTTCTCTTTCTCTCGTTCTTTCTTTCTTCTTTTTCTGGCCCATATTTTTCAATGTCTATTCTCCAAGATTACAAAATTCAGAAAATTCAGATTTGATTTATTCCTCGGTAGCCTGACTGCGTGTTGTAGCACTCACCTGTGGTTATTCGACCAGTCGCCATCTCCTCCAGAGACTGTTTTCTCACCAGAGCAGCTGGCACGGTGGTAGGTACTTAGTAGGTGTCTATAAATACTTGCTGGGGGCCAGGCAGCGGTGCAGTGGTGGCCCAGCTAGGCCCGCGTGGGAGGGCTCTGCCATTTGCATCGTGGGATTCCCCTGAGCACACCAGATGTGTGTGTGCGTGCCCGTAATCCGGGCTGCCAAAGACCAGGTGAGGCCCTACAAGGGTGTCTGTCTCCCTCTCTCTCTCACTGAGGAAATGAATGAATGGATGAATATTTGCTGACTAAATAAATGAAAGTCCCTTTTAAAAATACTCCTGGGAGGCCAGCAGGCACTGTGGGGGTTGAGATGCTGGACTCCCACATGGCTGACTGCAGTTCAAGTCCTGGACCTGGTGGCTTGCTTTCTCACTTTCCCTCTCTCCCTCTCTCTGTCTCTTTCTGGTGCGTGCACATGCCCTATAACAAAGTAAAACAATATTAACAAATTATATAAAAAAAAAAAGACTTCGGTAAGATCATTGTTTTCTATAAAGTTTATCACCTCTCTCTCATGCCTTATAAGCTGGAAAACTGAATGTGAAGGACACAGAATCTAAAAACGCACGCAGGGCCTACAGGTGTGGGATAACCTAAGAATCCCGGGTGCGATATCACCTCCCCAAATGCATCAGCATTCAAGCTTCATTGCAGCCTTTTCGTAATGGTGGCTGCCCTCGGTGCACCCTCACAGTAACCCTGGGAGGTGGGAGGTGACGCTGTCACTGCCCTCTGGTTTACAGAAGAGGACCCGAGGCTCAGAGAGCTCCATCTAGGTCTCTCGAGTCTGGGAGGCCGACTCTACACTGCTCATTTATGGAGCATCCTGTCACCGCTTCATCCTTCTGACAACTGTGCAGAGAGTATTACGAAACGGCATGGGCCGGGCCAGCAAGTAGCATGATGGTTAAGGTGCTGGACTCCCACATGGTCGTCAGTGGTTCAAGTCCCAGACCTGGCAGTTTGAAATTCATACCAGGTGCATGTGCATGCCCCAACCCCAGGAGGAGAGTGGAGGAAAAGGGAGTGTAGTGTGAACATCCCCTTGTGGGGGGGAGGATTTCTCACCTTCCCTTTCCTTGTCACTCTGTCTCTCTGATGAGTATGCACACCCTATGACAAAAATGTAAAAATAAAAATAAAAAAAAGAAAAAAAAAGAAAAGAAAGAAATGGCATGATAGAGGAATGGGTTTTAAAATCAGGTTATTTCGAAGCAGAGTGTATAATGCCGTAACGGACTGGCTCCACTTCGTTGTTTGCACCTGTGTTCAACACACGTAGAAATTCATCTTTCCTCAGAACCAGCAGGTGGCGTGAGGGCAAAAGGCGCTGGATTCCCATATGGCCAACCATGGTTTGAGTCCTGGACCTGGAGGCTGGCTTTCTAACTTTCCGTTTCTCCTTCCCTCTCTCTGTCTCTGTCTGGTCAAAGTAAAAAATAATGATAGCAAATGAAATGAAATAAAATACTAATAATTCTTTTTTTTTTTTTGAGAGGTTTTTGCTATCGGGCATGTGCACTTGCCAGAAAGACAGAGACGGAGAGACAGAAAGCAAGAAATCATCCCCCAGGGAGATGGCCATGCCGCAATCCCTTCTCCTCCATTCTCCTCTCAGGATCTTGGGCACACATGCACACGTGCCCGGCATGAGTTTAAGCCACTCGGTCTGGGATTCGAACCATGGTGGACTACATGGGAGTTCACCAACATAGCCATTACGCCAACTGCTGGTTCCCTAATAGTTCTTTTTTAAAAAATTGTCTTTTCTCAATACACGCAAATAACCGCCCCCCCCCCCCAGCTCACATGGCTGGTTCGCGACTTTTTTTGAGAGGTTTTTGTTATAGTGTGTGTGCACTCGCCAGACAGACAGAGAGAGACAGAGAGATAGAAAGTGAGAAATCACCCCCCAGGGGGGATGGCCACGCCGCAATCCCTTCTCCTCCATTCTCCTCTCGGGATCTTGGGCATACACGCACACTCGCCCGGTGTGAGTTTAAGCCACTGGGTCTAGGACTCGAACTGCGATCGACTAAATGGGAGTCCAGCGACATAGCCATTACACCAACTGCTGGTCCCATGAGATTGTATTTTTTCAACACAAATGGATGTCACAGAGAAGTAGGTAGTATTAAAATAAAACAACTTTTAAAATGAAAAACCGTAAGAAATAATAATTCAACACAGTAAAAAAAAAAAAGGTTTCTACACAATTATTTTTAAAGTTAAAAAAGGGAGATTTTGCTCACTTACAATTCCAGGAATCTTTTTTCTTTTCTCTTTTTAAAGAGAGAGAGATTTCTGCTATAGGGTGCATGCACTTACTGGAGAGAGAGAGAGACAGAAAGTGAGAAATCACCCCCTGGGAGGGATGGCCACGCTATAATCCCCTCTCCTCCATTCTCCTCTTGGGACCTTGGGCATGCACACACGCCCGGCATGAGTTTCAAGCCTCCAGGTCTGGGACTCCAACCTGGGTCGACCATATGGGAGTCCTGCAGTGTAACCATTACGCCATCTGCTGGTCCTTTCCTGGAATCACTTCTGTCTTGGCACATGGAAAAGGTTGCTTGCTTCTGGGCAGGACAGAATGCTTCGAGGCGGTATTAAAAGGAGACATTATAAACGGCCTCTCACTTCACTGAGAGCGAGCCAGGACAGCTCAACTCAGAGCGAGGAGTGGACTGATGTCCTTGGTGCTGGGACCACGCAGGCACTGCGGCATGGTACTGAGGGAGGGGACACGCCCTCTCTCCACACTCACACACGTGTGGCCGACGACAACACAGAAACGTGGGGAAATAACAGGACGAGAGCGTCAGTCGTCACAGCAGCAAAACGTCACGCTGTGTGAGGCTGACCGCACGCGGAGGTTCTGGGTTTGTGCCCGGAGACCTCCCTGGGTACACTGGGCACGTATGTGCTGAGACTGGGGGTGATGGAGAGTCTCTGAGAGCGAGCCCTTGGGGCAACTGCACACGGAGAAGGGACACGAAGGAAAAGCCTTCATGCAGGGAAATGAGCACTGTGGTGGAAGCCCGTCGAGGAACAGCATGAGGCCAAGAGGAGGACGCAATGAAAGAGCTCCAAGGGGGACCAGCACTTGGCATAATGGCTATGTCGTTGGACTCCCATGTAGTCGACCGCGGTTCACGTCCCGGACCCGGTGGCTTAAACTCATGCCGGGCGCATGTGTGTGCGTGCCCAAGATCCTGAGAGGAGAACGGAGGAGAAGGGATTGCAGCGTGGCCATCCTCCTGGGGGGGTGATTTCTCACTTTCTGTCTCTCTGTCTCTCTCTGTCTGTCTGGCAAGCGCACGTGCCCAGTAGCAAAAACCTCTCCAAAACAAAGAAAAAGAAAAATCTCCAAGGAAAGCGAGAACGCGCCTGAGAGGCCGACATAGACGCAGTGACCTCAGTGAAAGCTGGCTAAGAATCACGGATGGTGGCTCAGAGGCAAAATGTGGTGTTTCTCGAGGCGGTCTCACGTGGGAAGGTTTGCGGTTCAAGTCCAGAAAGTTCCCTGAGTACCCTGGGAACACGTCTGCCCACAGTCTGGGGCTGGCTGAAGGCAGGGGCAGATGGTGGCATCGGGACTCTGTCAAGGGTGCTGTCTCTCACTCTATCTCTGCACGCATAAACATAAATAAGTAAATACTTTTCAAAAAAGACTCACAGGGACCAGCAGATGGCATAATGGTTACATTGCTGGACTTCCACATAGTAGACTGCAGTTTGAGTCCCACATCTGGTGGCTTAAAACTCATGCTGGCTATGTGTGCGTGACTGCCCAAAATGCAGAGAGAAGAATGGAGGAGAAAGGATTGTGGCATGTCCACCCCCTGGCCGGGGGTGATTCCTCACTCTCTATCTCTGTGTCTCTCTGTCTCTCCCATGAGCACACACATCCTATAGCAAAAATCTCTCTGGCGAGTGCACATGCTCCATAGCCAAAATCTCTTAAGAAAATGTTTTTTTCTAAATAAGAATCACACTGGGGCCAGCAGGCAGCATGGCGGTTAAGGTATTGGACTCTGTCTCTGATGAGTGTGAGTGCCCTGTAGCAAATTAGAAAATAATAGTAATGGGGGACCAGCAGGTGGCATGGTGGTTAAGGTGCTGGACACTCCCACATGGCCAATCAGGGATCAAGTCCTGAATCTGGTGGCTTGCTTTCTCATTTCCTCTCTCTCTCACTCTCACCCTCTGTCTCTCTCTGGTCAAGTTAAAAAAAATAACTGGGGAACAAGCAGTTAGCGTAATGGCTATGTCGCTGGACTCCCACGTAGTCGACCGCGGTTTGAGTCCTGGACCCGGTGGCTTAAAATTCACGCCAGGCGCGCGTGCGTGCGTGCCCAAGATCCTGAGAGGAGAATGGAGGAGAAGGGATTGCGGTGTGACCATCCCCCCTGGGGGGTGATTTTTCGCTTTCTGTCTCTATGTCTCTCTCTGTCTGGTGAGCGCACGCGCCCTACAGTGAAAATCTCTCCAAAAAAAATAAAAAAAAGAATGAATAAATAAATAAAATAAAAAATTATTTAAAAAATCATTTAAAAAACAATAATGACAAATGCAAAAATTAAATAAATAATTATTTTAAAACAAAGGAATTACATTTGGGCCAGCTAATGACTCAGTGGTAACACCATGCTCCGTGGCACTGATCCACAGGGAAGCTCTCGGGGTCTTCTCCTGCGGCCCCCCCGTGCCGGGCCTGTGATCCTGGCTGGCTGAGCCTGCGGGTGGTTTGCTGCATGAGATCCTGGTGGGGGGTGGCTCTTTCTGTCTCTCGGAAGAAAGAAAGAAAAAAACATAAACTAAGGGACCACATTAAGTCCTCAGTGGGGAGGGACCAGAGGCTGACACCAGAACGAGTCTGTATAGTTTTCTGTGTTTACTACATACATGTTCTGATTGGGTTAGCTGTTGATTATACTGCTAGCGGTCAGAGCATGGATTCCACCCATTTCAGCTTATTTAGGGGGTCTACATAAAGCTCCATGTTAACAACGACAAAAAAAACACGAGAGGCTGGCTTTTGTTTTTATAAAAGAATTGTTGAATTAATTTTACTTATTATTTTTAGAGAGATTTTTTGCTATAGGGCATGCAAGCTCTCCAGAGAGACAGACACAGAGAGACGGAAAGTGAGAAATCACTCACCGAGGGATGGCCACATCACACTCCCTTCTCCTCTAGTCTCTTTGTGCGCACACGCGCGCGCGCGCACACACACACACACACACACACACACACACACACACACTGCTGGCCTGAGTTTCAAGTCGCTGGGTTTGGGACTCGAACCGAGGTCAACTATGTGGGAATCCAACGAGGTAACCATTATGCCGTATGCTGGTCCCTTATTTGTTACTATTCTTTTCTTTTTTTAAGAAGTATTTTATTGAACTTTTATTTATTTATTTATTCATTTATTTTAACTTGACCAGAGAGAGACAGAATGAGGGAGAGAGAGAGACAGAGACAGAGAGAGAGAAAATAAACTGCCAGGTCTGGGACTTGAACCACGGTCAACCATTTGGGAGCCCAGCACCCTTAACCACCACACCACATGCTGGCCCCTCCTGTAAATTTTTGAAAGTTTATTTATGAGAGTAAAAGAGAATAGTAAGTACTCGCCCCATAATCTCCATGAGTCCTCCCAGTCAGCTAGTCGAGACTCAACCCACCGTTGACCATGTGGGAGTCCAGTGTCTTAACCACCATGTCACCCACTGGCCCCAAGTGGTGGGGTCAGCCACGTGGCATGGAGACTGAGGCACTGGATGCCATAGGACTGACTGCATGGTTCAAGTCCCAGGTCAGCAGCTTGAAAAATTCATCTGGTGCGTGTGAGTGCATGAGAGGAGAATGGAGGAGAAGGGATTGCAGGGGAGGGGGGGGGATTTCTCACTTTCCCTTTCCCTCTCTCTGTCTCTGCCAAGAGCACGTACACTGTAGCAAATTAAAGAAAAAAAAAAAAAAAAGATTAACGAAGGAAAACTGTCCTCCATGAGCCCGAGGACCAACTGCCGTCAAGATTCAGAAGAGGGTGGCCCATGGGACCAGCAGTTAGCGTTATGGCTATGTCGCCGGGATCCCATGTAGTCTACCGTGGTTCAAGTCCCGGACCCAGTGGCTTAGACTCATGCCGGGCACGTGTGCGTGCGTGCCCAAGATCCCGAGAGGAGAATGGTGGAGAAGACATTGCGGCGTGGCCATCCCCTCTGGGGGGTGATTTCTCGCTTTCTGTCTCTCTGTCTCTCTCTGTCTTTCTGGCGAGCACACACACCCTATAGCAAAAACCTCTCCAAAAAAAAACCACAAGAGGGCAGCCCAGGTGAGCCATGCCCCACCAAGGACGAGACAAGAAGAGGTTAGTTTCTGTGGACGGCCAGGCTGCAATCCCTGTTCAGATTTCGGGCAAGCGTACACACACTGGAGTACTTCTCAAGCTCTGGGTCTGGACTCGAACCACTCCCTTGGCCATATGAGAACCAGCACCTTAACCACCAGGCTGGCCAGGTTCACCTTAGACCGCGGAACTGACGTGACTGGAAAGAAGAGCTCCCGCCTGCCACGAGAGGGCGAAGGAACAGGACTCACCGGGGGCACCTGCCTCGCTGTCTCTTTGCCTCGACCCTCCTGCTTTCAAAGCCAGCGTGTGTCCCCAAGAGCTAGGCTGGGACCCTCCATGACCACCGGCCACCGCCGCCCCCGCTGGGGACACACGGACACGTTATCCCCTTCAGGCCAGGGAGCGAGACTGAGCTGCGTCCGGGAACCAGACTGAGCGCGTAGTTGGCACGAGCCACCAGGGCTGACCCCGGTCAGGTCGCCTGAGCTCTCGGGCCTTGTCACACACGTCGCTTCAGGCCACACCTTCCCCTTGCACGCTTGGATCCACCAATGCTGGTCCCGGTAGCCGGTCCAGTCCTGAGCTCTGCCTCCGGGTCTCTGCCGGGTGGACCTACAGACTCACCTGGGCAGGGTGGGTGGGAGGCCTCTGTCCAAGGAAGAAACCCCCTTGCGGAGGATCTGAGGCCTCTTCCCACTTCTGTCCCCCTCCTGCCCCCACACTTACCTGCCATCAAGGGCTTCGAGGCCAAGTCACAGCCTGAGCTCCCCTGACGTCCTCAGAGCCGCCCAGAACCTTCTCCTTCCCCCTGAGCCACTTACCTGTGCTGTCCCCTCCCCTACTCCCCCTGGGGTTTCCCAAAGGAGGGCTCAAATCTTTGCCCCGGCCCCTATCGTTTGGCTTTGATGTGTCTGTTGAAATGGTTTGAACAAATTAATTATCAATAGGTTTTTCGTTTTGCTCTGTTTTTTAGTTTTTGCTATAGAGTGTGTGTACTTGTGATAGAGGAAGTGAGAAATCATCCCCGGGGAGGAGGCCACCTACCATCCCTTTTCCTCCGCTCTCTCAGGGTTGGGGGCATGCATGCACACAGGTCCAGTGTGGGTTTTTCCAAGCCACCAAACCACACAGTCTAAGCATGCATTGAGCGCCTTAACCTCCACGCCACCGGCTTGTCCCATCAGCTGTTTTTTTTTCCCTTGGTTTTTCTTACAAGGCACATGTGCTCGCCAGAGAGAAGGAAAGTTAAGAAATACCCTCCAGAGGGATGGCCACACTGCAATCCCTTCTCCAGTCTCCTCTTGGGACTTTGGGCACACACACACACACACACACACACGTGGCTGGTGTGATTTTCAAGCCACCAGGTCCAGGACTCAAACTGTAGTCGGTCATGTGAGAGTCCAGCGCCGTAACTATCATGCCACCTTGATACGTTTTTATTAAATAAATATCACTGATAAGTGTAAAATAATTCCTGTTCAGGTTACTTAATACACACACAGTACATTCAAAGTGTTTTTGTTTGTTTGTGTGTTTGTTTTTCTGGATATGTTTTTTGCTATAGGGCGCGTGCACTCGCCAGAAAGACAGAGAGAGACAGAGAGACAGAAAGCCAGAAATCACCCCCCAGGGGTGATGGCCACGCCGCGATCCCTTCTCCTCCATTCTCCTCTCGGGATCTTGGGCACGCATGCTCATGCGCCCGGCATGAGTTTAAGCCACCAGGTTGGGGACTCCAACTGCGGTGGGCTACATGGGAGTCCAGCGACATAGCCATTACCTAACTGCTGGTCCCCATTTGATGTGGTTTTAAAAATGCTTTTTACTTCACTTGATTCGTTTTATTATTTATTTCATGAGAAGAGAAGCCTTTCACAGGCTCTCATGCGGCCATCCCTCCTAAGCCTTCCCAGCTGGCTAGGGTCGTGGGTGCACACCTGGTGTGTTCGGGTCACCCAGGGAATGAAACCCCTGCTCTCCCAGGTGAACCGGCACCCCCCGGAGGAGTGCATTCCCACTCTACCATTTCAGCTGCTCTGACAGCATTTCCACGAGGTGTAACTAACGTGCCGTACAACTCACCACTTTAAGCGTATGCCGCAAGGGTTTAGCATATGCATAATTTTAGAACGGTTTCATTTCCTCAGAAAGAAACCCTGTCCCCATCAACGGTCTCGCTCCACTTCCACCTGCCCGGGGTAGAGACCCCCGGGCAGCCACTGATCTGCTTTCTGTCTATTGATTTGCCTGTTCTGGACGTTCATGCAAGGAATCATGCAAGAGGTGGTCTTCTGTGGTCTAAGTTTTATGCCGTTGAAACGGTCAGAGATTTTTCTCTTTAAAGGCTTGGCTCCTTTAAATAAACCTCTGGCAAAATCCACCCTAGAAAAGAGAAACCATTAATCAGGCAGGAGGAACACTGAGTGACCTTTTAGAAAGTGCTTGTAATTTTTTTTTTTTTTTTTCAGTTTTGCTGTCGGGCACATGTGCTCACCAGAGAGAGGGAGAAGGAGAGGGAGAGAGAGAGAAACCACTCTCCAGGGGAGATGGCCAAGTCACAATCCCTTTTCCATTCTCTGCTTAGGATCGTGGTCATGCACACACATACACCTAGTATGGGGTTTTTTTTGTTTGTTTTTTGGATTGTTTTGGAGAGGTTTTTGTTATAGGGCATGTGCACTCGCCAGAAAGACAGAGAGATATAAAAAGTGAGAAATCACCCCCCAGGTGGGACGGCCACACCGCAATCCCTTCCCCTCCATTCTCCTCTCAGGACCTTGGGCACGCATGCTCATGCGCCCGGCATGAGTTTAAGCCACCAGGTCTGGGACTCGAACCGCGGGTGACTGTATGAGAGTCCAGTGAAATAGCCATTATGCTAACTGCTGGTCCCCCTGCTCCAGTGTGTTTTTTGAGCTGCGAGGTCTGAGACTCAAATCATGCTGTTGGCAGCCATGTGGGATCCGGCTGCCCAAGCATCCACACTATCTACTGACCTTCAGGGGTATTTGTATTTGTTTTTTTTTTTTTTTTTTTTTTTTTGGAGAGATTTTCACTGTAGGGCGCGTGCGCTCGCCAGACAGACAGAGAGAGACATAGAGACAGAAAGCGAGAAATCACCCCCCAGGGGGGATGGTCACGCTGCAATCCCTTCTCCTCCATTCTCCTCTCGGGATCTTGGGCACGCACACACACGCGCCCGGCGTGAGTTTTAAGCCACCGGGTCCGGGACACGAACCGCGGTCGACTACGTGGGAGTCCAACGACATAGCCATTACGCTAACTGCTGGTTCCCGTCATAATATTTTTTATTTCTATTTAGCAACTGCTGTAGTGAAATTAATTTAACCTTTGAGAGAGAGAGAAAAAGCCAAACACCCCCCCCAGGGGTGATGGCCATGCCACAATCCCTTCTCCTTTCTCCTCTTGGGATCTTGGGCACGCACACACACGCGCCCAGTGTGAGTTTAAGCCGACTATCCAGCGACGTAATCATTACACCAGCTGCTGCTCCCGGGTATTTGTATTTTAACAGGCATAAAAACACCATCACACAGCAAATGACTCTCAGCTGAGGGAAGACACGGGGTGAATGTGAAGGCGTCAGGGGCGGTGGTCCCTCTCGGCTGAGCCTACCCTGCAGTCTCCGATGCCTCAGCAGACCCAGCCCGAAGAACTGCTGAGTTCTGAGAAAAGGCCCAGACTCAGGGCCAGCTGTGGTTATGGCACTGGACTCCCACACGGCTGACTGTAGTTCGAGTCCCAGGCCCTGTGGCTTGAAAATCACACCAGACATTTGTACAAAACTCCAGGGAGAGAATGGAGGAGCAGGGATTACAGCGTGGCCATTCCCCAGGGGCTAATTTCTCACTCTCCCTCTCACTATCTCTGTCTCTCCCCAGTGAATGCTCGTGCCCTACGGCAAAACCCTTAGAAAGGAAAGGAGAGAAGGGCCCAGATTCGCTGCATCCTTTTCACTAATAGGAGGGGCCAAGTTTTCCCGTAACTCCTGAAATGACCTCTGAGCACTGAAGCCTTCTTAAAGAAACAAGCATAGGGACCAGCAGTTAGCATAATGGCTATGTCGCTGGACTCCCATGTAGCCGACCGTGGTTCGCGTCTCGGACCCGGTGGCTTAAACTCACGCCGGGTGCGTGTGCGTGCGTGCGTGCCCAAGATCCCGGGAGGAGAATGGAGGAGAAGGGATTGTGGTGTGGCCATCCCCCCTGGGGGGTGATTTCTCGCTTTCTGTCTCTCTGTCTCTCTCTGTCTGTCTGGCGAGCGCACACGGCCTATAGCAAAAACCTCTCCAAAAAAAAAAAAAAAAAGTACACGTCCCTCAGATTGGGATGCCCTCACCCTGGCTGCTGGTGACAGTCACGAAGTTGCCGTCACGGCTGGCCACCAGGTTGAGAGGACACCAGTGACCAGCGATGTGGGTGCCCTGGCCCTGCACCGTGTCTCTGGGAAGGGTTTGCTGTGTGACTAGACTTTCCATGCATCTCCAGTGGCACCACAGGAGGCATCCTGAGAAGGACAGCTATCGTTGACTGTGGGTTAAAAAGGTGGCATGGTGGCTAAGGCACTGGACTCCCACGTGGCTGACTGTGGTTCACGTCCCAGACCTGTTGGCTTGCTTTCTCATTTTCCCTCTCTGTCTCTCTCTGGTCAAATTGAAAAATCATCATGACAAATTAAATAATTATTAAAAAAAAAAAAAGAAAGAGCCATCCAGGCTCCGCCTTGGTGGGGCAGGTCGTAATGCACCGGCCCGCAGTGCCGGATGCCATGTGGCCAGTCCTGGGTTTGGTCCACCAGTTGGCCTGGGTACTGGGTGTGTGGGCACCAGGGTCCTGATAGGCCAAAGGTGTGGTGTGACCAGACCCTACTGAGAGTGCCTGTCTTCCTCTTTCTCTCTCACGCATTCCGTATTATGAATAAAATAAACTTCAAAATAAAAAGTGAGTCAGAGCCAGCCAGTAGCCTGGTGGTTTAGGGAGCTGAACCCCGCATGGCTGATTGTGGTTTGAATCTCAACCCGGTAGACTGAAAAAACACGCCAGAAGCCATGAGCAAGTGTGCCCAGAACCCCGAGGGGAGGGAGAAATGGAGGGAAAGGAGTTGGGGCGTGTCCCTACCCCTCGGGAGGACTTTCTCCCTGTCCTTCTCTCTCTGCCTGACAAGGGTGCGTGCCCTCTGGCAATTTTTTTAAAAAAGTGATTCCGAAGACTCGAGGTGCATGCAGAGAAGTTTTAGGGTTATATTATCCTTTTTATGCATGCGCAAGAGTGATACGCCACCCTAAACGAAAACTGTCTAGTCTCTAGGCGCTTTCAAACTGATTACAAGGAAAAAAAGGCGGTCGATTTCAGCGAGCAGATACGGGCTTCTTTCTCAGAGACACATAAATAGTGAGACACTTTACCATCTTAAAACTCCCAGGTCCCTTGGGAACCAGCAGTTAGCGTAATGGCTATGTCGCTGGACTCCCATGTAGTCGACCGCGGTTCGTGTCCCGGACCCGGTGGCTTAAAACTCACGCCGGGCGCGTGTGCGTGCGTGCCCAAGATCCCGAGAGGAGAATGGAGGAGAAGGGATTGCGGCGTGACCATCCCCCCTGGGGGGTGATTTCTCGCTTTCTGTCTCTATGTCTCTCTCTGTCTGTCTGGCGAGCGCACGTGCCCTACAGTGAAAATCTCTCCAAAAAAAAAAAAAAAACTCCCAGGTCCCTGGCGTGTTAGCTCATTTCATGCCTCTCGGGAATCAAAGAGGCTGGAAAACGGAGCTGAAGTCTCGGGGACGCCACCGGAGGGCGAGAGCCATGAGCTGCTTCTCTGGCCCCGACGCTTCTGCAGAGATCACCGCGAAGCACCGCGGAGACCAGCCAGTGGGGAGACCTCAGGCTGCAGTGGGACTCGGGTTTCGGAACGCTGGCAGCCAGCCTGGAGACAGCTCGCTGCGCCCCTGGCATCCTCCTGGGAACTGCGGCATTCCATAAACGAGGTGCTGACCTCATCCCTGTCTGGGCAAGACGGGTCCAGCGCCACCCAAGAACGGCCTTTCGGAATCCCTAATGGAGTAATCACCGTGAACCCAAGCGAGTGTGTGTGTGAGTGTGTGTGTGTGTGTGGGGGGGGGACCGTGCTCACGCCTCAGCCCACGCCCGCCCAGGAGTTCCAGCTTTCATTCACCAATCAACTTCACAGTTGCAGCTGCCCTTCCTGCCAAGCTCTGTCATAAAGGAATTTATCACCTTCTGTTCTGTTTCTCTTCCCAGACGTGAGTCAGAACCCAAGAGCAGCGCAGAGAAAGGCCCTTCCAGCACATTCCATCATGCTCCCGAGCACCTTTGCACGGAGAGGGCGAGCTCTCCTGAGCTTCCTTTGCAGCCCAGAAGCTCATGGCACGACTGGGGCGGTAAGGACAGGGAACACTGGCTCCTGTGCCAGGCCCCCTTTCTCCCGAGAGGAGAAAGGAGAAGGGATTGTGGCATGGCCATCCCCCCTGGGGGTGACAGCCCTATGAGGTCAGTACCGTTACTCGTCCCATGCAACAGAGGAGGACGCTGGAGCACAGAGAAGTTAAAAGATGCGTGCAAGGTCACGCAGCGCTAACAGAGATGACGGTGGGCCCAGAAGAGCTTGTAATCACTCTTTTGGGGGGAGAGATTTTTGCTACAGGGAGCATGCACTCACTGGAGAGACAGAACGCAAGACATCACCCTCCAGGAGAGATGCCCATGCTGCGATCCCTCCTCCTTCATTCTCCTCTTAGGATTTTGGGCACACACATAGATGTGCCTGGCATGAGTTTCAAGTCATCAGGTCCAGGACTCAAACCACTGTCAACCACATGGGAGTCCAGCACCTTAACCACTATACCGCCTGTTGGCCCCTGAAATCACTCTTACGCCTGACCATGAAGAAAGATGACCAGACGCTTTGCTTTTTCTTTCTTTTCTTTTGAAGTTTTTGCTATAGGGTGCATGAGCCCCCTAGAGAGAGACAGGGAGAAAAAAAGAGAAAGTGAGAAATCACCCCTAGGGGGATGGCCACACTACAATCCCTTCTCCTCCATGCTCCTCTCATGCACACGCACCCAGTGAGGTTTTTTTAGTTTTAGTTTTTGGAGAGGTTTTTGCTATAGGGCGCGTGCACTCACCAGAAAGACAGAGAGAGACAGAGAGACAGAAAGCGAGAAATCACCCCCCAGGGGGGATGGCCACGCCACAATCCCTTCTCCTCCATTCTCTTCTCGGGATCTTGGGCACACGTGCACACGCGCCCGGCGTGAGTTTAAGCCACAAGGTCCGGGACTCGAACCACAGTAAACTACATGGGAGTCCAGCGACATATCCATTACACTATCTGCTGGTCCCCACCCAGTGAGGTTTATAAGCTGCTGGGTCTGGGACTCAAGCTGCACAGTTCACCATGTGGGACCCAGTGCCTGAACCACCACTCTGGCCCCAAGACAGCTTTCCCTCAGAGAAGACTATGGAGGTTACCTGGCCCTGGGGTTTTCAGGGCTTCAAACTTGGTCTTATCTAGGACTCACTAAATAGGATCTAATCAGAGATGCCCTGTTATGGGTCAAGGGCCTGTGGTCACTGCCCTTCCTCCTGATCCCTGAGGTGGCCTCAGGCTTTCCTGGGACTCCAGAGGCTTCTGGAAACCACAGATGGAAATCCTCTTCTTACTGACAGTTCCTAGGAGCTCAGGGGAGCGGTGCAGAGCGTCAGGGGCAGAGCGGGGGCTGAGCCAAGCTCTCCGCAGGCCCCAGCCTGGGGCTCCCTGGCCCGGCCCCAGCACACCAGCGCTGCAACACTGCGCTTAATGAGGACAAGCCAACGCTCTCAGCCCCGAGCTCAAGTGTAAATGATGTGACCATCCAGCTCCAGCTGGCTTAGCCGTCCTTTCTCTGGAAGATCTAGGGCAGATTCCACAGAGCATTCCGCAGAAACTTCCAGAGAACAGCAGGGGACTTACAGGGAAGTCCTCCGCGTGGGAGCTGCAGGGCAGTTCTGGCCATGAACTGACCTCAGCTGGTCTCATCCTTTGGGGAATGTCTTGCTCAGCTCTGGCTGTGACTTCACTCCTGGCTATGCCGGGGAAGCTGGTCCTGCCTTTCCCGGGTGAGACAGGCACAGAGAATTTACACCACCTGAGAAAGGTCGAACCCTCCTGCAAGCTGGTCATATCTCAGTTTCTGGGAGTATAAGTCCCTGGCTTCTTCTGTATGGATCAGTTTGTATTTGCAGGGGAGCCCACAAAGCCTCATTGTTTTTGCAAGCATTGCGGCTTGCAAATGACTCTGCATCTTCTCCTTCACAGCAGGCACTATGGAGACCTTTTCTGAGGGCTCGAAGCAGACAGATGGGGTAAGTGGCCGTGAAGTAACAGCGGCGCACAATTACTGCTCTGTATTTTTAAGCTAATAAAGAAATGATTCTTTGATTGCAATACATTCCTTTGTGTTAACTGAACTTTTACTACCTGGCATGGGAGTTTAATCACTTTTTCATAACTCTAGTCACACGCAGGAAAAATCCAGGCAGACCTGCCTCCCTTTCTAGCTTCAGCTGATGGTGTTTTGATAACTTTGAGAGTGTGATCCATTTATGCATGATAGAAGAAAAGAAAAGAGAATTCAAATTTTGCCCCAAACAGATGGAAACAAAAATTCCCCGCTCTCCTCTGTGTGAGTTGATGCGTTGTATTTAGAGTAACAGCAACTGCAGTGCTATGGCCGTGTCTGCAGGCATCTCCGGAAAGGGCTGCGTTTGTGTGTGTTTGTTTTTTAGTTGCTACAAGACGCGTGCACTCCTGGAGAGAGAGAGGAAAAGGACAGAGAGAGGGAAAGTGAGAAGGCACTGCACAGGAGGGAAGGCCAGGCTGCAAGCCCTCCTCCTCCATCCCGCTCTCCGATTTGAGGCATGTACATACACACACCTGGCATGTTTTTCAAGCTGCCGGGTCCAGGACTTGAGCTGCACAGTCAGCCCCATGGATCCAGTACTTTAACCTCTATGCCACCTGCTACCCCCACATCAGGGTCCTGAAGTTGTGAACCACCCCCCCAGCCACAGCCAACCCTAGGTCACAGACATGCCCGGCATACTCAGAGCCATCTCTGGAAGTGAACTGGGAACCTTCTGATGAGGTCAGCCTTGCACGGTGTTCCCTTTTACCAGTGAACCATGGTCTGGCTCCTTCCAGTCGTTTTTCTAATCCAATAGCTCGCAAATATTTCCTTTTTTCTTTTTTTAAAAAATTTGCCTGAGGGCCCATATGCTCACCAGAGAGAGAGACAGAGAGGGAGAAAGTGAAAAACACCCCTCATGGGGGATGGCTGTGCTGCAATCCCTTCTCCTCCATCTCTCCCTCCTTTTGGGATCTTGGGCACATGTCCACACGTGCTCAGTGTGTTTTTCAAGCCCCCAGCCAGGACTTGAACCACCACACCAGCTAGCCCAAGTGGGGCGTTTTCAATACACAAATGTGCCGTCTCCGCCCAAGACCTACTAGGCCAGAACCTAGAGCAGTGTTGGAAAGGCTCCCAGACTCTCTGCTGTGTTTATCCTAATGAGCTCAGATCAACAGCTTCCAACCATTTTTAATGGTTCATTTAAAAAAAAAAAAAGTATTTAATTTTATGTATTATTATTATTAATTTTGCTATAGGACACATGTGCTCACCAGAGAGAGACAAAGTGAGAAAGCAAGCCACCAGGTTCAGGACTCGAACTGCTGTCAGCCATGTAGAAATCCAGCACCCCAACCACCACACCACCTCTGGCCCTGGCCCGTTCTTTTATACCCTAATTTTTGTAATAATCCAAAGCAGTCTCGTAACTTTTTGTAAGGTCTTACTGATTTCCCCAACATCAAAATTAGTTTCCCGACTGCCGAAGATGATCTTTAGGGTCAAGCGGACAGCGGGTGAGTCTTGGGGGTGGAGAGACAGAATGAAGACTTAGGTGACTGCAGTCAGTTTCCGCGTGAAGAACAGCGGTCATTATGAAATGACCTGGCGTCAGGCTGGCAGCAGACAGGTGCCTCTGTGCCACCAGGGCTGGCTTGGCTATTGTCACTAGCAGTCTTGTGCATACAAGCCCCGCACTGCACAGTCCCACCGGGGCCTCTGACCCTGCACGAGACCTCTTCCCCCCTGAAGTCTTGGGGAGACCTGGACTGAATATCAATGCAGCGGGCCTTCCCAATCTGTCCCTCCTCGCCAAGCCCAGTTCCCTGGGACCCGCCCTCCCACACACACCTGGCATTGCAGGGACAGGACTGCCCCGGAGAGAGAGCGGGCGAGGGCGCGGAGGGTTCAACAAGGCTCAACCCCCAGGCGAGACCCACCGGCCGGGCCTTACCAGTATCCGCCCATGTCTATGACGCTTTGGACACGATCGCTTCTCCGTGGGGTAAAACGGCACCCTGCACAGGGCGAAGCCTGAAATAAGGGACTCCAGCAGGAACTGTGCGCTGCGCCGTGGCTCTCCGCGTGCGGACGCTGGCGGAGCAGCTCGTAAAACCAGGCCTCGGCCGGCTCCTGCGCAGGCGCTGCTGAGCCTACGGATACACACCTCGTGGCCCGGCTGCGAGGGCGGCCGCGTCCACACTGCCAGCAGACAGCATGCCTTGCGGGAGATGGGATGTCATCGTCCAACATATTCCACCAAAGGAGGCCGCCCCGCGCCCACGCGCTGTCTGCTCCGAAGGAGCAGCGCCCTTCCCCAGCTGCGGCCCTTCACGGGTATAGACAGCCAGGGTGATTCACGCGCTGGATACGGAGCGGCAGAACTGGTCTCTGTGTGGGAATACTTCTCACGTGAGGCAGCTGCCAGCTTTTCAAAAATAATGTGTGGGGACCAGCAGTTAACGCAATGGCTATGTTGCTGGACTCCCATGTAGTCAACCGCGGTTCGAGTCCCGTACCTGGTGGCTTAAACTCAACGTTGGGCGCATGTGCGTGCGTGCCCAAGATCCCAAGAGGAGAATAGAGAAGGAATTGCGGCATGGCCATCCCCCCCTGGAGGGGTGATCTCTCGCTTTCTGTCTCTCTGTCTCTCTCTGTCTTTCTGGCAAGTGCACACGCCCTATAGCAAAAACCTCTCCAAAAAAAAAATAATAATAATAGTAACGTGTGTTGGTTTTTCTTATTAGCACACTAAATCATGGTCAATGAAGAAATGTTCAAAAACAAGAAATCCCTGGGGAAAAAACTAATTTAATTATCCAGAGATGATTAAAGACAGAGAAAGGGGGTGGGGGAAGTGAGAAAGCAAGCCATCGGGTCTGGGACTAGAACCTCTGTCAACCATGTGGGAGTCCATTTCTCGGGATTTGGGACACACATGCACACACGCCTAGCATGAGTTTTAAGCCACCAGGTCCGGGACTTAATCTGTGGTAGACTCTGTGGGAGTCCAGCAACATAACCATCCCCCCATCTGCTGGTCCCATTATTATGATTATTATTATTTAATTTGACCAGAGAGAGAATGAGAGAGAGGGAAAGTGAGAAAGCAAGCCACCAGTACTGGGACTCGAACTATGGTGGACTATGTGGGAGTCCAGTGCCTCGACCACCACGCCGCCTGCCGGCTCCCCGTTCGAACATGCTACTACGCTTTGCACCCTGGTACACATGGGCACCGTGTCACATTCTTCTGTGTAGTCTGCTTTCTCAAGATGAAATTAATATCGCTCCTGCTGTATATATTTGTGTGTGCGATTATATAGTAAGTTGTCAGAAAAGTTATTACATTTTTCTATGCAAAATTTGTTTTGTTGTTGTTTTTGAGAGATTTTTGTTATGGGGCGCATGCGCTTGCAGACAGAGACACAGAAAGCAAGAAATCACCCCCCAGGGAGATGGTCACGCTGCAGTCCCTTCTCCTCCATTCCCCTCTTGGGGTCTTGGGTATGCACATGCACCCAGCATGAGTTTTAAGCTGCCAGGTCTGGGACTCAAACTGTGGTCAACTACATGGGAGTCTAGCGCCATAACCCCTATGCCATCCACATCCCTATAATGCTTCAACGACTATCCTTGTATATAATTCTGAATCTTCCTTTCTTTCCTTTCTTTCTCCCATGAGTGGGACACACAGAGAGATCTTGGGATCTTGGGCATGCACGCACACGCGCCCGGAGTGGGTTTTAAGCCACCGGGTCCGGGACGCAAACCGCGGTTGACTACGTGGGAGTCCAACGACATAGCCATTACACTAACTGCTGGTTCCCTTGCTTACTTATTTTTTAGAATGAAGCTAGAACCGTTAGCTGTCAAATAGATAGCAGTGACCTAGATGCATGGCTCCAGCATTTCCAAAAACGAACTAGCGCCCTCTGTTGGAAAAATGTGTCAGGACTTTTCCAACAACCCAATATTTGCTGTACTAAGAAGCACCCGAGAGCTCATCATATGAAATATTTTTTTGGTTCATGAGCTCCATATTGCAAATGAGGAACGAGGTACAGAGGGGTTTACATATCAACTCCACATTCAAACTGCAAAATTAAACTTCAAATTCAGGCCTCCTGGCTCTTCGATAACCCCCAAATGAAGCCAGACAGAAAATGTAAAACAAAAAAAATTTTTTGGTAATAAAACAAAAGTAAAAAGAGAAGTCAAGCAGAAAATAACCGGTGCCGTACGAAGCTGACTTCCACCGTCATGAACGAAACTGGGCAGGAGTCCGGTTGCACGGTTAAGGCAACCCGCCTGCCCTAAGGTTTCAAATGGAATTGCAAATGATGTGAAATAGCTCTCATCCGTTTTTCTTAAAGAATTATTTATTTAATTTTATTTTTATTATTAGATTATTGTTTTAACTTGCTAAATTATTATTTTAATTTATGTGTGCTCACCAGAGAGAGACAGAGAGAGGGAGGGAAAGTGAGAAAGCAAGCCACCAGGCACAGGACTCGAGCTGCGGTTGACTAAGTGAGAGTCCAGTGCGTTAACCAACACGCCACTTCCTAGCCTCAATCTTTAACTGAGCTGGATGGGAGCTAAATTCAAGTCAGGCACTAAACAAATTTCAAAGGGGACAAGCACATGGCATAATGATTACATCGCTGGACTCCCACATGGTCGACTGCGATTCAAATCCCGAACCTGGAGACTAGACACTGGGTGTGTATGTGCATGTGCCCCAAATCCCAAGAGAAGGGAGGAAAAGGGATTGCAGCGTGGTCATCTCTGCTGGGGGGTGATTTCTCACTCTCTGTCTTTCTCTGTCTCTTGGTGAGCACATGCGTCCTATAGCAAAAACCTCTTTAAAAAAAACAAACCCACGGAGGGGCCCCGATCCGGTTCCCCGTGGCACTGAGTGAGGTCGGTCAGCAGAAACAAGCCTCTCTGTTCCACACACAGCCTCAGCTGCTCACGGGTCAAATGTGAATTATTCACAGGGCCAGAGGGTGGCCCTTCTGGGGGTCGACGAACGCCTCCAGACTTATCATCAAACCTCTGCCCTCCACATCTAGTGACAGAAGTGGAGTCACTATATTTCCTGGTAGTGCCTGAACTCAGCGAATCAGCGACTTTGCCCTTTTCTATGCGTCTCCCTTGCGTCTGCAGGGGGCTGTCCTCGTGTTGGCCAAGTTGCTTTCTTCACAGCCCAGACTCTAAACGGTTGGTGAATCAAGTTCTCAATGTTTCCATGTTTAATGTAGTAACATTTGGGAATATCCTCATTGCCATTTGAAGAACGAGAACCTCAAACTGCTACAGTCACTATAGCGCATTGCTGTTGTAAACCAGGAATGGTTAAGAAAAGTAGATACATTTATTTTCAGCACATACCGTACAATTTGTGTTTACTTCAAAGTCAGAAATCCTGGATTGTCTTAAAAGGCACGACACATTTTTCCATAGAAAGTCATATCATGGACCAGCAGTTGGCGTAATGGCTATGTCACTGGACTCCCATGTAGTCGACCGCGGTTTGAGTCCCGAATTCTGTGGCTTAAACTCACACCGGGCATGTGTGCGGGCATGCCCAACATCCCGAGAGGAGAATGGAGGAGAAGGGATTGCGGCGTGGCTATCCCCCTTGGGGGGTGATTTCTCGCTTGCTGTCTCTTTGTCTCTCTCTCTGTCTTTCTGGGGAGTGCACACGCCCTATAGCATAAACCTCTCAAAAAAAAAAAAAAAAAAAGACACATCATGACTTCTCCAATGACCCAATAGGTTTGGGTCGGTCCCATGGCCTAGTGTTAAGGGAGCTAGATCGTACATGAGTGACAGCAGTTCAAATCCCAGCCCTGGCAGCCTGAAAGCCACACCAGGTATATGCGTGTGCCTAGACTCCCGATAGGATGGAGGAGAGGAGGAAAGGCGATTGCCCTGTGACCACACCCCACTGGGGATCCTTTTTACCTCTTTCTCTTTCTCTCAGGCAAGCACATGCACCTTCTGGAAAAGAGAGACAGAGAGAAGAAAGAGACAGAGAGAGAGAGACAGAGGAAGAGAGAGGAAGAACAAAGAAAGGAAGGAAGAGAGAGGGAAAGAAAGAAAAAAGGAAAGAAAGTGAAAGGGAAAGAAAGAAAAGGAAGGAAGGAAGGAAGGAAGGAAGGAAGGAAGGAAGGGAAAACAAGCAGGTGGCGTAATGGTTACGTTGCTGGACTCCCATGTAGTCGACCATGGTTCAAGTCCCAGACACGGCAGCTTAAAACTCATGCTGGACGCCTGTGCGTGTGTGCGTGTATGTGTGTGTGCCCAGAATCCCCAGGCAAGAATGGAAGAGAAGGGATTGTGGTGTGGCCATCCTCCCTGAGGAGTGAGTTCTCACTTTCTGTCTCACTGACGAGCACACGTGACCTATAGCAAAATTCTCTCTTTAAAAAAAAAAAAAGAGAAAGAAGTTTCTTTTTTTTTTTTAATGTACATTTGCTTTATTAAAATTATGGCACTTAATAGCAGAAATAATTAGAAAGAGAAAGAAGTTTCTACTGGGAGAAAAACAGGAACCCCCACGGCGCTCTTCAGGCAGTGACTTAAGAAAGCACACGTGGGGTGTCCCAGAGGAGAGCCATACTTTCGCTTCTGCAGGGTGGCTGCCTCTGTCACCGCTCTGTCACTAAGTCTGAAATAACTCCCACGGCACCACGCTCTCGCGAGGATGTTGCCGTCCTCCCACCGGCACGGCCGGTAAGGGCCATGGTTCTGGCAGTGTAGACCAGGGAACACAAGGCCAGGGGACAGCTGTCTGCAAGGCCGGTGCTGCCCGTCCCGTCTCTCCCCGGGCAGGTCTGGTTCTCAGCGCGGGCCTCACTGGAGCAACCCCTCACCGAGGGGTTGCAATGACACAGCAGTAAGGACTGGCCTCCTGGCTCCTCGGAGTTCCCAGTTCCCGTGTCCCTGGTCACCTCTTTGACGGAACACCTTTCACCCGATGGCAGTGAGGAGATGGCCAAAAGCCCAGGAGAGGAAATGACCATTCTCCAGCTGGAAACTGCCCTTCGCGCACTGTTGAGGGCGTCCGGCACAGAGAGAGGGTCTCGTGAAGGTGGAGGAGGCAGGCTGGACCTCAGCGTCCACAAGCCCGGGACTGCCAGAGGTGGCCAGCAGCCTAGAAGCCAGGAGGGGTCTGGGGCAGGTTCTCCCTCCCGGCCCCCAGAAGGAGTCAGTCCTGCCAGCACCTCAGCTAGGACTTCCAGCCTCCAGGACGGCCTCTCATTTTTTTTTTTTTTTTGGAGAGATTTTCACTGTAGGGCGCGTGTGCTCGCCAGAGAGAGAGAGACATAGAGACAGAAAGCGAGAAATCACCCCCCAGGGGGGATGGTCACGCCGCAATCCCTTCTCCTCCATTCTCCTCTCGGGATCTTGGGCACGCACGCACACGCGCCCGGCGTGAGTTTTAAGCCACCGGGTCCGGGACACGAACCGCGGTCGACTACGTGGGAATCCAGCGACATAGCATTACGCTAACTGCTGGTTCCCCAGGACGGCCTCTCATTTGATGGTGGCCAGTGTGTGCTCACTTCTCACGGCAGCCCGAGAAGCAGGTGCTGTCGCCAGAAGAACCCAGGAGAGCCGAACACACTCCCCTCTGACTAAGGCTTCTCCTCCGCTCCTTCGGCAGCTGCCATGCAGACAGCTGCAGAGTCTGTGCTTACGGTCGCTGTTGTGTAAAATATGGTAAGTTTCCATTCCCTAGGGAAGGTGGTTTTTCTTTCTTTCTTTTTTTTTCCTTTTTTTTTTTTTTTCCATAGGGCACGCATGCTTGCCAGACAGAGAGAGACAGTGAGAGGAAAGTAAGAGATCACTCCCCTGGCGGGATGGCCACACCACAATCCTTCTCCTTCAATCTCCTCCTGGGATGTTTGGTGTGCACACACATGTGCCCACTGTGCTTGTCCCTCTGCCAGATCTGGGGCTTGAACCTCTGTTGGCCAAGGGGAAGTCCAGCACCTTAACCTCCATGCCACCTGCTGGTCCCAGGAGGGTGATTTTTTAAAAAATAATTAATTAATTAACTTGGCTAAAAGCACATGTGCTCACCAGAGACCGGGAGAGAAGACAGCACACCCCACAGGGAACGGTCACACTGTAATGTCTCCTCCATCTCTCCCTCCTTTTGGGATCTTGGGCACAGATGTTTTCTCAAGCTGTGGGTCTGGGATTTGAACTTTAGGGAATCCTTAGGATCTGGTTGCCTTAACCACCAAACCATGAAGCCGGTCCTGAGTCCGTTTCTTTTGTCCTGAGTTGAAGAGGCCTCCAGACCTCATTGCATAAAGACGTCTGGATGGGACAGACCTACCTACCTATTAGATTTTGTGGGAGAGAGACAAGGAGATACAGAGAGAGGGAAAGTGAGAAATTGGGGGATGGCCACACTGAATCCCTTCTCCCTCTCCCTCCTCTCAGGATTTTGGGCATGCATGTACACATACCCAGCATGATTTTAGCTGCCGGGTCTGGGACTCAAACCACAGTTGACCATGTGAGAGTCCACCACCTTAACCACCATGCCACTTGCTGGCTCTGCCGTGGGCTTTCTAAAAACTCCTGTGCAGGGAGCAGCAGATGGTGTAGCAGTTACGTTGCTGGACTCCCACGTAGTGGACCACAGTTTGACTCCCGGACCTGGTGGCTTGAAACTCACGCATGTGTGTGCGTGCCCAAGGTCCCAAGAGGAGAATGGAGGAGAAGGGATTGCGATGTGGCCATCCCCTCCCCCCAGGGGGTGATTTCTCGCTTTCTGTCTCTCTGTCTCTCTCATGGGCACATACGCCTCCAAAAAACAAACAAACAAACAAACAAACAAACAAACCCCACCGAAACCCCGTGCAACTGCTTTCTCCACCTTCAGAGATGCTGGGAAGATGCCCTGGTTCAGGAGGGCCCTATGCGAGTGCGTGTAGGCGGGCCGTGAGGCGGGCGGTGTAGGCGCCCTGATGGCAGGAGCCGGCCCTGGCCCTGCTGTCTCTGAGGGCTGCCCTGGCCTGTTCCCAGCTGCCCATGGGATTCCCTAGGGGTCAGCTGACAGTGGGAAGGGGTCCCTGCCAGGAGAATACTTTGTACAAATCCATGCCCGGGGAGTGGGATTGCATAAAACCTGCCCTCGCCTTCCTCGCCACTCTGCTAAGCCTCTGGGAGAGCTGCCCAGCTGGGGAGAGGCAGGTCGGAGAGGGCAGGAGCCCAGTGGTGCAGGGTCCCCTAACAGCGAGCGCGCCCAGGCTGGCCCGCGGTCCCAGCTCCGACCGATGGAGGGCGCACTGTTAGCTGCAGCGAAGAGCGGCAGGCCCAGCCGGCGTCTAACCCGCGGAGAGCACCGGCAGCCCTTCCTTCCCCGGGAGGGAGTTTTCTGCTCACCGCGGCCCTTAGCAACGGCCTCATCCCTCCTGATTAGCGCTGTCATTAGAGAAGTGACTCTCCGCGCGGTGACTCATCTGCCAGCCTGACAACTGTAACCAGTCCAGATGGTGAGGACATCGGTGACCGGAATGGCCCTTCTTGTCACTGCGCGCTGCGGATTGTTCTGGGAACCGCGGGGGGCGGCCTGGGGCTTGTAGCCTGCAGAGAGTTACAAAGGGCAGCTGCAGTAACACGGCCACGCAGGCTCCACAGGCCACACGTGGAAACGGGCACCTCTCCCCAGTCACACTCAGCCAGGCAGGAGGGTCCAACACCCTCTGTGAATAGCAAAGACGCAGGTGGGGTGGAAGTGAAGGCACCGGATCCTCCATGACGGGTTCAAGTCCTGGACTCGGCAGCTTGAAAGTCAGGCCAGGTGCATGTGTGTGCACCCAATATCCCTAGAGGAGAGTGGAGGCAGAGAGCTTGCGCTGTGGCCCTCCGGGGGTGATTTCTCACGTCCCCCCTCTCTCTGGAGAGCACACACACCCTATAGTACAAACCGAAAAAATAAAACAGGGGCCGGCAGGTGGCTTGGGGGTTAAGGACACCGGACTCCCACAGAGCCGACTACGGTTCGAGTCCCAGACCTGGCGGCTTGCTTTCTCACTTTCTCCCTAGCTCTCTCTCTTGCTCGCACTCTATCTCTGGGCAAAATGTAAATAATAAATAAAAAGTGAAATAAAATAATCCTTTAAAAAGATAAATAATGAAATGAAAAAGATGGTGCCGTGACCCAGTGAAAACGCCGAGCAGGAAGGAAAACACCAGCGCTCAGACTGTCTCCAGCACGGAGCTGTCAGCACGGAGCTTCCCGGTAGGCACCTTCCTGTTGTCATGCGGATAGATTTGCAGGACCCAGAGGGAAGGAACGGCGCCTGGTGTCGGGGTCTTTCAGGGTGGAGAGACAAGCAACCTGCTCTTGCCGTGCAGACAGCAGCAAGTCCCACGCGGTGGCATGTTTGGGGGTTTTAGGGAGAGACATCTTAAGGGAAAGAAAATAAGGCGGCTTATAGAGTTGGTGGAACGACTTCATGAAGCTGGTTAAACAGTGTCCCCACCTGAACATCTGGCTCCTTCGGAGAGCTGGAAGAGCCTACTGAAGGAGGCTCAGTTTGGGATCAGCAGTTGGTGTAATAGCCATGTCTCTGGACTCCCACGTAGTCAACCGTGGTTCTAGTCCTGCATTCGGCGGCTTAAACTCACACCGGGCGTGTGTGCGTGTGTGCCCAACATCCCGAGAGGAGAATGGAGGAGAAGGGATTGCGGCGTGACCATCCCCCCTGGGGGGGTGATTTCTCTCTCTCTGTCTCTCTCTGTCTTTCTGGAGAGCGCATGCACCCTATAGCAAATGCCTCCCCCCCCCCAAAAAAAAGAAAGCAGCTGAGTTTATTTTACCAATGTTCAGGTGTAGGTTCTAAAAGATAGCGCTGGGCGGGTCCTCACCCTCATTACAGCAAAGTGGGGTGCTTGTCCTGCACGGCTGTTTAAAGGTCCGGGTGTCATCTCAGCGTGAAGAGGCGAGGCGTCGGCCTCATCCCTGCGCAGAGACGGCAGCTGAGTTCACATACGCAGGGACGCGGCACGGCGCCTTTGGTCATAATACTCATTCTTTTTCTTTTTTTTTTGGAGAGGTTTTTGCTATAGGGCACGGGCGCTCGCCAGACAGACAGAGAGAGACAGAGAGAGAGAAATCACCCCCCCAGGGGGGATGGTCACGCCGCAATCCCTTCTCCTCCATTCTCCTCTTAGGATCCTGGGCACACACGCACACGCGCCCGGCATGAGTTTTAAGCCACCGGGTCCGGGACGCGAACCGGAGTCCAGCGACATAGCCATTACGCTAACTGCTGGTTCCCCATAATACTCATTCTTATGAATGGCTCATTTGTTTTTCATATGCTCCTCTTTAGCCCTGCCCTCACCTCTCCCTTCTGCGCTAAGTCTGCCTCCCAGGACGCCCACGGTGGAAGACGACAACAACTGCATTTTAATGGTGAGAACGAGAAGGCTGCAGCCCCGGACAGCTCCACGGCAGTGAAAAATGAGCAGACGACGCGATTAGGAAGACAACTCGGGAGTGGAAATTGGTCTCAGAAGCGCCAGTCAGCTGCTTATTTACTGAGTCGACCCCCCGGGTGTCTTCGTAGGTGTGTTTGCCTCAGATCCAGGCTGCGGCTCTCTGTGACAGCCAGATCTCCCGGGCGCTCGCCGGCTGCAGGAGGAGCTGTCTGTGCAGGCATGTTATCTTGTCATCTAAACAAAGGAGAAACGAGAGGAGAGAGGCGTGTTCCCCACAGCAAGCGCAGCACAGCCCTGGTCTGCGCAGTCACCGGCAGGGTGGACAGAGGCTGGCCGGCCCTCGCAGCTCCTCTTGCCCTGCATGCGTGACCCCAGCAGGGCGGTGATGGCCTGCTTGTGGCTCGGGCCGGCCCTGTGTTCTTTCTCTCCGCCCAGCAGCTACCTGCTTCCCTGGGTTCCGGGATGTTTATTGTGCAGTGGGGCATCGGGGCTGCCCTCAGTTACCTCCCAGAATGCTTGTTCCTCCTTGCCTGGCTCTCCCTGTAAGCCCTCCTGTGGAACCAAGATGCACAGGAGAAATTGGGATGGGGGACCAGCAGGTGGCGTGGTGGTTAAGGCACTGGATTCCCACATGCCCTACTGCAGCTCGAGTCCTAGACCTGGTGGCTTGCTTTCTCATTTTCCCTTTCTCTCTCTCTCTGTCTCTCTCTGGTGAGCACACCTATACCCTATAGCAAATTTTTAAAAATAACAAATAAAATTTAAAAAAAAATTTTTTTGGAGAAGTTTTTGCTATAGGGCTCATGTGTTCACCACAAAGACAGAAAGCGAGAAATCACTCCCCAGGGGGGATGGCCACACCACAATCCCTTTTTCTCCATTCTCTTCTTGGGATTTTGGGTACACATGCACCCATGCCCAGCCTGTTTTTCAAGCTGCCAGGTCCAGGACTTAAACCCCAGAGTCAGTCATGTGGGATCCAGCACCTTAATCAGTGTGCCACCTGCCGGCCCTGCTGAGGTGTCACTTAAGACGACAAAGAAAAGACCATACATCTAATTATTTGCCATGTTCGAAATTTTACAAGAATTACTAATCATCACACAAAACTAGGTAAAGTAGTGAAGAGTCGATATGACAGAGAAATGGGGCGGGGTGACAGAGGCGACGGGGAGGCGGGGAACGAACAGCTGCAGGACAGATAGCTGCATCTCACCTGGGGATGATGAGGTCTCACAGAGCGGCCTGCGGCTCCTGCATTTGCCATCAGAGCCTATGGCTCCCGTCTTCCTCACACTGCCCCCAGCACTCAACTCCGTCTAGTAAACATTCGAAATCCGCAGCTTCGGAATGAGAGAGGAAGTGGAGGGGAAGGCGGAGGCTGGCCTGTGGCCCTGTGGTCAGGCCTGTGCAGAGGAAGCAGAGCCCACATGGCAGGCCAGGGTTCCAGTCCTGACCCCGATGCTGGACCCGGGACCCATGCACTGCCCAGGATCCTGAGGTATGGAGAACGAGAGGAAAAAGGACAGCGGTTCAACCAGGCCCTCTTGGGGGTGTCTCTCTGTCTGCTCCCACCTCTCTCTCCTGTGTGTGCACATCTTCTCTGACATGAAAGAAGAAAGAGAGAGAAGGGAGGAGAGAGGAGAAGGAGAAGACAGCCAGCAGTTGGCATGGTGGTTAAGGCGGCTGGATCCCCATGGCCAACAGTATAGTTCGAATCCTGGACCCAGTGGATTAGAAAACACACCAGGTGTGTGTACATGCATGCCCAAAATGACAGGAGGAGAATGGAGGAGAAGGGATTGTGGTGTGGCCATCCCTCCTGGGGGGTGATTTCTCACTCCTCTCTCTCTTTGTCTCTGGTGAGTGTATGCACACTAGAGCAAAAATTTTTTAAAAAATGAATGTTATGAAATTTTAACTGGGCTTTATTTTCAATAACTTTTTTTGGGGGACCAGCAGATGGCATAATAGTTACATTGCTGGACTCCCACATAGTGTACTGCAGTTCAAGTCCCAAACCCAGCAGCTTAAAACTCATGCTGGGCACGTGTGCATGCATGCCCAAAATCCTGAGAGGAGACTGGAGGAGAAGGGATTGTGGTGTGGCCATCCCTGGAAGGGAGAGGGGTGATTTCTTACTTTCTGTCTCTCTGTCTCTCTCTGTCTCTCTGGTGAGCACAGGAGACCTATAGCAAAAATTTTCTCTCTAAAAATGAATAAATAAATAAATAAAGCCTCAGGCTCTTGAATTAGCCAGTGTGGTGACCCAGGTCTCTGCATTTTTTGATTAAAAAAATCTTTCGATGTGTTAACTGTGGAAATTTTAGCAACTACAGAAGTGCACAAATAAGAGAATTTTAACTGCAGGATATTTTTACTCTTTATTCCAAATATTCTTTCATGTTGTTAAGATTCCCTACAGTCAGGGCCAGCAGATGGCATAATGATTATGTTGCTGGACTCCCACGTAGTTGACCAGGGTTCAAATCCTGGACACAGCAGCTTAAACTCACACTGAGAGTGTGTGCGTGTGTGCCTCAAACCCCAAGAGGAGAATGGAGGAGAAGGGATTGCAGTGTGGCCATCCCCCCTGGAGGGGTAATTTCTCGCTTTCTGTCTCTGTCTCTCCAATGAGCACAAGCGCCCTATAGCAAACATCTTTCACCAAAAAAAAAAGAAAGAAAGAAAGAAAGAAAGAAAAAAGAAAAAAAAGAGAGAGAGAGAGGGAGCAAAGAAATTCTCTACAGTTAAAATAAAAATAAAGAAAGAGGGAAGAGAGAAGAGCCCAGTGGTTAGCTCGCTCTGCAGCTACGTCTTGTCCTCATTTAGTTTCTCCGAGTCTCGACAGCCTCCTCTGCCGTCCTACGTGGGGAGTCAAACCTCGAGCCTCAAACCTCGAGGTAGAAACAACGGGCCGGAAATGCGCGAGCCTCCTCCAGCTCCACAGGAAACGGGCAGTGTGCCCGAGGCCAGCGGGATTACCAGCACGCTGAGGAACACTGCCCTCCACTCCCAGGCCTGCTGCCTCCCCGCTCAGACCCGTCCTGCTCCCCACAGACAGTCCCGGTCACACTCACGCATCTGAGCACTCGGCTGCGAATATGTCTCAGAAGACATTCATGGTGCAAGGGTATTCGGCCTAAAACGGGGATTTTTAGGTTTTGATTATTTTTTCTTTTATTTTTTTGGAGAGGTTTTTGCTATAGGGCGCGTGCGCTCGCCAGACAGGCAGAGAGAGACAGACAGAAAGCAAGAAATCACCCCCCAGGGGGGATGACCACGCCGCAATCCCTTCTCCTCCATTCTCCTCTCGGGATCTTGGGCATGCACGCACACATGCCCGGCGTGAGTTTAAGCCACCAGGTCCGGGACTTGAACCGCTGTCGACTACATGGGAGTCCAGCGACATAGCCATTATGCCACCCGCTGGTCCCCCTCTGCTACTTCTTATCTGGGCTATGTCCACCTTTGGGCCTCCTGTCAATGCAGAGCTGACACCTTAAACACTTCTCATTGCTCATGATGGGGGAGTCAGAGGAGCACAGTGGTTAACAGCATGATGGGGCCAGCAGATGGCGTAGCAGTTACGTGGCCGGACTCACACGTGGCCGACCACAGTTTGAGTCCTGGACCTGGTGACTTGAAACTCACATTGGGCACACGTGTGTGCGTGCCCAAAATCCTGAGAGGAGAACAGAGTAAAAGGGATGACCACATGGCCATCCCCCCTGGGAGAGATTTCTCACTTTCCCTAGCACTGTCTCTGTCTCTGGCAACCACATACACCCTAAGTCAAAAACTTAATACAAAAAAAAAAAAAAGGTGCTTTGGAGTCGGGGAAAACAGGAGACAAGCTATAACGTCTTTAAACGTACCTGAAAACTACGTTAGGCCTGAACTGGAACGAGGCACGGCCTTACGCCAGGACCCCGACCTCATCAGACACCAGCACCCTCCTGCGGCTCCGTGAGCAGACCTCCCACTGTGGCCGGGATGCGGCCTCACTCAATCAGGCCGCCTTCCTGAGCCTTGCAGGCAGGTCTACCCAGGAGGTGGGCATAGCTGCTTCACCGGGCTGGCAGGAAAGCACTCCGAAAGAGGCTGACCCAGTCGGGAGGCTCACCCTTGTGCCAGTTCCCTTTCACCTATGACCCCAACCGCCATTGGCGACCCTGAGGAGGTAGCCCTGCCCGGGCGAAGGTGAGAGAGACTTCGGAGGAACCCAGGCCCTAGGCGGCCATGGAGCTACCATGTGGCTCTGCTCGGGGCCATTCGTGTGTGAGAAAGACTCTCGTTCTCTCAGTTTTCTCTTACGTCTGTAGTAGCAGAGGCCGGATCAATTCCTGATGGAAGCACACAGTGAACACTAGTCAAGACTGTGGTTCTCTCTCGACGTCCTCTTGGCACGGCTGCCCATGAACGTCGGGGGCCAAGCCCTTCCCAAGCTGATCTGCCTCACCACTAAGTCCTGTACCCTAGGAAGAAAATCGCTCTGAGCAGATGCCACGGGCATCCTGAGGCCAGGAGGGGCCACGTTTTACGTGAGTTGGGACACTGGAGAGACGTCGTCCTGGCCTCGTCCATGTGCTGACTGGTCTCGGTGCTGGCCGGGCGTCTGGATTCGAGACAGTCCTCGTGCTGTCTGCGTTTGGAATCTGCCACTCGGCCTTGCTTCATTCCCATGTCGAGGTGCAGGAGATGAGATCGGAATGAAAGGCAGCAAGAAAAGTGAATACTCAGGAAAAAGAGAAGTTTTCTCCTAAGATTTTTCCATTTGTACTAAAAATACTTTTAAAAAGTACATTCCTATAAATATATATATAGAGAGAGGTATGATTTAATTCCTTCATTGAAAAATGATTTGGGGAACTAGCAGTTGGCGTACTGGCCATATCACTGGACTTCCATGTATTCGATCGTGGTTCAAGTCCCAGATCTGGTGGCTTAAATTCACGCCGGACGTGTGAGCGTGCATGCCCAACATCCCAAGAGGAGAATGGAGGAGAAGGGATTGCAGTGTGGCCACAATATAAGGCACAAGTGCACGTGCTCTATAGCAAAAAAAAAAATTTTTTTTGTAAGGCCCACCAAGTGGCATGGTGGTTAAGGCACTGGGCTCCCACATAGGCAACCACAGTTCGAGTCCTAGACTCAGCAGCCTGAGAATCATGCTGGGTGCGGGTGAGTGCATGCCCAAAATCCCAAGACGAGAGTGGGGGAGAAGGAACTGTGGTGTGGCCACCTCCCTGGGAGGTGATTTCTCACTTTCCCCCTCTCAGTCTCTCTCTCTCTCCAGGGAGCACATGTACCCTAAGGCAAAAATCTAAAAAAAAATTTTTTTTAAGTTTTTTTTAAAAGCAAATAAAGCAGGCAGCTATAATAATATCATTTAGATGTACAGAAAACCCACCTAATTTTTAGGCTAGATAATTTCGTATGAAGCAGGTTTAATTCTGTAAGAACTTTTCAAATTGATATTGTTTCCTTCACTTAAATAGGTCCTGGATCAAATAAGTCCCGTTAGAAAGGTGATTTAACTTTCTCGTCACCAAAGTTAAATGAATTTTCCTTAGCAAACTACTACATTACCTTCATATTAACTTTTATCCTAAATATTGCTATTTTTTAATTGC
>NW_006159766.1:477680-489270 GCF_000334495.1 Tupaia belangeri chinensis
CTTTTTTTTTTTTTTTAATTTTTGCCATAGGATGTGTGATCTTGCTGGAGAGAGACAGTGAGAGGGAAAGTGAGAAATCATCCCTAGGGGGCAGGGCCACACTGCAGTCCCTTCTCCATTCTCCTTTTAGGATTTTGGGCACGCATGTACACACGCCCAGGATGATTTTCAAGCAGCCAGGTTTGGGACTTGAACTGCAGTAGTCCATGTGAGAGTCCAGTACCTTAACCCCACCCACCTGCTGGCCAATCTTTCCTCCCATTTTTTTTTTTAAGAGATATTTTTGCTATAGGGTGCATGAGCTTGCCAGAAAGACAGAAAGTGAGAAATCACTCCCCGGAGAATGGCCTTCTCCACTCTCCTACTGGGATCTTGGGCATGCATGCACTTGCATCTGGTGTGAGTTTTAAGCCACCAGGTCCAGGACTCGAACCGCTGTCAACTATGTGGGAGTCTAGCAACATAACCAGCACACCATCTGCTGGTCCTTTTCCTCCTAGTTTATAGAGCTTTATTTTTCAACTAAGTTTAGAAATATTTTCTAACTATCATTGCCAAATGAGCAATTTAGCATACAAATATGTATTTATTTTTATTAAAAAAAACTGCACAGCTTGAAATAGAATAATTTCTCCATACTGTGTATACCTTACATTGATAAAGTTGTACGTCATAAAAGAAAATTACAAGAGGGACTTCAGAAAGTCTGGGGGAAAATGGAATTAAAATTCATTTATTTTGGTGCAAAAAAATTTAAATCCATGCGTAGTTTTTTCATAATATACACTTTCCACAAACTTTTCAAATCCCCCCCCGACTTCCAGTCTTACAATATACATATTATTCTCAGCAGGCAAGGTAGGAGGAAAACATTTTCCGTCTTAAAACTTTGATAGTTTTACAAATCGGTTATAATCAGTAGCAATGAAATCATTTCTTATTTGAGGCTTACAAGCTATCGGGCTGTCGGAAAAGTCATGACATTTTTTTTTCTATGCCAAAATGCATTGTGACTGTTCTGCTGACCCAGTAGAATGTACACTTTGCTGGAACAAAACTTCAGGGACCAGCAGTTGGCATAATGGCTATGTCGCTGGACTCCCATGTAGTCGACCGCGGTTTGTGTCCCAGACCCGGTGGCTTAAAACTCACGCCGGGCGCGTGTGCGTGCGTGCCCAAGATCCCGAGAGGAGAATGGAGGAGAAGGGATTGCGGCGTGGCCATCCCTCCTGGGGGGTGATTTCTCGCTTTCTGTCTCTCTGTCTCTGTCTGTCTCTGTCTGGCGAGAGCATGAGCTCTATACAAAAAAAAAAAAAAAAAAAACCTCTCCAAAAAACAAACAAACAAAAAAAACCCTTCAGTGACAGATACAACATCTCGTTATCTAATTTACTTCCCGAGGAAATATTTCACACTGTTTGGAAAATGACAGGAAGACCCACAGAGTATTTTTAAAACGTTACTTTCAGGTAACACAGTTTAAATACAAAGTATGTAAGTATTACATTATGACGTATCTACCAGATTTTTCTTTAACTTTTCGGATATCCGTTATGCTTGCTCTTTCTGAAAGCTGGCATTTACGAAATACATGAAGTTTTCACGCATTCCTGACATTATGGATTATTTTAGTGGCTTCGCTGAGGTCGGAGTAAGACAATGGCTGCTCACGCCTGCTTTTTACATGGGAAGAACTGTCTCTTCCTGTGCGCGGTAGCCACCTAGCCTTCACTTAGCTCTTCACGTGCAGACCAAAGAATGAAAACGATGAAGAATATCCTTTCTGGAAAAGTCCAGCTCCTTATTTACAAAGTCCCGAACGCAGTGATGACAGCGCTGTGAGCCGAGCGGCTCGACGCCCTGAGCCCTCCGTACCTGAGTCCGTCTCCTTGGCTGTCCCCCAGTTCGACACTGGACTCCTACTGAGTGCAGCGCTGGCACTAAAGTCTTCATGTTCTCATACGCGCTCTGGACTGGGAATTGAACTTCCTGGGGAGGCAGATCAATGCTGGAGGGCACACGCATGTACACGTGAGAGGGAGCGAGCACACGCCAAGGAGACCGTTCCTCTTCTTCAGATCTCCAACCCACCAGGACCCTGGGAGTGTGCGCGTGTGCCCAGTTTGTTTTCTCAAGCTGACAGCGCCTGGCCTCAGACTCTGCTCAGCCACGTGGGATCTGACTGTCTCTGCATCTTGCCTGACCACTGTGCAACACGACCGCCCAAATATAACTTCTTAAATATCATTTTCTTTCTCTTTCTTTCTTTCTTTCTTTCTTTCTTTCTTTCTTTCTTTCTTTCTTTCTTTCTTTCTTTCTTTCTTTCTTTCTTTCTTTTTTTTGCCATAGGGCATGTACACTTGCCAGAGAGACAGAGAGAGACAGAAAGTGAGAATCACCTTGGGGGGCGGGGGAGATAGCCACGCCACTGTCCCTTCTCCTCCACTCTCCTCTCTGGATTTTGGGCACCCACACACATATGGCCAGTGTGAGTTTCAAGTTGCTGGGTCCGTACTCAAGCTGCAGTCGATCATGTGGGAGCCCAGCACCCTAACTACCACACCACCTACTGGGCCCTAAAATATCATTTTAAAAGTGCTTAGTGCATGTGGGCCGGCAGGTGGCATGGGGGTAGAGGTGCCGGATCCCACATGGCCGACTTCGTGGTTCGAGCCCCAGACCCAACAGCTTGAAAATCACACCGGGCGCGTGTGTGTGCATGCCCAAAATCCCGAGAGGAGACTGGAGGAGAAGGGATTGCGGCATGGCCATCCCCCTGGGGGGGCGGGTGACTCTCATTCTCCCTCTCTCTGGTGAGTGCACGCTATAGCAAAACAAAACAAAACGAAATGAAAGCTTAGGGCACGTGCAGATTTCATAAATACTCGATTTTACTTCATTGTACAGACCTGCTTTTCATGAACATGACATACTATTGAGAAAAGGTAACAGGGCTGAAAACAAACTCAAAACAACGCCCAAGAGGACTAAAAGACAAATAAATGCAGCGTCGAGGCAATGCCAGGCGCTGAGCAGGGCACCAGTGACTCAGGCAGACGCTGCCTGGCTATGCACCATGGCGGCCCCTGCACCAACCACAGCGGCTTCGGAGCTCGTCCCATCACAGAAAGGCGTCTCGGAGCAAGCTGCTGCTCACCGCCTGTCAGCTATCAAGAGGAGCCCTGGAATTCATCGGGTGTCTTTTGAGTGCAAAAGACCCGTGTGTTCATTTAATTCAGCAGACATTTCAGTGTTCTCCCCCCAGTTTCAGCAGAGCCTTCCCAGTGTGAAGCCAGGGCTCACCCCGCTGCTAGGTTCAGAACTCGTACCGATTCTGACGGGGGCTGAACGCAAACCCACGTTTTATGTTAACGCGACATAAGGCCTTTTGCAAGAGAGGGTGGAAATTGGTGGTTTAAACAACCAAAAGAAACTAATAGAGCATCTTTTAAAAGCACCCATGGGGCCAGCAGGTGGCAGGGTGGTTAAGGCGCTGGATCCCACAGGCTTTGAGCCCCGGACTCGGAGGCTTGGGAATCCTGTGGGTGCCCAAAATCCCAACGGGAGGGTGCAGGAGGAGGGAATGTGGAATGGCTCTCTCCCCTGGGGAGGGGGGCTTTCTTATTTTCCATCTTTCTTTCTCTGTCTCTCTCTGGTGAGCACATGTGCCATAGAGCAAAACTTAAAAAAAAAAAAAAAATCCGCTTGCAGCGCCAGAACCAGTAATCAGCAAACCGGCCACCTGGGGTGTCAGTGCAGAACGGGTGGTGTGTCCTGCGTAGATAGTGAGGCCTTCCTGGAGAGGAGTCCCAACCTTGCGTTTAGGATTACAAAGGATTACTTTTCTTTTTTCTTTTTCTTATTCTTTCTTTTTTTTTTTTTTTTTTTTTTTTTTTTTTTTTTTTTGAGAGGATTCCGCTATATGGTACCTGCGCTTGCCAGAAAGAGAGAGACAGAAAGCGAGAAAACACCCCCCGGGGGGATGGCCACAACGCAATCCCTTCTCCTCCATTCTCCTCTCGGGATCTTGGGCACGCACGCACATGCGCCTGGCGTCAGTTCAAGCCACCGGGTCTGGGACTCGAACCACAGTTGACTACATGGGAGTCCAGCAACGTAGCCATTACGCCAACTGCTGGTCCCCAAAGGATTATTTTTACATATACATTTAAACGACTTTCCTGAGAAGTTTGGCAAGGCAATGCTATTAGTTTGCTTAAAATGTATAAGAACACAGTATCATATGTATCTTTAAAGCATTGCAAAGTCAGGAGCAGGCAGGGGGCATAGAGGTCAAGGCACTGGATCCACTTGGCTAACTGCAGTTTGGGTCTGGTGGCTTGAGTGCACGTGTGCACATGTGCTCGAAATCCTAAGAGGAGAATGGACGAGAAGGGATTGCAGCACTGGAAGTGACTTCTCACTTTCCCTGTCTCTCTCTGGAGCGCGCGTGCTCCCTATCGCCAAATATATATGTTATCAGCATAATTTAGAAGCCAAGTGCCTGTTAAAGGGATCCCAGAGGGCAAGAGAGAGGCAAACAGCAGCCGTTTTGTGATGCAAAAAGCAGCCTTTCAAACACAAGCCTGCAACTCAGCCCCAAATGCTTGGTTACCTCGGCTCCCCTCGGTTTATATGTGCAGAATAAAACAAACAAGTCTCCATTCTTTGTTTCTTTCTTGGAATAAAATACCAGGTGTCCTGAGAGAGCCCAGGGCTCCCAACTTGCTAATTTGCTTTGAAGGCTGGAAGAAGAGGAAGGGTGACATGCGGGTGCGTGGTGAGCGGGCTGGATCGGGCACTCTGCTTTCACGCAGCTGCTTTTAGCACAGGGATGTCAACAAGGACTGCACAGAATGTCGTCCCCGATGGACCGGTGACGTCCTGGCTTGTCCCAGCGTGGCACAGCACAGGCAGACCCGCTTCCTGGTCTACAGGTTCCGAGGCAGAGGACAGCCAGCGGCAGCTCTAACCGGTGCCGGTGCCGAGGAGGCTGGAGGACAAGCGCGGGCTTTAGGGAACCGGCACCCGGCCCATGTGATCTCAGATGAGAAGGAAAACGCTTGCTTTCTCATTGAGGAGTCCTGGTTTCTCCGAGGTGTCCCCAAGAGTGACCGGGCCTGGCTGGGTCCCAGCCTGTCATGTTCTCAGGGCTGCAGACGCTCACTGCGATGTCTCTGCAGCTGAAAACCCGCCACCAGCCCCGGGACAGCATAGACGCTGACACTCTCACTTTGCTTGCTGTCTTCTCCGTGGCACCATCTCTCCCGGAGGAAAGGTCCCGCCCAATGCCGTGCACCCGCCTGCCGGCTTGAGTAATCTGAGACAGGATCCAAGGAAAGCGGGGTGGAAAAGGGCCTCCCGATTGAAGCCCTGAGGAGGGACCCAGGGTGCCTGGCGGCTGGGCCTGGCTGGGAGGAGGGACAGACCCCTGACCAGCCCTGAGCACAGGGCGTGGCCCCTTCTGCCCAGCACAGGAGGCAGGACCAGCGGCCAGGCCTTTCCCAACACTCCTAGTCCAGGTGAGGCCGTCACTGGGGAGAGTGGGCCTGGAAGGACCAGCCAGGGTTCTGCGTCTGCACAGATTTGCAATGAATTAAATTCCTGTCCTCCTCTTCATCCTCCACTGGCAGGCCGGGCAGGCTCCCCAGGGGCTGCTTCTCTGGGAAGACATTAGCACCACCTGTTTTACGATTCATTGTCGCTGCAAAGAGAGGAAAAACAAAGATAAGCCAGAATGGTGGTATACTTCCAGCAAGGGGGTGACTCGGGAAGCCACAGGGCCCCCACGCTCGTGGAGACCGAGGGCGGCTTGAATTCTACATTCGATCCTGGAGGAGGGAATCTAGGGACACCAAGAACTAACCCCTGCCTCTCCTCCAACACCCCTCCCCGCACTGGTGTCGGGGGGGGGGGGGGCACGAGCTGGAGGCCCCGCTGAATGAAGCCTAACCCTGTTTGTGATGCATACATGCCAAATCACCTTAAAAATGTCTATGTGGGTACCAGCAGTTAGCATAATGGCTATGTCACTGGACCCCTTCCAGCTGAGCACACGTCGGGAGTGGGCCCAACTGCTGCACATGTGCTTCCAGTGCCCACCACCTGGAGACAAGGCCACAGAGGAGGCGGGCAGCCCAGAGACCTCCACCCTAGGGAGACAGCCCCGTTAGCCAACAGCACTGTCATGGCCAATGCGTTTGTGCTCATCCGTAGTCGGACACCCTGAGATGCCGGATGACTGAATTCTTTTTAGCTTTTTGCCATAGGGCCCACTACCAGAGAGAGTCAGAAAGATACAGAAAGAGAGAAAGTGAGAAATCACTCCCCAGGGGGGATGGCCACGCCGCAGTCCCTTCTCCTCCATCCTCCTCAGGATCTTGGGCACACACACACACGCGCCCGGCGTGAGCTCCAAGCCATTGGGTCCAGGACTTCATGAGCACCTGAGAGTCCCCGCCACCTGCTGGGCCCCGATGACTAAATTCTAAATGACACTGAGAAGACACCTCCAGATCCCCGTGGGCTGTTACACACTCACCGGGCCCCACATTATGGAGAGAAAAGAGCACATGACATTTGTTTTTGTTCCGAAGGATTTTTTTGCTATAGGGCGCGTGCGCTCGCCAGAAAGACATGTGCTCAACATTTATTCCTCTAATGACGTGACTTGAGACTTTCGCTCGTATAAGGCCAAGTCATATTCATTGTTGAAAAATCAGAGAAGACGGAGGAGGAGTAACACCCGCATCTCACTACACTCGCACCTCACTATGTACTGCCCCAGGAACATTGTGTTATAATGATACACAGACGGCCCTCTGTACCCACGGGCTCTGCGCCACGGATTCAGCCACGTGCAGACTGAACGCCGGCGCGGGCCGGCCGGGCACGGGGTAACAGCACTCCGCGATGCTGCGCCCCCAGGGGAAGGTCCAGTGTCCCCTCTCGGGGCCTCCCCCTACAGCCTGGGCTGGCTGAGTTGGGGCCAGACTGCAGCCCAAGGGCCCTGCTGAGGGTACTCTCTCTCTCTCTCGGAAGAAATAAATCAACTTAAAAATATTTTTTAAAAAATTAAAATAAAAATCCAATACAGTGGCCAACTAGTGGCTAAGGGGGCTGGATCCCCAGATGGCATAATGGTTATGTCGCTGGACTCACACATAATCAACCATGGTTTACGTCCCAGACCTGGCAGCTTAAAACTCACTCTAGGCGCGTGTGCGTGCGTGTCCAAAATCCTGAGAAGAGAATGGAGGAGAAGGGATTGCGGCATGGCCATCCCCCGGGGTAGGGGTTTCTCGCTTCCTGTTTCTCTGGCAAGCACACATACCCTATAGTAAAATTCTCTCTCAAAAAAAAAAAAAGGTGGCTGTACCCCACATTGTCAACTGCACAGTTCGAGTCTCACACGGGGAGGCTCGTGTCTGTGTGCCCGAAATCCCGAAGGGGAGTGGAAAAGAAGGGATTGTGATGTGGTCATCCCCCTGGGGGGTGACTTCTCTCTTTCTCTCCCTCTCTACCTCTCTCCAGTGAGCGCACATACCCTATACCAGACAGACAAACAAACAAACTGAGGCCGTAACAGCATTTACACTGTGTCAGGTATTATAAATAAGCTCGAGATGATTTAAAATGCACAGCAGGGTGTGGGGAGCCGGTATATAAATACTGCTCCGTCTTCCATAGGAGTCTTGACCATCCATGAGTTTTGGAATCCACAGCAGGTCCTTGAAGCAACCCCACAGACACCAAGGGGGACTGAATGTTCTTGATGCACAAGAATGTGGTCGGGGCCAGCAGGTGGCGTATTGATTGGGGTGCTGGACTCCCACATGGCCGAGTGCGGTTCTGAATCTGGTGCGTGCGTGCCCAGCATCCAAGAGGAGAATGAGGGAGAAGGGATTGTGGTGTGACCACGCCCCTTGAGGGATGATTTCTCACTTTCTGTCTCTCTGTCTCTCTCCGTCTCTCTGGTAAGCGTGCGTGCCCTATAGCAAAACTCTCTCCCCACCCCAAACAAAACAAAACAAAACAAAAATGGGGTCCAATTATATACATCGCGCTCTGTAATGTTTTTCTCACTCACATTCACACGTCAACATTAATTCCTGCTAATAAATATGTAACACATTTTTAGTGGCTACACCGCATTCCACTGTCTGACTAGATCAAAGGAAATGTTGAGCCAAAGCCTACGGCTCAACGTTTGGGCTGTTTTGGGGTTTTTTAGTTTTTATTTATTATGTTCTCGTTAGATCTTTGCGTACTTTTCATTGTCACCTTGACCTAAAGTTCTCGAGGAGAACAGCTGGGTCAGAGTGTGTGTAATCACAGCCCACTGCCAAATTACCCCTCTTCCTTGGCAACTGCTTACAAGTTACATCTCCTCAGTACTTCCCTTTAGGGAAATATCTTCGCCTCTCCATCCCCTCCAACACGGGGTATGATCGTATCTGTGTTTGGTAGGTCCACTAGGTGAAAAGGGTATCAGATTTACTTTTTTTAATCAAGAAGAATAAACAATTTTTCAGAGTTCATTTGTCATTTAAATTTCTTCCGCTGCTGAACTGTTTATTTTTGTTTGTAAAGAGTTATTTATTTATTTTTTTTGTTAAATTTGCTACAGGGCATGCACACTCACCAGACAGAGAGAGAGAGAGAAAGTGAGAAAGCGAGCCACTGTGTCCAGGACTGGGGCCACAGCCGCCGTGTGGGAGCCCTGCGCCCCGGCCACCGTGCCACCTGCTGCCCGCTAAGTTGTTTCTTGATATTCTTTGCTCATATTTGAAGTGGGACAAGTACCTTTTTATTGTCTGTATATTAAGACTAAAACGTTTTCGTTCATCACATGTATTGTAAAAACTATATATTCCCCTTTGTCACTTTCCTTCTCATCTTATTTTTTTTTACTTTATGAAGTATGAACATTTTGATTTTTTTTAAGGTTGTTGTCATAGGACGTGTATGTTCACCAGAGAGGGACAAAGAAAAACAGTGAGAGAGAATGTGAGAAATCACCCCCAGGGGGACGGCCATGCCCCAATCCCTTCTCCTCGGTTCTCCTCTTAGGATTGGGGCACATACACAGCCGGCATGAGTTTTCAGCCACTGAATCCAGGACTTGAATGGTGGTTGGCCATGTGGGAGTCCAGCACCTTGACCACAATGCCACCTGCAGGCCTTGAAATTTTGATTTTTTTTTTTTTTTTTTTTTTGCAGAGGTTGTTGCTATAGGACGCATGGACTCGCCGGAAAGACAGAGAGAGACAGAGAGAGAGAAATTGCCCTCCAGGGGGGATGGCCATGCCACATCCCTTCTCCTCCATTCTCCTCTCGGGATCTTAGGCACACACACACACACACACACGCCCGGCATGAGTTTAAGCTACTGGGTCCAGGCCTCAAACCGCGGTCAACTACATGGGAGTCCAGTGACATAGCCATTACACCAACTGCTGGTCCCTTCAAACCTTACATTTCTAAGGAGACGCATTTTGAAGCCCTCGTGTGTGACACTGTCCGGCAACCAGAACCCACTTACTTAAAGCACCCAAGAACAAAAGCAGCCCTGGGTGTGGTGCCGACTGCCGCGGACTGTGAGCCGACGTCCCTGGGCCAGCCTGACATCTGGTCATTAAGGTAGCTGGATTCCACTTGGTCAACTATGTGGTTCGAGTCTGGGACCCAGCAGCCTGAGAAACATGCCGGGAACATGTGTGTGCATGCCCAAAATCCCGAAAGGAAGGAACAGTGGAGGAGAAGGGCTGACCATTCCCCTTGGAAAGTTCTCTCTCTCTTTCTCTCTCTCTCTCTCTCTCCCTCTCTCTCTCTCTCTGGTGAGTGCATACACCTTCTGGCAAATAAAAAATAATAATAAAGATGATCCCAGAGTGGGGACAGTTCCCTCGGCTGTGGGCCACCAGGCCACAGTCACTCTCAGCGTGTGGCCGTTCTCCAGGGTGGTGGGATGGCCACAGGCCGGTCAGGAAGTCCCCTTCCCTGATGGCACCCTCTGCTGCCTGTGCCCGTTCCTTTCCGCAGCTGGGTAACTCCACGCTGTGCGCGGTTAGTTATCATCTCCGTGAGGCGAGCAAACAGCTCTGGCGGAGCCTGGAGTTCCCTGTTGAAAATACCTTGGCTCACCGCCAGAGAAATACCATAAATAAAGCAAGTGCTTCGAATTTCTCCGCTTGCCTCCATGCCAGTGCCTGTGGGTTTAGCGCCTCACCTAAAGCAGCGATGCTATTTCTTTTTAGGAGTATTACGTAGATATTTTAGGAATGTGGAACATCTTTCCCAAAAGTTTGTATAGTACCAAGCTGACAAATCAAAACAAGTGGAATTGTTTAAAGATGATGGTCGTCGTCTTCTTTCTCTTTTGAATGCCAGAGGACATGCGTGCATGCATGGCGAGGGGAGCACCCCCCCTCTGCAGAGCTGGTCACATCATGATCTTTTTGTTTTAATTTGTTTTAAATAATTATTTTATTTAACTTTTATTTATCTATTTATTGTTTTTTAAATTTTGACCAGGGAGGGACAGAGTGAGAGAGAGAGAGAAAGAAAGCAAGAAAGAGAGAGAGAAAGTGAGAAAGCAAGCCAGCAAGCCACCAGGTCCAGGATTCGAACTACGTTCGGTCACGTGGGGTCCAGCACCCTTACCCACCACACCGCCTGCCAGCCCCACACATTGCAATTCTTTATCCTCCAGTGCTCCCCTGCGTCAGGATCCTGGGTATGCACCTGGAGTGTTTTTCAGGCCGCTGGGGCTTGGACTCAGACCCTGGTCAGCCACGTGGGATCCGCTTCCTCCGGGCGTGCCTGGCCGACGTGCTCCAGCCTGTCCTTGTTACCGACTTCGAGGTGGCACTCAGTCGGCATGCGGCCACCAAACAAGGACAGAGGCGACTCGGATTCCATGTTTCCTGGCCGCCCCTCACAGGCAGGACGGGCGAGTCAGCCCTGCTCTCGGGCCAGGCTCTCTTGTCAATCTGTCACTACGAGCACAGGAAGGCCCCTACGGGACGGGGACGGCGGCACAGCACGCGAAAACTCTCTGTTGTCACGGCGACTTCTAACTAGGTTTTCAGGGCGCGCAAGTTCAGTTCTGCACAAGGTCTTGTAACAATTAGTCAGGCTCCTCTAATGAGTGTAAGGTCGGCCTCCTTCCCGCCAGAGGCCTGCCGGGAGGAATTACGGAGGTCACGCATCTGAGCACCAGCAGAGCCAGGCCTCCAGTTAGTCCAAGCCACGTAGATCGTGCGGAGTGTAGACTAACCTGGCTACTGGTCAAGCCACGCTGCGGTTTTCAACATTCACTCCTTCCCTCAACCACCACACACTCACAGAGACACACACCATAGACACACACACAGAGACACACACAGAGACACACACACTCACAGAGACTCACACCACAGACACACACACAGAGACACACGGACACACACACTCAGAGACTCACACCACAGACACACTCAGACACACACTCAGACACACACCACAGACACACACCACAGACACACACACAGAGAAACACAGACACACACACTCACAGAGACTCACACCACAGACACACTCGGACACA
>NW_006159766.1:490586-502177 GCF_000334495.1 Tupaia belangeri chinensis
CACCCCTGCTCTCGGGCCAGGCTCTCTTGTCAATCTGTCACTACGAGCACAGGAAGGCCCCTACGGGACGTGGACGGCGGCACAGCACGCGAAAACTCTCTGTTGTCACGGCGACTTCTAACTAGGTTTTCAGGGCGCGCAAGTTCAGTTCTGCACAAGGTCTTGTAACAATTAGTCAGGCTCCTCTAATGAGTGTAAGGTCGGCCTCCTTCCCGCCAGAGGCCTGCCGGGAGGAATTACGGAGGTCACGCATCTGAGCACCAGCAGAGCCAGGCCTCCAGTTAGTCCAAGCCACGTAGATCGTGCGGAGTGTAGACTAACCTGGCTACTGGTCAAGCCACGCTGCGGTTTTCAACATTCACTCCTTCCCTCAACCACCACACACTCACAGAGACACACACCATAGACACACACACAGAGACACACACAGAGACACACACACTCACAGAGACACACACCCCAAACACCCACCACAGACACACACCACAGACACACACACAGAGACACACAGACACACACACTCACAGAGACTCACACCACAGACACACTCAGACACACACTCAGACACACACCACAGACACACACCACAGACACACACACAGAGACACACAGACACACACACTCACAGAGACACACACCACAGACACACACACAGACACACACACAGACACACACCACAGACACATTCAGACACACAGACACACTCAGGCACACACACAGACACACACACTCACAGAGACATACACCACAAACACACAGAGACATACAGACACACACACTCACAGACACATACCACAGACACACACAGAGACACACAGAATCACACACTCACAGACACACACCACAGACACACTCAGACATACACTCACAGAGACACACACATAGACACACACACTCAGAGACACACACCACACACTCATAGATACACAGACACACACACACGCACAGACACACACACACTCAGACATACACACAGACACACAGACACACACTCAGAGACAAACACCACAGACACACTCAGACACACACAGACACACACCCAGACACACACAGACACACCCACAGACATACACACCCACATACTGACAGAGACACCCAGTCACAGATACACGAACACACACACACAGACACACACTCACAGACACATACACACAGACACACACACACACAGAAACACATACACACACCCACACACACCCACAGACACTCAGACACACAGACACACACATCCACACACACAGACACACACACACAGACACAGCACACATGCACACACACCTACAGAGACACACATTCAGACACACACAGAGAGACACACCCACAGACTCACACACAGACACTCACAGAGACACACACTCACAGACACACACACCCAGCACTTTAACAATGTTATTTGAAGCTACTACCCTGCAGGATTAGAAATGTAACTTTGTATCCCTCATAATACCATGCTCAGATTCATGGGAAACCAGTGAGCACTTAATACTTGTTGATTAAGTATACTTTTATTTATTTATTTTTAATTTTTTGTTTTTGAGAGGTTTTTGCTATAGGGTACGTGTGCTCACCAGAAAGAGAGACAGACAGAAAGTGAGAAATCACCCCCCGGGGATGGCCACACCGCAATCCCTTCTCCTCCATTCTCCTCTTGGGATCTTGGGCACGCACGCACACGTGCCCAGTGTGAGTTTAAGCCACCAGGTCCAGGACTCGAACCGCGGTCAACTACATGGGAGTCCAGCGACATAGCCATTACGCTAACTGCTGGTCCCTTAAGTATACTTTTAAGTGACTTTTATGGGAATAGAGAGGAAAAGAGAAAGCAAACTCATAAAGAGAAAAATTAGAAGTGACCATGGATTTGAGCAGAGAGGCCTAAAAATGTTCACATGGGACCAGCAGGTGGCACGGTATTTAAGTCACTGGACTCCCACATGGACGACCATGGTTTGAGTCCTGAACCTGGTGGCTTGCTTTCTCACCTTCTCTTTCTCTCTCTCTGGTCAAATAAATAATAATAATAATAATAACAAATAAAATTTAATAAATAAATAATTATTTTTTAAAAAGTTCACACAGTAGGGCTAGCAGGTGGCATGGTGGTTGGGATGCTGTACTTCCACATAGCCAACCACGGTTCAAGTCCTGGACCGGAGGCTTGCTTTCTCACTTACTCCCCTTCTCCTCAAATTAAGCAAAATAATAATGATGAATAAAAATAAATAAAATAATTATTCTTAAAAATTCACTCAAAACTGGTTCTCTTGCATGTCCTGTCTCGTCACGGTCACGCTAGACAGTGGGTGCATCTTACTCCTAAAGGTCCTCTCTCACATGTTTAATCTATAAACTGCCTTTTAATTTATGGAATAGCTCATTTATTTAGCTAAGTAGTAAAAGAAAAGAAAAACAGAATTTTAAAAGAAACTCTTCTCTGTCCAGTTGGACAAGTGCAGTGAGTAGGCTCCCACTGCATAGGAAGCCAGTCTTAACATGGCCAAGCCTGCATAGCTGGCTGTGGTTCAAATCCCAACCCTGGCAGCTTGGAAAACACACCGGTGTGTGTACATGCTTGCCATCGGGAAAACCAGCAACTCAGGTGGCTGAGGCAGGAGGACTGGGAGCTCAAGGTGGCCTGAGCAGCTCAGGGAGACCCTAAGGAGAGAGAGGGAGAGGGAGGGAGGGACAGGGAGATGGAGGGAAGGAGAGGGAGAGCCCGCATGACAGTGCTTGCCTGTGGGCCCAGCTGGGAGGCCAGGGCAGGAGGATGCATGTCAAGATCACGTCTTTAAAAACAAAACAAACAAACAGAAAAACAAACGTCTTTGTCTCTCTCCTCCCCCAAACCTCCTGTTTGCTCGCTCACTCTCTCAATAAAGAAAAAAAAAGAAGGAGAACCGTGACGACAGTGACTTAGCTAAAACGCTCTCCAACTAGGTTAAGGCTTTTAGCCTTACAGCCAGAAATGACTTGCACTCCCAGAGGCCAACTTATCAATGTTCCAGAAATGCGATTTTTTTTTTTTTTGAGCGGTTTTTGCTACAGGGTGTGTGCGCTTGCCAGAAAGACAGAGAGAGACAAGGAGACAGAAAGCGAGAAATCACCCCCCAGGGGAAATGGCCACGCCTCAATCCCTTCTCCTCCATTCTCCTCTCGGGATCTTGGGCACGCACGCACACGTGCCTGGCGTGAGTTTAAGCCACTGGGTCCGGGACTCGAACCGCGGTCGACTACGTGGGAGTCCAGTGACACAGCCATTATGCCAATTGCTGGTCCCCAGAATCCGATTTTTAAGATTGTATGGCCACCATCCAGTCCTTCTTCTGTGTTGCCAACGATTTCAAGGGCCAAGGACACGTGTGTGAACGGCACCGGCATTTCAGCCGTCGGCAAGAGGGGCCAATGCTGGAGGTGAGCGAGCTCTGCACCGCGCCCAGGCCCTCACTCTCCCGGGTAGAGACTGCGAGATGGTTCTCTGTGAGTGCTTGGACTCTTCTTGTCTTTCTTCCCGGCTTCTATCTTCTTCTCTTCTTTCTTCTTTCCTCTCCTTCTTTCTCTTCCTTTTTGCCTTCCTTCCTTCTTCTCCTTGTTAATATCAGAATCTCATTTAAATGAGTCAGAATCTTTTCTGAACCGCAATCTGTCTGAGCGTACCATACCCAGAGACAGCGCTGCGTCCTGTCCTCTGGCTCAGATGTGGGCTTCGGGGTCAGAGCTGAGGCCTGCTCAGCGGGGCTGCAGCCGTGTGACGTGGAGAGAGATGCAGGGTGAGCATTCTTAGCCAGTTCCGGGGACAGTCCGAGCAGGGCCCCAAGACATGTGTCCGGCTGCCCCACTGGGCTGTCTAATAGTCCGCTGTCCCTGGCAAAGCGCGGCCGTCAGGGACTGCCGACGCGTGTGACCACACTCCGGAAGCATTCTGGATGACTGTCACCGCCCTCCGGATGGCATGCAGGGAGAGGGGACAGTTCTTTCATTTATTCCTATGAAGCAGACTGTCAGTCACAGGTTCTCTGCTCTCCGGATGCCCAGGGGCCATCCCTGCCCATGAAGAGGTGCCCCGAGATCCCAGCGGAGCTCTGAGCAAGTCCCCAACCTGCTGAGTCACTGACCAACTCCCATCCTCTGCCCAGACAGTTCTCTGAGCGAAACCACCCCACGCCATCTGCACGGAAGACAACAGGACAGAGACTGCCGAGCCCGGGAGGTGACGCGGCCCCACGGACTTTCTATGGAGCAGAGCCACCTGGTGGTTGGTGGCTGTGCTGTTAGATTTTCATTTCCTTTCTCTCCTGGAAAAATGCAGTCCAGGTGGGTGGGGTTTTTGTTTGTTAAATGCGTTCTTTTCACTTACTCTTTTTTTTTCTTTAAATAATTATTTATTTAATTTAATTTATTATTATTATTATTATATTTTCATTTGCTATAAGGCACACCACCAGAGAGACAGAGAGAGAGAGAGAGAGAGAGAGGCAAAGTTGAGACCAGGTCCAGGGCTCGAACCACGGCCGGTCATGTGGGAGTCCAGCACCTCCACCACCATGCCGCTTGCGGGCCCCTTCACTCACTCTTATTGACAGTTATCCCTGGTGAAACTCACCTCCACCTGTCTTCCCTACCAGACACCTTAACCAAGGCAAACACACCTCATTTGCTCTAACCGGAAAGATTATTTTTTTCTTATTTTTTTTTAATTATTTTTTTTGGAGAGGTTTTTGCTATAGGGCGTGTGCGCTTGCCAGATAGAGAGAGACAGAGAGACAGAAAGCGAGAAATCACCCCCCAGGGGGGATGGTCACACCACAATCCCTTCTCCTCCATTCTCCTCTCGGGATCTTGGGCACGCACGCACATGCGCCCGGCGTGAGTTCTAAGCTACCGGGTCCGGGACATGAACCGCGGTCAACTACGTGGGAGTCCAGTGACATAGCCATTGCGCTAACTGCTGGTTCCCTAACAGAAAGTTTTATGACTAAAGGGAAAACCAAGTCAACAGTGTCTCTCTCGATGGTCAATGCTATTTATTTCTAGGATGAAGAGGGTCCAGCAGTTAGCGTAATGGCTATGTCGCTGGACTCCCACGTAGGTGACCACGGTTTGAGTTCCGGACCCAGCGGCTTAAACTCACGCCGAGTGCGTGTGCGTGTGTGCCCCAGAGGAGAATGGAGGAGAAGGGACTGCGGTGTGGCTGTCCCCCCGGAGGGTGATTTCTTGCTTTCTGTCTCTCTGTTTCTCTCTGTCTCTCTGTCTCTCTGTCTCTCTGGCAAGCACACGTGCCCTATAGCAAAAACCTCTCCTCCCTGCCCCCAAAAAAGGATAAAGAAACACTAGGAGGAGCCAGTGGGTCGCATGGTGGTTAAGGTACTGGACTCCATGTGACTGACCACAGTTCGAGTCCTAGGCCTGATGGCTTGCTTTCTCACTTTCCTTTCTGTTTCTCTCTGGTGAGCGCACATACCCTATAAGAGAATTTTTAAATGAAACTAATAAATAAAATCAAATAAATAATTCTTTCTTTCATTTCTGTTTTGTGTTTTGTTTTGTTTTGTTTTGTTTTGTTTTTTAAGAAACACTGGGGCCGGCAGGTAACATGGTGGCAAAGGCTCTGGGCCCCCACAGGGCTGACCATGGTTTGAGTCCCAAACCTGGTGACTTTTTTTTTTTTTAAAAAAAAAAGAAAAAAAATTACCATATTTAACTTTATTTTAATTTGACGAGAGAGGGACAGACTGTGAAAGAGAGAGAGGAGGAAAGTGAGAAAGAAAGCCTCCAGGTCCAGGACTTGAACTGCAATCAGCCATGTGGGAGTCCAGTACCCTTAACAACCACACCACCTGCCACCCCTGTGGCTTGCTTTCTTGCTCCCCTTTTCTCCTTCTCCCTTTTTGTCTCTCTTCAGTCAAATTTTAAAAATAATAATAATAAATAAAATGAAGTAAATAATTCTTTTTTTTAAAAAAAAAGACAGACAGATGGACAGACCAGGATAGTGGCTGGGTGGCTTCTGCCCTCTGGACTCACTTCCTCTCTGGCACACCGCACACTACACATCATGGAAACTGTCACGTCAAATGACACGCAGAGCCGTCCCCTCCCGTGCTTGCAGTCTCGGGGAGGAACGGGAAGTACCTGGGGCTGTGGTTCGATTCCTTTTCTTCCTTCAGAGTCGGCAAACACTCGTAGTCGGCTAGGACAGACAGACAAGGCACTGTGAGTCACCGCGGTCTCACTTTCCTCCGCACAACCCGCGCGCATGCGTTCCCCGAGCTGTGTGGTGTTTGTGCAGAAACGACCATAGCACAATCCCTTCTCCTCTGCTCTCCTCTTGGGATCTGGAGCATGCACACACATGTGCCTAGAGTGTTTTTCAAGGCACCAGGTCTGGGACTTGAACCGCAGAGTTAGCCATGGGGGAATCCAGCTGTCTTAACCACCACACCACCAGCTGGACCTGCTCTCATCACCTGGAAGTCCAATTACTGATTTAATGGAAAGCAAGGAATACATATTCCCATTACTGCCAGATAGCAACTGAAAATTAAGCTACACGGGGATATTTGTTACTATCTATATACGCACCGCCCAATACAACAGTCTGCAGTCATGAAATGCCCAACATCTGCACCGCCCAGAAGAGTAGCACTCAATGTGGCTACTAAAACTCAGTTTTGGGACCAGCAGTTGGCGTAATGACTATGTTGCTGGACTCCCATATAGCCGACCTCAGTTCGAGTCCCGGACCCCAGCAGCCTAAAACTCATGCGGAGTGCATGTGCATGCATGCCCAAAATCCCAAAAGGAGAAAGGAGAAGGGACGACGCCCAGTAGGGTGATTTCTCACCGTGACCATTTCCCCTGGAGGGTGATTTCTCGCTTTCTGTCTCTCTGTCTCTCTCTGTCTTTCTGGCGAGCGTAGGCGCCCTATAGCAAAAACCTCTCTGAAAAAAAAATATATATAAGAAAAAGAAAAACTCAAGTTTTTAGTTTTAGTTCATCTTAGTTCATTTCAAGTTAAATAGCCACCAGGACAGCAGATGGTGTGAATGCTATGTCGCTGGACTCCCATATAGCTGACCACAGTTCGAGTCCCGGACCCAGTGGCTTAAACTCACGCCAGGCGCGTGTGCGTGCATGCCCAAGATCCCAAGAGGAGAATGGAGGAGAAGGAATTGCGGCGTGGCCATCCTCCCTGCAGGGTGATTTCTCACTTTCTGTCTCTCTGTCTCTCTCTGTCTCTCTGGCAAACACATGTGCCCTATAGCAAAAACCTCTCCCTCCCAAAAAAAAAAATAAAAATAAATAGCCACCTTTTGTTAATCTCTATTGCAATGAACGGGACAGATCTATGAAACTATACTTGATAGCTTTATATCAATAAACAGTTTAAAATGATAGATCTCCAAATTCTATAATATACAAAGAGTTGGGATCAGCAGATGACATAATGGTTACATTGCTAGACTCCCACACAGTCGACCACAGTTCGAGTCCCAAAGTCCCAAACCTGGCAGCTAGAAATTCATGCTGGGCACGTGTGTGTGCGTACCCCAAATCCTGAGAGAATGGAGAAGGGATTGTGGCGTGGCCATCCACCCTGGGGGTGATTTCTTGCTTTCTGTCTCTCTGTCTGTGAGCACACATGCCCTACAGCAAAGATCTCTCTCTAAAAAAAGAAATTAAATTACTCAGTGGCAACAACTGGTGCAGTGATTAAACAAGTATCTAAGGGCGGTCAGGCTGGGCTCTTGCTGCATACACTGGGGCCAGTCTGGGAGGGCCGTCTAGCCCCGGAGGGACAGAGCTGGTGTTTACAGAGCACGGCAGCCTCTGTTGTCTGGAGGAAGAAAACCCACTTCCGGTGACCACATACCATTCCTGTTCATGCTGTTCATCCACTTATCAAGTTCTTCCATTTCTATTTCCATAACCGAGGGTGTGTCTTCCTCAAAAATGGGGCTAGAAAGAAACAGCAAAAGCTTGTTGAAAACAACACATGAGAGAGTGGAACTTCAGCGGGGAGAGGAGAATGTGGACCCTCAGATGAACACAACTGGCGGGGCAGCCTGGGGGGCCAAGGAATTAGGCTCTAAACGGAAGAACAGCTGGCTCTAAAACAAACCTCACCTGTCACTTATCCAGCATGGGGCCCTGCCTGGCCAGAGGCTGAAAAGGGAACTCGGAGAACGCACAGGCCCGTCTGCCAGCTAGCTGCCAGGGCTGGGCGTTGCACACGCCCCGTTTCAGCCTTGCTCAACTCCACTTCCCCTTCCTGGAGGCTTTCATCAAGGCCCCAAGGTCAAGAAGCTGCTGGGGGTACCAGTAGTTAGAGTAATGGCTATGTCGCTGGACTCCCATGTAGTTGACCGCAGTTCGCGTCCTGAGCCCGGTGGCTTAAGCTTGCACCGGGCACGTGTGCGTGTGTGCCCAAGATCCCGAGAGGAGAATGGAGGAGAAGGGATTGCGGCGTGGCCATCCCCCCTGGGGGTGATGTCTCGCTTTCTGTCTCTCTGTCTCTCTGGCAAGTGCACACACCCTATAGCAAAAAAACTCCAAAAATAAAAAAGCACCTACTACTTGAGCAGGCTTCTGCCCTCCCTGGCTGTCAGACACCCTGCCCTCCCTCGCCAGGCTCAGCTGCACCTGGTTAGAGTAGGCCGGGTGGGGGAGGGGAACACCAGCTGTGGCCCACACCTTGCTGAGGAAGAGACTCCTCTCTCACTGTGTGGGGCTGCTGGGAGGGGTGAGGAAGGCTCTTCTCTCCCTCCTTCCCTCTCCGCCCCTCCCTCCCTCGCCCCCTCCACGTACCCCCCCCTTCTCCCCTTCCCCTGGGGTGGCCCTTGCAGTGGGGCTTTCTGATCCACCAGGGTTCTTCTCCTTCCCTGGTGGTGACTCTTCTTGTTCTCGAAGAGAAATAGAGACAGAGAGAAAGTGAGAAATCACCCCCCGCGGGGGGGTAGCCACCCCACAATCCCTTTTCCTCCATTTTTCTCTAGGAATTTGGGCATGCAGGCAGTGCTTGTCAAGCCACATGGTCCAGACTCCGAGGATCCAGTCTCCTCCCCTCTACGCCACCTGCTGGCCCCAGGTGGGAATGCTTTTAATCAGCATGCATAAAAGTGGTCCAGAAAGATTCTTGCCCCAACAGAAGGAAATGAAATAAAGCCCACCCGCCCCTGTCCTCTGCCCAGATGGAGAGGGCTCTGGCTTGCCCAGCCTGCTGCAAGCCGCCAGGGCCCTCGGCCGGGGTCAGAAGTGGGGCGCGTTTGGAAAGGCTCAGCCTCCAGCTCTGTTCCTGGCTCTCGCCCACCCCCATGGGGCGGAAGCAGTGGGAGACTTACACTTTCAGGTTTTCACTTCCCAGTTCATCTGAAAGGGAACAGAGAGGTCAGGTTAGCTTTGTCCTCCTCACCAACGTCTTATTTCAACAGCTGGAACCCCTTTACAGAAAGCACAAAATGACTCTAATAATTCCTTTTTAATTTAAAAAAAATTATTTGGAATGGTCAAAATACTGGACTCCCACGTAGTTGACAGAGGTTCGAGTCCCAGACCCAGCGGCTTACAACTCATGCCAGCTGTGTGCGTGCGTGCCCAAAATTACATAGACGTATGTGTATGTGTGCGTGCGTGCCCAAAATCCCGAGAGGAGACTGAAGGAGAAGAGACTGCTGCATGGCCACTGCCCCAGGGGGTGATTTCTTGCATTCTGTCTCTCAGGTAAGTGCATGCACCCTATAGCAAAAATCTCTTCTCTTTTTTTTTTTTTTAATTGTCGGAGGGTGTGTGCACTGGCCAGAGAGAGAGGGAAGAAGCGCCCCCCACGGGACCAGTCATGCTGCCATGCCTTCTCCATTTCTCCATCCTGTTGGAATGTGAGGAGCAGGTGTGCATGCACACACCGGAAATGTTTTCTTTCTTTTTTCTTTTCTTTTTTGAGAGATTTTTGCTATAGGGTCCATGTGCTTGCCAGAGAGACAGAAAGTGAGATATCACCCCCTGGGGATGGCCACATCACGATTCCTTCTCTTCCATTCTCCTCTCTGGATTTTGGGTACGCACATATGCCCAGTGTGAGCTTTTTTTTTTTTTAAGCTGCCAGGTCTCGGACTTGAACCTCAGTCAACTATGTGAGAGTCCAGCAACGTAACCATTATGCCACCTGCTGGTCCCACACACTGGGCATGTTTTTAAGCAGCCAGGGCCAGGATTAGAAGAACCGTGGCTGGCCACGCAAGGCCATCTTCCCTCATTGCTAGGCTATGGGATCGCCCCATGAACAGGTCTCGGACTGGACTGCCCAGCACGGGATGAGAGTCATGCCCCATCTTCCGATTTACAGTCGTCGTAAGTGCAGCTTCCAACAAGCCTGGTTTCTGTTGCTGTTGGCCCAGGTGAGAGTCGGGTAACAGCTGACGAGGCGGCTCAGAAGCAGATCAGCCGACCACGGGCAGGAGTCGGCGTTCTGCTTCCCTGGGCAGGGGACTGCACGCCGGGAGCCCAGGGGGTGGTGCCAGGGCGATGAGAACGACTGAGAAGTGGGCCACTTTGTAATGGTCCACCCAACAGGCGGATGGTGGCAGCAGCTTCCTGTCTGCCTGCAGAAATGCAGGTCTCCCGGGAGGGCATGACCAGTGGGCACCTGGAACCGAGCTCCTGGCAGCAGCGAGGGCTGTCATTTCCGGGCCTGGCAAGCTCGAATGGCATTGCTGATCCAGGAGCCTGGGCACAGAGGTGCGTCTCATGCCATCGCTGCCTGGGCATCCTCCTGTCACATCCCTACCTCTGTGGGCATCGGAAACCTCCTGCAGGTGCTGAATCCTCTAAAAATTAGGCAGGAGCGGGACCAGGAGTTAGCGTAATGGCTATGTCGCTGGACTCTCATGTAGTTGACCACGGTTCAAGTCCAGGACCTGGTGGTTTAAACTCACGTTGGGCATGTGTGCATGTGTGCCTAAGATCCTGAGAGGAGAATGGAGGAGAAGGGATTGCAGAGTAGCCATCCCCCCTGGGGGGTGATTTCTCACTTTCTGTCTCTCTGTCTGCCTCTGTCTTTCTGGCGAACGCACATGCCCTATAGCAAAAAAGACTCTCAAAAAAAAAAAAAAAGAAAAGAAAAACTTAGGCGGGAGCTATCCATCTGTCTAGACTACGCACACACACAGTCTTCAAAAAGTTCATGGAAGTATTACATTATGAAAAAATCCACAGATTTCAAAAGTTTTTACACTGAAATAAATTTGTTATTTTTTTTAGAGGATTCTTTGTTATATGGTGTGTGTGTTGCCCAAAGAGTTAGAGAGAGACACAGAGACAGAAAGAAAGAAATCATCCCCCGGGGAGGTGACCATGCTGCAATCCCTTCTCCATTCTCCTCTTGGGATCTTGGGCACACACGCACAAGCGCTCAGCATGAGGTTTTTTTCCCCTAAGAATTATTTTATTTAACTTGATTGATTGATTTTTAATTTGACCAGAGAGGGGCAGAGCAAGGGGGAAAGTGAGAAAGCAAGCCACCAGGACCAGGACTTAACCCTTGGCCAGCCATGTGGGAGTGTCCCTAACTACTGTGCCCCCTGCCAGTCCCCCATATG
>NW_006159766.1:502187-503105 GCF_000334495.1 Tupaia belangeri chinensis
AAGAGGTTTTCGCTATAGGGTGCGTGCGCTCGCCAGACAGAGAGAGACAGAGAGACAGAAAGCGAGAAATCACCCCCCAGGGGGGATGGCCACACTGCAATCCCTTCTCCTCCATTCTCCTCTCAGGATCTTGGGCACACACGCACATGCGCCCTGCGTGAGTTTAAGCCACCGGGTCCGGGACGCAAACTGCGGTCGCCTACGTGGGAGTTCAGCGACATAGCCATTACGCTAACTGCTGGTCCCACCCCCATATGAGTGTTAAGTCACTGGGTCCAGGATTAGAACTGCGGTTCCCTACGTGGGAGTCCAGCGACATGACCATCATGCCATCTACTGGGCTCTCAATAAACGTATTCTTTAATTCCATTTTTTAGAAACTTTTTGAAGCCCCCCTTGTACGTGTTTTCATCTGAAACGTACAGGCTGTTTTCCTAAGGAATTATATTATAAATTACGTCTCTTCAGGGCTGCCCACGTAGCCCGGCGGTTCAGGCAGCCGGATACCCCGTGGCCGGCTGTGCCAGGTTCAGACCCTGGGCTCTGGCAGCTTGAAAACCGCACTGGGTGCATGTGCGGCGTTCCCCAGATCCCAACAGGGCGGAGAAACGGAGAAGGGGCTGCAACGCGACCGCGGCCCATAGGGGGTGCTGTCCCCCTCTCCTTTTCTCTGTCTCTCAGGCTAGCACAGAGCCCTCCAGCAAATAAAAAGAAAAAGGCCCACACAGTTGACCCTCCCTCCAGGTGACCATGAAGACGCTATTTTGCCTCTCCCTCCTCCTCCGCCAGTCTGCCTCCCCACTTAATAACCCCCCACTAATTTCCCAGAGAGAAAGAGGCTCCACAGCCCAGCTGCAGGCGGGATTCATCTTTGTGCTCTGGGCTCCCCGTGGCTTGGTGGTTAGCGAAAGCCAGCCT
>NW_006159766.1:504288-512352 GCF_000334495.1 Tupaia belangeri chinensis
AAGAGGTTTTCGCTATAGGGTGCGTGCGCTCGCCAGACAGAGAGAGACAGAGAGACAGAAAGCGAGAAATCACCCCCCAGGGGGGATGGCCACACTGCAATCCCTTCTCCTCCATTCTCCTCTCAGGATCTTGGGCACACACGCACATGCGCCCTGCGTGAGTTTAAGCCACCGGGTCCGGGACGCAAACTGCGGTCGCCTACGTGGGAGTTCAGCGACATAGCCATTACGCTAACTGCTGGTCCCACCCCCATATGAGTGTTAAGTCACTGGGTCCAGGATTAGAACTGCGGTTCCCTACGTGGGAGTCCAGCGACATGACCATCATGCCATCTACTGGGCTCTCAATAAACGTATTCTTTAATTTAGAAACTTTTTGAAGCCCCCCTTGTACGTGTTTTCATCTAAACGTACAGGCTGTTTTCCTAAGGAATTATATTATAAATTACGTCTCTTCAGGGCTGCCCACGTAGCCCGGCGGTTCAGGCAGCCGGATACCCCGTGGCCGGCTGTGCCAGGTTCAGATCCTGGGCTCTGGCAGCTTGAAAACCGCACTGGGTGCATGTGCGGCGTTCCCCAGATCCCAACAGGGCGGAGAAACGGAGAAGGGGCTGCAACGCGACCGCGGCCCATAGGGGGTGCTGTCCCCCTCTCCTTTTCTCTGTCTCTCAGGCTAGCACAGAGCCCTCCAGCAAATAAAAAGAAAAAGGCCCACACAGTTGACCCTCCCTCCAGGTGACCATGAAGACGCTATTTTGCCTCTCCCTCCTCCTCCGCCAGTCTGCCTCCCCACTTAATAACCCCCCACTAATTTCCCAGAGAGAAAGAGGCTCCACAGCCCAGCTGCAGGCGGGATTCATCTTTGTGCTCTGGGCTCCCCGCGGCTTGGAGGGGAGCGAAAGCCAGCCTGCGTGCAGACGCCGGGGAAGTTTAAAAGCCCATCACAGAAGCGCTCCAGCTGCTCCTAAGGGGAACGCGAAGCTCCTGTAATCAGTGTTAAAACAGCAAAAAGCTTTCTGCAGCCTCCTCTTCCCTGCCGCATGGCTGTGCCCTTTCCAGGCCACCATGGCAACAGGAAAACATCTGGGAGAGCTCCCGGGAGCAGAGCATTAGACCAGGGGGCAGGGCAGCCAATTACTGGTCAGTGGTGGTTAGGGTTAGGGTTGCATGCCAGCTGGCCACCTGCTCCAGGATTGCATGTGGGAGGCACAGGCAGCCCCGCCCCACCTGCTCCCTGGGGGTCCTTCCACTTCATTACCTCCTCCCCACTTCCTCCTCCTCACTCCCTTCCTGCAGGGGGGCGGGGGCTGGAAGGGCAGGACCCTGGGGAGACTCTGGGCTCCTCAACCTGTTCCCAGGCTGAGCCATGAGCGACAGAGCCTCCTTCGTGAGCTAGGGAGGTTTACCACACACAAGCCAGGCATATCGCACACAGCCTGTTGAAAGGGGCTCGAGTGCCAGACCTGGTGGCTTAAACTCATGCTGGGTGCATGTGCGTGCGTGCCCAAGATCCCTAGAGGAGAATGGAGGAGAGGGGATTGCGGCGTGGCCATCCCCCCTGGGGGTGATTTCTCACTTTCTATCTCTCTGTCTCTCTCAAAAACCTCTCCAAAAAAAGAAAAAGAAAAAAAGAAGAAGAAGAAAGAAAGGGATGGTTTACTGCGGCTGGTTCACCGTCTGTCTCTCTCAAAAACCTCTCCAAAAAAAGAAAAAGAAAAAAAGAAGAAGAAGAAAGAAAGGGATGGTTTACTGCGGCTGCTTCACCGGTAGCTCTCAGAGACCCCTTACGCCAGGGTACTTTAAAAGTTAAACAGTGACTGGGGCCAGCAGGTGGCGCAAGGGCGCTGGGCGCCCACATGGCCACCCATGGTTGGCCTAGACCTGGTGGCTTCCTTTCTCATTCCCCTCCGCCCCTGGTCAAACTGGAAAATAATGATAATAAAGTTAAAATTTTAAAAATTCTTAAAGAAAGTTAAATAGCGACAACTGTAAACTTAATGCCTGGAGGCCTGGGAAGAATGGCAGCAGGACATCAAGTTACCACATAGCATTCCTTTGTTTTGGAGAGGTTTTTGCTTATAGGGCGCGTGTGCTCGCCAGACAGAGAGAGAGAGAGACAGAGAGACAGAAAGCGAGAAATCACCCCCCAGGGGGGATGGCCACGCTGCAATCCCTTCTCCTCCAGTCTCCTCTCGGGATCTTGGGCACGCATGCACACGCGCCTGGTGGGAGTTTAAGCCACTGGGTCTGGGACTCGAACCATAGTGGACTACGTGGGAGTCCAGCGACATAGCCATTACGCTAACTGCTGGTTCCCTCATATATCATTCCTAGAAGAAACGTGGGCCTCCCACGCAGAGGAAGTGTGTGCTCTGAGGTGTTGGCCAGTGCGCCCTGCTGCCCGGCTAGAGGCCTGTCCCTGGTGTGGGACAGCCCAGGCTTTGTCATGGGAAAGGGGCAGCCTCCGCCTCCCTCCCTGTGAGGACTCGGTGTGTGCAGGCCCCTGTGCCCACCCACAGAGCAGTCCTTCCCGAGCTTTCTGAGCAAAGGGTTGGTCTGAGCTAGCACAACAGTTTTATTTTTCCTGGAAAAAAAAAAAGGTACTGGGGGCCAGCATGTGGTGTGGTGGTTAAGATGCTGGACTCCCACATGGTCGACCGTGGTTCCAGTCCCGGACCTGGCAGCTTGCCTTCTCACGCTCTCTCTCTCTTTGGTCAAGTTGAAGACTAATAATAAATAAATAAAATAATTTTACAAAAAGGTACTGAATCAAATTTTATTTAAATTTTCAATTTTTTTTTTTTTAAGAGATAGGATCTCTGGGTGTCCCTCCAGGGCCCCACCTTGAGCCCACAGTCCCCACCACCCAGACCCCTGCGTAGCTGGGGTGATAGGCTGATGCCACAAGCCAGTCCAGGCTGCTGTGCTTCTGAGGTCCTGCCTATCATCCTACGTGTGAGCGGGCGGGCTGCAGGGGACTGTAGGGACCAGCGCCTGCTAACCGCGTGCGTTCAGTGTGCAGGAGGAGAGATTTCGCCTGTGGAGCCATCAGCATTGGTGTCTACAGTAAGGGGGCATATTCGGAAAATAAAAAATTCAAACAAAGCCCTTTACCAAGAATGTTTAGGGTAAATAACTCTTTTGAAATTCTGTTTTTCTATTTTATGTTTTCATTTTCTAATTGCCAGAGGGTACATCCATTCACCAGAGAGAGAGAGAGAGAAGGCAGCCTCCAGGGAGGTGTGGTCATGCACAATCCCTTCTCCTCCATGTTTGTTTTTTTTTAACTTACCTTCACTAGAGACTGGGAGAGAGGGAGGTAAGAAGCCACCCCCCTTCCCGTGGGTCCGCTCACACCAGCCCTTCTCCTCCGTCTCTGCATTTCAGGATTCCGGGCATCACATACATGTGCCCGATGTGTTTTTCTTTCTTTTCTTTTTCTTTTTTTTAAAGAATTATTCCTTTATTTAATTCTATTTGTTATTATTATTATTTTAATTTGAACAGAGAGAGAGAGAAGGAAAGTGAGAAAGTAAGCCACCAGGTTCGAGACTCAACCTGTGGCCATGTGGGAGTCTACCTGCTGGCCCCTCAATGTGTTTTTTAAGCCTCCAGGAACGGCATTCAAACCATGGTTGGCTATGTGGGATCTAGCTTTTTTAAAAACAATTTTATTTATTCATTCATTTATTTTAATATGACCAGAGAGACACACATACCAAGAGAAAGAGAAAGAGAGATGGAAGCCACCACGTCCAGGAATCGAACCGGGGTCAGCCATTTGGGAGCATCCAGGGCCTTAACCACCACGCCACCTGCTGGTTCCCCAGGATCTAGCTCTCTTAACTCCTAGGCCACAGGGCCAGCCCTATGTTGTGTTTTCTTTGAGAGAAGCATATTTAAACTAAAAACCATCTGCTAATTTGTAGTAAGGATAATACACAGCTCTGTTTTACCTCTGAGAACAGCTGGTCTTTAAAAAACATTCTAACATTCTCGGGGCTGGCAGTGGCGTGTGGTTAAGGTGCTAGACTCCCACGTGGCTGACTGTGGTTGGAGTCTCAGACCTGGCGGCTTGCTTTCTCATGTTCCCTCTCTCTTTCTCTGTCTCTCTCAGGTCAAATTTTACAAAATAATAATGAGGATGATAAATAAAATTAAGGAAATACTTCTTTTAAAAAATTCTAACATTCTTTCATTGATTCATTCATTCAACACACACGTATTAGGCAGCTAGTGTGTGATGGTGAGATGGTGTGTTATCGGGTCGTTGCGAAAGTCATGATGTATGCTTTTCTATGCAAAAATGTGTCATGACTTTTTCAACAATCCAACAACCACAAACAAGCATCTAGCACTTAAAACACTCCAGGGTCTTTTTAAATTTTTATTATTATTATTATTATTATTTGCCTAATTGTGACATCTGTATAACATCCACTAATTCTCACAGCTTTATGAGGTGGGGATATTGAATCAGCCCATTTTACAGAGGAGGAAGTGGAATCAGAGAGCTTTCAGAGCCAGGAAGTGCAGAAGCAAACCCAGCTGTGAGCAGCAGGGTCTGTATTCTTTTTTTTAGAGGTTTTCGCTATAGGGTGCGTGCACTCGCTGGAAAGACAGAGAGGTAGAAAGCGAGAAATCATCCCCCAGGGGGGATGGTCACGCCACAATCCCTTCTCCTCCATTCTCCTCTCGGGATCTTGGGCACGCACGCATACATGCCTGGCGTGAGTCTAAGCCACCAGGTCTAGGACTCGAACCGCAATCGACTACATGGGAGTCCAGTGGCATAGCCATTATGCTAGCTGCTGGTCCCGGGGTCTGTATTCTTGACCTCAAAGCCAGAGCGTCAAAGAAGACAGAGAAGACAGGCTCAAGGTCCTTGGAACAGCAGATGATGTGGAGGTGAGGGTGCTGGATCCTACATGGCTGACTGCTTGGTTCAATTCCCGGACCTGCCGGCTTGAAAACCATGGCAGGCACGTGTGCGCCCCAAATCCCGGGAGGAGACGGGAGGAAAACGGACGGTGGCATGGGCACTCGTCCTGGGGAGTGATTTCTCCCTCTCCCTCTCTGTCTTTTTCCAAGGAGTGCAGCAAACACTGGAAGAAAAACAAAAAAAGAAAGAAAAAGAAAGAAGGAAAAGAAAAGAAAGAAGAGAAAAGGAAACAGCAAGATGACACGGTGAGCAGCGTGGGCCAGCCGGCAGAGGGCACAGCCCTGCGGGACGCAGGGTTCGCCAGGCAGCGGTGACTCTGTGGGCCCTGAGTGACAGGGTGGCAGTCTGCCAAGTAGACAAAAGGAACAGGATCAGTGAGGCCTGGAGACGTCCTGGACACCACACCATGCTCTGAGAGCCCCGAGTCTGTGAGTGCACCCACACTGTCGGGGTGGGCCAGGCCTGAGGCCGAGGTCAGCTCTCTCTCTTGCAAATGGCTTTGCCTTGCCAGATTTTCACAAGAAAATTCAATGAAAAATCTGTTCCATTTCTGGATCTCAATGCTAAGAAAGAGTACAGCCATGTGACTGGACACCTCCAACCTCCCCCAACTCTTGACTCCATTAGGGAAGACAGGCTGTGGGGCTGTGGTTGGGGGCAGGAAGTGCTCACCTTCCCTGAAGATGAAAAAAAAAAGAGTCCAGGCATTTCTGTTTGTTTTTTGTTTTTCCCTTGAGCTGCCAAAAGAGCTCCACCCTGACATTTGCAGCAGCGGAGAAGCACACATCTGTACTTCTAGAAGCTGGGTAGTAGGTTGGAAGAAGACGCCCCAGTGCTGCTTCTCCGGCTCACACTCCCCTCATCCCTGGCAATGGAAATGGCCACCACAGATTCTGCCAGGAGCTTCCAGGCTCTCCCAGGTCGGGGACAGCGAGCGAGGCACAAGGCCAGGGCCCCATCTCAAAGCCAGAGGTGCCCTGGCAGCAGGGATGAGGGACAGAGGAGTGCTGTACACGCCCACACACACGTGCCTCATTAGAAAGTCCCACTCCCTTGAGTAGCTTCTAGAATGACTTGAAGGGCTTCGACTGAAAAACCCAATCGAGGTCACTTTTACCAGCATCCGTCAAGCGTACCCAAGTCAGGTCTGGATTTCGAATTACCCTGAAACTTGGTGTGATGCTCCTAGACTCGGAACTAAACAGGCCCGGTGTGTGTCTCTGACCCACGGAATTTTCTACCACGTTGGTTTCAGTTTGCCGTTAGTCATCGTTAGCCAGCTAGGGGTTTCATCATACAGCTTAGCATAGCTTCCGGCCCAGCCACATAGCATGCGCTACTACGACACTGCTGCTTGGCGCTGAGACCGCACAGCAGGCCTGGGTTCGGTTCTGGGGCGAGGTGTGGTGGTGTGCACCTGTCGCCCTAGGCAGCTGGGAGGCTGAAGCAGAAGGATCCCGCCATGGTGAAACCCTGTCAGAAAATGTAACCTACAGGCCAGGAGGTGGTGTGGTGGTTAGGGCACTGGACTCCCATATGGCCAACCACTGTTCAAGTCCTGGACTTGGTGGCTTGCTTTCTCACTCTCCTTAATCCCTGTCTGTCTCTGGTGCCCTATAACAAATTTAAAAATAATAATAAATAATGAAGTTAAACAAATTCTTAAAAAAAATTAACCAACTCCTCTCTCTCTCTCATAAATAGATCAATCAAAGATCAAACTTAAAAACAGAATCAGTATGACTTCGATGAGAAGCAAGAACAATGTCTACCCTGGTCTTTTCAAGATCGAATTGGGGTGCGGGGTGGGGGAAAACCAGTATGTGACAGACAGAGAGATGAAAGAAACTTCTCCTCCTAGCGATGACCCCAAGGTCTTTGCCTTCCGTCCCTAACCCTACTCTGAGTCTCTACTTTACCAGCCTTACCCTCCTCCCACGATGCGAAATGTTACCTCGGCTTTTTGGCCAAGATTACACAGCACCCTCTTCTGGACTGGGGACAAAGATGCCAGCGGTATAGCTTTTAAATTTTAATTTAAGCTAACAACTTTTTTTTTTATCTATATTAAAGAGAAGATTCGAGAGACCAGCAGTTAGCATAATGGCTATGTCGCTGAACTCCCTTGTAGCCAACTGCAGTTCAAGTCCCAGACCCGGTGGCTTAAACTCACACCGGGCGCGTGTGCGTGCGTGCCCAAGATCCCGAGAGGAGAATGGAGGAGAGGGGATTGCGGCGTGACCATCCCCCCTGGGGGGTGATTTCTCGCTTTCTGTCTCTCTGTCTCTCTCTGTCTTTCTGGCGAGCACATGTGCCCTATAGCAAAAACATCTCAAAAAAAAAAAAAGAAAAGAAAAGAAAAAGGATTCGGGCATTATTAACCTCTGGGAAACTCCGTTATATGTCATCGGGGCCAGCAGATGGCATGCCGGTTAAGGCACTGAACTCCCTCACGGTCAACTGCAATTCAAGTCCCGAGCCCAGCAGCTTGAAAATCATGCCAGGCATGTGTGCGTCATGCCGCAAGTCCCAGGAGGACAGGGGAAGGGCCTACAGTGTGGCCATGCCCCCTTCGGGGGGTGATTTCTCGCTTCCCCCTCACCGTCTCTCTCTCTGGCAAGTACACACTCCCTATGACAAAAACCTTTAAAACAAACAAACAAAAAGAAAACCTAAGTCATGGCTGACTATGTTATAATACAGCTCTTGTCGCATAACTGGAAAACAGCTCAGATTCTGCCCCTCCCCGTCTGCGAGCCGGCGTCGGGGTGATACTCACACGTCTGCAAGGCACTCTGGGACCCTTGGCTGGACGGCTCTGTGTAGAAGCACAGAATATTTCATTGTATTGATGGTTCATCAACTCACAAAGCAATCGCCTGGAAACAGGAGTATGCCAAAGATGTACCTTGTTTAGCTTGTTTTCTTTTATAGCGCATTACAAAGAGTATCACCGATAAAAAGAGGAGGACCAGTAAGACCGACGGGATCAGCACCATTAATATGAACGCCAGCTCGTCCTTGTCCTCAGCCGTGTGGGAAGAACTCGTATACGCAGCGAACGGGTCTGTGGTCACCGCGGCAGAAGGGCTCGGAAGAACGTCTTCAGAAGGGCTCGGAAG
>NW_006159766.1:512764-516972 GCF_000334495.1 Tupaia belangeri chinensis
AGAGCGTCTCCACTGATGACTGTGGGTGACTCTCCTGCCGGATCGGAGTCCTCGTAATCCCCTGTGGGAGCAAGCACGGAACTGAGATCGCCATGGAGACCAAGCGGGCATGTTATGTTTTCAGTGGTTCCTAGACAGATGCGAGATTCGGTAAGCAATAAACCCCGTCCTGTCCCTGGCCTTCCAGGTCAGCCAGACACTGAGCAGGGACCTGACATAAACGGAGCGTAGCTGGGAGCACCTGGACCGCGGAGGCGGAGCCCAGGGGTCAACTCTGCAGACGCGCACAGTCGGCCTTGCCCAGACACTGCCGCGCTTAGCAAAGGGCCTGGGGACCTTTGTCGTGTCGAGGGCCACGTCCCAAGCCCAATTACGTGATCTTACAGGGTAGCTCCCACGGGGTATTGCGATTTTTTAAGAAGTTTTCATTTATTTATTTTAAATTCATAATAAAGAATGTGCATGAAGGAAAGAGAGAGGCACCCCGCCCCCCCACGAAGTCTGGCCAGACCATGTTCCCCTCTCTCCAGCACTCTAGCCCCTCAGAATCGTGGGCGCCCACACACAGGCCTGTTTCCACCAGGCTTGGGATCCGAACCTGTGGTGGCTATGTGTCCCCCAGCAAAGCTGTTCAGCATGCTGACTGTGTCACAGAGGCTGGGCCTGGTATTATGATAATTTAGTGAAATCTCTGCCTAGCTTTAAATTCGCATTTACTGAAAGGTAAGTTCGCGCCATATAAGACTTGCAGATACAAAGGAGTATATCTGTGCTCTCGGTTTTAATCAAAGATGACTTCTTAATGGAAAGGGAGTCTTTGAACGGGAGTGACCGTTCAGATCTCAGTGACAGGTCTCACTGCGCAGAGAACTGAGTCCGCCTCTGAGACGACCTGACGGAAACCCTCCTGGATGCGAAATAAAAAGACGGCGTATATCTCGCTGGTAGAGACACTCTCGAGGGCGGTTTCATGACGGACTAAGGAAACTGCGCTAATATTCACATTTACTGAATAAACTGCATCTGTAGGGCATGTCCCATTATGAAGCAACTTCTTTGCGTGTGAAGTGCAGTGTGTATGAAAAGCCGCCCCGTGATTCATTGCAGGGTGGGAGAGCACTGTGGGCCTGGTGACAGTTTGAGACCCTCCCCTGGGAATCAGCAGTTGGCGTAATGGCTATGTCGCTGGACTCCCATGTAGTTGATTGCTGTTCAAGTCCCGGATACAGTGGCTTAAACTCACACGTGTGTGCGTGTGTGCCCAAGATCCCGAGAGGAGAATAGAGAAGAAGGGATTGTGGCATGGCCATCCCCCCTGGGAGGTGATTTCTTGCTTTCTGTCTCTCTCTCTCTCTGCTTTCTGTCTCTCTCTGTCTCTCTCTGTCTTTCTGGCGAGTGCACGTACCCTATATCAAAAACTTCTCAAACAAAAAAAAAAAAAAGAAAGAAAGAAAGAAAGAAAGAAATGAAAAGAAACCCTCCCCTGACCTGGCTGAGTGGGGCTCACCTATGTAAGCGGAAGGGCCATGTCTTATCAAGGCATAATGTCGCCTGCCCTTTGGGGCCCACCGAGGAAAATACCATGGAAGTTTAGACTACAGGGAACATGCCAAACGAGGTCATTTATAGAGAAATTCGCAGATGGCAGGGGCTACGTGAAGGAAGTCAGCTGCTTTGTGCCACACCCTCTTTTAAAAATAGTGTTCTTTTTTATTCACTTTAAAGTATTATTTATTTAATTTCATTGTTATTATTATTTTTTTTCTTTAATTTGACCAGACAGACAGAGAGGGAGAGAGAAAGGGCAAGTGAGAGAGCAAGCCACCAGGTCCGGGACTTGAACCGTGGTCGGCCATGTGGGAAGCCAGCACCATGCCACCTGCTAGCCCCGAGCCACGCCCCCTTACTATGGGTTAGACCACGCCTCTTGAGACTGACCAAATGAGGACTCTGAAGAGCCAACTCAGTCACTCCCTTGGCTTCACAACTGCGTGACAACGAACTCCTCCGATCTGAGTTAGAACCACGGAAGGATTGTTGTGGACTGAACGTGTTTCCCACCCCCAGATCATACACCTGTAATGGCTAATGCTCTGATCAGTACAGCCAGGGAGCGACCCCCTGGGCCCCATCTATCTCCACAGTTCTGTCTTGATTCCCAAGTATTTCTTTGTCTCTATCAGTATTTTAGAAGTGCCGATGTACTCAGGATGAAGCTCAGAAAGCAGGTTCCACTGCGCCGCTTCCCCCGGGAGCGTAGACGCCGTGCACTGAGCTCTCCTCCCTCCCAGTTTGCCCTGTCTCCTGAGACGGCCAACTGGGTACCCTGAGCTTCCCATGACCATCACCCCATGGAGCTGGCCCACAGCTGGGCCACCCCAGATGCATGCACACCCCTCCCACAGGGGCACTGAACCCCCACACTCCACTGATTGTGTGCACCCACAAGCTCAGCTGGACTGTACCCTACAGGCAAGGCGTGTCTGAACCAGACGCTGTCTGAGTGAGGGGGCTGCATCCATCTTTAATTGATTTGTGAACGCTTCATTTTTATCTTTTTATTTATTTTATTTTTTGGAGAGGAGATTTTTTGCCTTAGGGGGTGTGTGTGCTCACTGGAGAGAAAGAGACAGAGACAGTGAGAAGTCACCCCCGAGGAGGATGACCACGCCACAATCCCTTTTCTTCTGTTCTCCTTCTGGGATCTTGGGTACGCACGCACATGCCTGGCATGAGTTTCAAGCCACCAGTCCGGGACTCAAACCATGGTCAGCCATGTAGAAGTCCAGCGACGAAACCACTATGCCATCTGCTGGCCCCCAATGCTTTGTTCTTAACGTAACCTGAGCCGTGCTCACGGCAGACCAAGCTCGGCCTGCCCTCTTCGGGGCTTCCTGTCCCTGCTGGGCCACCGAGTGTGTTCTTTGGAATCGGTAAAGTATGGGCAAGCCCTTCCAGATTATGGGCTTCCCCCTTACACCCCAGTACGGGTTCCCTCTGCCCCATGGCTCATCACCCCTGCCTCTGGTGCCTTCCAGAGAAACTGCGCAAGTGTGAGTGTGTTTCCTGCTTTCTTTTTTCAAGCTGCCCCGCCCGGCCCCACCTGTCGAACGCACCATAACCTGCCCGGCTGGCGGAGGTCTGGGTGTTGCTGTGTATTTCCAACAACACTGCAGTGACCCTCGCGGTTGCAAGTGTGAATGTGTTTCCTGCTTTCTTTTTTCAAGCCGCCCCACCCGGCCCCACCTGTCGGAACGCACCATAACCCGCCCGGCTGGCGGCTGGCGGAGGTCTGGGTGTTGCTGTGCATTTCCAACAACACTGCAGTGACCCTCGCGGTCCACCCTCCCGTCTGTACCTGACAAGTGTCTTCTAGTGTATCTCAAAAGTGGGGTGAGCAGGAGAGTGTGGGGTGCAGTGCTCTGGGGGTTCTGATCTCAAAACTGCTCTGCATACAGTGAGCATTGCCAGGAACAGAGGTGAGAAGGCGGGCCAGGCAGGGCGTCTGTGAGGGCACTGAGAACATGGGGGACCAGCCCCACCCCACCCCCAGTTCATGTAAAGAGGAACCAAACCCTGCCGGAGGAAGCTGGTCAGCCAGGGTGGGCCTAGAGTGAAGTCAGCGGGCAGGAGTGTTACCATGGTGATGCGGCAGGCCAGCAGAAGTAGGTGAGGCCACCCTGGAAACCAGGGGAGCCAGCGGTCACCAAGGCAGGGGTGTCACAAGCACCAGTAGGGAGCAGCTCAGGGGACTCCCCCAAAGCACTGCAGAGGTCCTTCCATGGCCCGAGGGCTAAGGGCAAGCTTAACCCGGTAGGCACCATGGTCCCTAAAACCATTGTACAGCCTCACGTACCCATGTGGCCTCCAGCCATTGTTTTGTTTTGTTTTGTTTTGTTTGTTTGTTTGTTTGTTTTTACTATAGGGTTGCTCGACAGAGAGAGAGAGAGTTACCCCCAGGAGGGATGACCATGCCACAGCCCCGTCCCTCCACTCTTCTCTTGGGGTTTATGCACACACACCCCTGGAGCGTTGTCACTGGGTCCAGGATTCGAACTGCACAGTCGGCCATGTGGGATCTAGTCACCTTAACCACCACACCACCTGCTGGGCTGACTCTAACTCAGCAGTTGGTGTAATGGCTATGTCGCTGGACTCACACGTACTCTTCTGCAGTTCAAGTCCCAGACCTGGTGGCTTAAACTCAT
>NW_006159766.1:517582-524948 GCF_000334495.1 Tupaia belangeri chinensis
CTGGCCAGCCCCCCGGCTCCTGCCCCGTCTCTGTCCTCGCCGGCTCTGCTGCCCCCCAGGAGGCGAGTCTCCTCACGTACAGTGTCTCTTCTCCCCTAAACGTGGGCGTGTTTCAGTGTGAGAGGGGCAGGGCTGGGGTGAGACTGGGGCTGCAGAAGTCTGGGGTACAGATGAGAGTCAAGAGTTCCTCGTGAGCTGCAGCACGGAGGGGAGAGAATGCAGGCAGGGCGTTGGGAGGCGAAGGCCGGGCGGGTTGGCCTCGTGGGGGGGGCACCCTGCCCGTGAGCTGCCTGCTGAATCTCTGGGTGGGAGGGCTCGAGGCTAGTGGCCTCCCCTTTGGGTGCTCCTCTGTTGGATAACAGGGCCTTACTGAGAGTCAGTGGGGCGGCTCTGAGTGTTGAAGCTACGCTGCAGTAACAGGCCGCACACTGCACAGAGCCTCACGCAAATGCTCACCGACCACGTTTCTTTTCTTTCTCTTTCTTCTTTCTTTCTTTCTTTTTTTTTTTTTTTTCCATGGAGAGGTTTTTGCTACAGGGCGTGTGCACTCACCAGAAAGATAGAGAGAGACAGAAAGCAAGAAATCACCGCTTGGGGGAGATGGCCACACCGCAATCTCTTCTCCTCCATTCTCCTCTCAGGATCTTGGATATGCTTCTTTCTTTCTTTTTTAAGAGAGACTTTTGCTATGGAGTGTGTGCGCTCACTGGAAAGACAGAAAGCAAGAAATTACCCCCCAAGGGGAATGGCCACACCACAATCCCTTCTCCTCCATTCTCCTCTTGGGATCTTGGGTACACATGCACAGGCGCCCAACGTGAGTTTAAGCCACCGGGTCCAGGACTCAAACCACAGTCGACTACACGGGAGTTCAGCGACATAGCCATTACACCCCTCACTGACCACATTTCTGCAGACACCTCTGGGACTCGTATTTCACAAGTCCCAGAAGAGGACTCCCGGGGGAATCTTCGTCAGTGGGAACACGGGTTTGAGGCGAGGTCTGGCACTGTTCTAAGCGTCGTCACCGAGTGGGGGGTGACTAATGAGCAGGGACACAAGCTAGGTAACGTCTCCATTTTTGGAAAGTGGAATAAATATACAACCAAGCTCTGGTTTTTAAAGCAAGAATGAAAAACGTGTATTATATACCAACAGCGGGACGGCCACACTGACAGTACCACATGAAATAAAGCCACAGGGGGAGGTGCTCTCAGACTCCGAACACCTGGACACATGCCGGCCTTCACTCAGATGTTAATGCACAAAACGATGCATACTTTTCTTTCTTTTTTTAAGAGAGACTTTTGCTATGGGGTGTGTGCGCTCACTGGAAAGACAGAAAGCGAAAAATTACCCCCCCAAGGGGAATGGCCACACCACAATCCCTTCTCCTCCATTCTCCTCTTGGGATCTTGGGTACGCATGCACAAGTGCCCAGCGTGAGTTTTAAATCTTCTGGTCTAGGACTTGAACCGCGGTTGACTATGTGGGAGTCCAGTGAGACAACCATCATGCCAACTGCTGGTGCTGCAATGCATACCGATTGAAATGATCTTATCATTCAGATAGCGACATGAAATAAAACACAGCAGGTGCTAAGCGTTCACACTGTCCTGCCCTGCGGAGTAACTGACTACGTGTAAATTTCGCAATGCTCAGGAAACCAGACCCAAGAAGACGACCTACTTCTCGCTTCCCCGTTACCGTCACATACAAGAAGCCTGATAAGTGTGAGGAGGAGGAGAGAAACACAAACCAAGAAGCCCTCCAGGGTTCTCAGCCCAGGCTGCACAGTCACCTTTGTACCTTCCAGTCCTCGGACGCACACGCCACACCCCACTGACCTCAAAACACCTGGGCGTGGACCCGGCTTCAGTCTTTGCTCAGTGTTCCAGGTTGCTCCAGGGTGCAGCCTAGACCGAGTTGTCAGAACCAAAATGGTGTCACTCGTGTCAAACCCTGACACAATGCAGCCTGGGAAAGACGCGAAGGGGAGGTTCTCACGCATGATTACCTAATGACAGCTATCACCCAGGCATCTGCTGCAACCACGGCCTTGCACAACGGCCACCACAACCTTACACAAAAGCCTTGTGTGAGGACAGCTGCCCAGCAACTGCCTGGCCAACCGTGGGCCGAAGCCACCCTGGAACTGGTCCAGGTAGCCAAAGACAATTGTTTCAAAACAACCCATGTCACACACACCCATTTTAGCTCTAAAAACCCTTGTCTTCCCTCACCTCTCAAGTGGGCCCTGGCGGATGCCCACTGCAGAGGTCTTTCTGGCAGGAAAAAAAAAAAAAGAAAGAAAAGAAAGAAAGAAAGAAAAAGAAAGAAAGAAAGAAAGAAAGAAGGAAGGAAGGAAGGAAGGAAGGAAGAAAGAAGGAAGGAAGGAAGGAAGGAAGGAAGAAAGAAGGAAGGAAGGAAGGAAGGAAGGAAGAAAGAAGGAAGGAAGGAAGGAAGGAAGGAAGAAAGAAGGAAGGAAGGAAGGAAGGAAGGAAGAAAGAAGGAAGGAAGGAAGGAAGGAAGGAAGAAAGAAGGAAGGAAGGAAGGAAGGAAGGAAGAAAGAAGGAAGGAAGGAAGGAAGGAAGGAAGAAAGAAGGAAGGAAGGAAGGAAGGAAGGAAGAAAGAAGGAAGGAAGGAAGGAAGGAAGGAAGAAAGAAGGAAGGAAGGAAGGAAGGAAGGAAGAAAGAAGGAAGGAAGGAAGGAAGGAAGGAAGAAAGAAGGAAGGAAGGAAGGAAGGAAGGAAGAAAGAAGGAAGGAAGGAAGGAAGGAAGGAAGAAAGAAGGAAGGAAGGAAGGAAGGAAGGAAGAAAGAAGGAAGGAAGGAAGGAAGGAAGGAAGAAAGAAGGAAGGAAGGAAGGAAGGAAGGAAGAAAGAAGGAAGGAAGGAAGGAAGGAAGGAAGAAAGAAGGAAGGAAGGAAGGAAGGAAGGAAGAAAGAAGGAAGGAAGGAAGGAAGGAAGGAAGGAAAGAAAGAAAGAAAGAAAGAAAGAAAAAGAAAGAAAAGGCTGCCTGATCCCACGGTAGGTACAGTGGGCCCCCAGATCCGCATTTCTGACACGTGACCAGTTAGTGGTGCTCCTCTCGATCCGGCTCATGCTGGCTGCCTTGCCCAGACAGTTCCACTGAGTCAGCTTAATCGTCAGCCATGCCTGTCATTTCCAATCGTCCTGTGTACCCGCGAAGTCTGGGGTCCCACCCCAGCCAGATGAGTGATCCGAGATAACTGGGGAAGTGGCTGAGTAACAATATCTATTCTAAGCTCCCGAGTAACTCTAGTATGTATGCATACTGAGGGCCGGCAGGTGGTGTGGTGGTTAAGGATGCTGGATTCTCACGTGGCTAATGGCAGTTCAAGTCCCGGACCCGATGGTTTGCTTTCTCACTTTCTCTCTCTCTCTCTCTCTGGATGAACTTAAATAAATAAATAAAGTTAAATGAAATAATTCTGTATGTGTGCTGGGTCGAGAATGGCAAGCTAAATCGTAGCTGCGCAGACTTCATTTTAATTGCCATCCTTTATGGCAACGGTCCTCATTAGGTTTTTTTTTCTTTTTTTTTGAGAGGTTTTTGCTCTAGGGCGCCTGTGCTCGCTGGAAAGACAGAGAGCAACAGAGAGACAGAAAGTAAGAAGTCACCCCCCCCGGGGGAGGGGATGGCCACACTGCCATCCCTTCTCCTCCATTCTCCTCGGGATCTTGGGCACGCACGCACACGCGCCGGGTGTGAGTTTAAGCCACCGGATCTGGGATTCGAACCGCGGTCGACTACATGGGAGTCCAGCGACATAGCTATTACGCTAACTGCTGGTCCCTTCCTCTCAGGATTTTGAGCACGCATGCACACACACCTGGAGTGTTTGTCAAGCTGCCAGCTCCAGGATTTGAACTGTGAAGTTGGCCATGTGGGACCCAGTTGCCTTAACCACCACTCCAGCAGGTGCCCCAATGTCTTTTCAAAATCAATTATTAGCATCTGTAGAATCTGACCGGTGTGACCAGGGACACATCTGGAACAAAATCAGCAGATGGCCTTTTTCCATGCATCGGGCTCCAGCCTGGATGTGGAGGACGACTGTGTCTGATGCTCACAGAGGCTAAGGACTAGTGGGTGAACAACGCCATGGGACACCCCAACCATCTGAGTTTTTAAAAACATACTGGAGAAGGACCAGCAGATGGTGTCGTGGTTCCGTTGCTGAACTCCCACACAGTCGAAGATGGTTCGAGTCAGCTGTTAGAAACTCGCCGGGCACATGCGTGTGCATGCCCAAAATCCCAGGAGGAAAATGGAGAAGGAATCGCAGAGTGGCCATGGCCCCTGGGGGCTGATTTCTCACTTTGCCTCTCTGTCTGTTTCTCCATCCAGCAAGTGCACATGCCCTTTGGCAAAAGCCTAAAAAATAAAAATGAACAATTAACAATGATATCGGAAAGCAAGAGGACTCGCTTAATGCAGCGTTAGGACAAGCTACGGCTGAGATTCTGTGTGTACAGTGGTTGTGGGGAGGGGTCCGAACGTGCCACATGCTTTACCCACGTGGGAGGGCCAGGTGACCCGATCCCGTCGAGACCACGGCTAGGGGAGCAGAGAACCTGTTGCTTTCCTTACGGTCTGCTGTTCTAAGTATTTGACCATTTTGGTTTAGGCAAAAATATTCACTCAGTATGGATTTGACGCATGCACTTGAAGAACATGCGGCTGGAGCGGCAGGAGCACGGGAGGTGAGCGGCAGGTTTGAGGAAAAGGGCTCCTCGCTTAACAACCGGCCCCACCCTCCGGCCGGGTCACTAAACGCGTCGGTGGGTAAACGAGGCCCTGAAGGCAGGTGTCTCGAGGTGTGTCGTGGTGCCATAACATGTGGTAGTTCTGGACAGATACCATGGCCCCACACTAGCGTGGCACCTCACCATCTATACAGAAAGCTCATGTTAGATTAGCGCCAGAGAGTGACAATGACACCCCAGCAGTGACAGAAACCTGGCCGGTCATTGTCATTCTGAATGCCACTGTGGGTGCACAGCACAGCACAGATTCATAAACGGAAGGGGCAGTCTGTGTGACCGGGAACGTTTCCTGGAGTGAACGCTAAGTGACTGTGGGAACAAAGACTGGGAACGGGGAGGGGACCTGGTCGTGGGTCCGAGCGGTCGTTAACCGGAGAACAGCTCTGTCAGAAAGCATTTGAGGAAAAAGGATGCCCGTGTCTTCTACGGGGTTGCTGGAAAAGTCGTCATGCATTTTTGCATAGAAAACCATGTCATGACTTTTCCAATGACCCCGTACATTGCTTGACATTGAGGTGACAAGGCCTGGGGTCAGCGAAGGTTAAGAACGGTTCTTTCTGAGGAGGGCCGTGCGGTCCAGCCCTTTCCCGCGGCGGTCCGTCCTGGGAGGTCACCTGTGAAGCTCTGATACCCTGGGGTCAGGAAAGCCAGGCCGCATTTTTGCACAGAAAAATATACCATGACTTGTCCAACGACCTAATATTTTTACCCTTGGCGTTGAGAAGCACACCTGCAATTCCGGTTCACTGTCAGACTGAAGCACGCCCCACAGTGGGGGGACTCACACGCTCTGGGGTCTTTTTCATTTTACACTTTTTATTCCGATGCCTTTCTTAGAGAAAGCTCGCTCATATTTAATCGGATTTTCCCAGACCCTAGTGTCTCTGGTTTGAAGTCACTCAGAGAAGCTGCGTGTCTGACCTGCCGCCTCCTCATTGTACACTGCAATCCTAGTCCAGCCTGCAGGACGAGGCTGTTTAAAGAAATGTGTGTATTTTCGGAATAATACTAAGATTACTTCCTAGGGCTGTGACGAGGACTAAGTAAATTTTACAAGTAAAGCACTTTTTTTGGGGGGAGAGGTTTTTGCTATAGGGCGCATGCGCTCGCCAGACAGACAGAGAGAGACAGAGAGACAGAAAGCGAGAAATCGCCCCCCCGGGGGGGACGTCCACACCACAATCCCTTCTCCTCCATTCTCCTCTCGGGATCTTGGGCACCCCCAGCTTCCCTGCATGATTTTAAGCCACCGGGTCTGGGACTCAAACCACAGTTGACTACATGAGAGTCCAGCAACATGGCCATTATGCCAACTGCTGGCCCCACAAGTAAAGCAATTTAAAAAGTGTCTAGCCCTCAATCATTGTCAATAAAAGCAGTAGAATCAAAGTGGGGACAACTAGATGTTTCTGTTTAGATTTTGCTACAGGGCACACATGTTCACCGGGGAGAGGCAGAGAGAGGGGAGGGGGAAAGGGAGAAATCCCCCCCAAAGGCGTGGCTGCGCCATAGTCCCTTCTCCCCATTATCCTTCTGGGATTTGGAGCATGAGTGGACATGTGCCTGGTGTCTTCCTCAAGCTGCCGGGTCCATGTCTTGAACAATGCTGTTGGTCATATGGGACCCAGTCTCCTTGACCACCAAACAATCGGCCTGCCCCCCAAAATGTTTTATAGGACAGAATATACATACATTGAAAACCTTAAAGAAATAGTCTTTCTACCTTTCTAGCCTTCTGAGGCCTGACAACACATGAAATGCTTTGGAATGGGGGGAAATGTGGGGCCAGTCGGTGACATAGTGGTTAAGGCAGCTCGAGTCCCACAGGGCCCACCATGGTTAGAGTCCCTGACTGGTGGCTTGAAAATTCCGCCCCTCACGGTAATGCCCGGTCCTGAGAGGAGAATGGAGGAGAAAGGATTGCATCGTGGCCATCCCCTCGGGGGTGACTGCTCACTTTCTCTCCCTCTGTCTCTGTCTCTGTCTCTGTCTGTCTGTCTTTCTCTTCTCTGGCGAGCACACGCGCCCTATGGCAAAAACCTATGGGAAAGACGCGTCATTCATTAAGTGACAGCTGTCTTCATCACCGCTATGGCTAGACTGTCCCTCCAAAATGCACGCTGCAACCAAGCCCCACTTCGCCAGTCCTGACAGCTGGGGCCGCTGGGAAGCCATCGGGTCAGGTGGATTGATGGGGGACCTCTCCCACCCCATCCCCGGGGCTAAGGTGGGCCTGGCGCAGATGCCTCCCTCTTCCGCTCATGCTCCTTGCCCTTCCACTCGCCCCAATGCACGCCATAGCGCAAAGGCCGGCCCGTACCAGGCCGCGCCCTGGGACTCTGGGCCTCCTGCACCAGCGAAATGAACTTACTGTCCATATTTGTAACCCGATTGGGGGTTCTGTGAGAGCCCCAGAGAACAGACTGGCACAACGCATCCGAGAATTCTTCCGTTTTATTCTCTCTCTCTCTCTCTCTCTCTCCACCAGAGGGCACATGTGCTTACCAGAGGCAGAGAGAGAGAGAGAGAGAGAGAGAGAGGGAGAGAGAGAGAGAAGAGGAGGGAGAACACCCACT
>NW_006159766.1:524989-526968 GCF_000334495.1 Tupaia belangeri chinensis
GATTTTGGACACACAAGCAAACACGCCCAGGATCTTAGTCAGGCTGCGGAATCACATGGTCCTCCACGTGGGAACAGCCGCCCTAACCCCCACACCAAGGTTGGTCCCCTCTCTCTCTCCACTTCCGAGGGTGACTTGAGGGCTAGCCCATGTGAGGTGGCTGGGGTGGCTGGATCCCACGAGGCGGGCCCCATGGTTTGCATCCTGCACTCGGTGGCTTGAAAAGCATGCTGGGTGCATGTGCGCGTGTGCCCCAAATCCCAAAGGGAGGGAGGGGGGCAGAAAGGGATTGCAGTGAGACCACGCCACGGGAGGTGCATCCCCTCTCTCCTCTCTCTGCAGAGTGTACGTGCTCCCTGAAAAATTAAACGAATGAATGCTCCTCGCCACGGCCTCTTCTCCAGACGTTTGCCCCTCCCTGTCCTGCCGCGGCAGCCCAGCCCATTCTAGGAACGAGGCAGCGGGGTCAGCAGATGGCATAGCAGTTACGTCACGGGGCTCCCACATGGCCAACTGCGGTTCAAGTCCCAGACCCAGTGGCTTGAAAACCACGCCGGGCACATGTGCATGCCCAAGATTCCTGGAAGAGGATGGAGGGGTTGTGGTGTGGCCACCCCCACGGGGGGGGGGTTGCACCTTTCCCCGTCTCTCTTTCTCTGATGAGCGCACATGCCCTAAGGTAGAAACCTCTTAAAAAGAAAAAGAACGAGACCCACGGCCCCCAGTCCTGGCCTCGTCCCTCGCTTGGCTCAGCACACACTGGCAGCAGAAAGAGAGCGCAGACGTCAGGTGAGAGCCCGGAGCCGGAGCCTGGAAAGGTGTGAGCTCCATCCTGGGGCCTGCCGTCCGCACGCGAGTGCAGGAGCAGCAGAGGGGAGAGGACACACCCCAGAGTCCCTCACAGTCTGTGAGAACAGAGAAACAAGAGTTCATCTATCATTTGGGATTTTGTCAAGAAGGAAGTCCCGAGGTCTCTGAAGTGGTGTGTGAGGGGGTCGAAACGGCGACTGAGATTTTCCTGGATCGGCAAAGCCCTGACAGGTCCGGAAAGGTGTCAGGCTGCCGGCCGTATTTAACCTTTGTTTATGTTTAAAAATTATTTAATTTTATTTCTTATTATTATCATTTAATTTGCTATAGGGCACAAGAGAAAAATCAAGGTCTGGGACTCGAACCAGAGTCAGCCACATGGGAGTCCAACATCTTTAACCGCCATGTCACTTGTTGCCGGCACCCCCATGCTTAACCTCCAAAGAGACTCTTCCTGCCCCTCCGTCCCCAGCAGGCCACTGGCCCCCAGCACTCCACACTGCAGCGTCCCTACCTGTGCTGCAGATGCCCGGCCAGCACTCCCTCTTCACTCACCCCTTTCTGCAATTCATTCGGCCTGTACTTTTCCCTCGTTTATCCCGATCCTGCAATGTAATTAACCGCAGTGAGAGGATTTTTTTTTAGGTTTTGGCAATATTTGCGTGCACTCACCGGAGAGGAGAGAGACAGAGAGATACAGTGAGAGGAAAAGGGAGAAGTAACCCCCATGGGGTGGCCATGCGGCAACCCCTTCCCCTCCATCCTCCTTTGGGGATTTCAGGCGAATGCACGTGTGTCTGGGGTGGGGACGCACGCCAGGTCTAGAACTGGAGCTGCAGTCGGCCATGTAGGAATCCACCGCCTCGACCTGCTGCCCATTCATTGATCTTTAAAAGTCAACCCACCAGGGGGGACCAGCAGTTGGCATAATGGCTATGTTGTTGGACTCCCACATAGTTGACCGCGGTTCGAGTCCCAGACCCGGTGGCTTAAACTCACGCCGGGTGCGTGTTGCTGGACTCCCACGTAGTTGACCGCAGTTTGTGTCCTGGACCTGGTGGCTTAAAACTCATGCCGGGCACGTGTGCGTGCGTGCCCAAGATCCCGAGAGGAGAATGGAGGAGAAGGGATTGCAGCGTGACCATCCCCTCTGGGGGGTGATTTCTCAC
>NW_006159766.1:528462-528672 GCF_000334495.1 Tupaia belangeri chinensis
GGTGGGGGGCCCCCCCCCCCAGGGGGGGGGGGGTTCTCACTTTCCCTCTGTCTCTCTTTCTCTGATGAGCGCACATGCCCTAAGGTAGAAACCTCTTAAAAAGAAAAAGAACGAGACCCACGGCCCCCAGTCCTGGCCTCGTCCCTCGCTTGGCTCAGCACAGACTGGCAGCAGAAAGAGAGCGCAGACGTCAGGTGGGAGCCCGGAGCC
>NW_006159766.1:528909-543837 GCF_000334495.1 Tupaia belangeri chinensis
CCAGGTCCGGTAAGGTTGCAGGCTTCCGGCCGTATTTAACCTTTGTTTATGTTTAAAAATTATTTAATTTTATTTCTTATTATTATCATTTAATTTGCTATAGGGCACAAGAGAAAAATCAAGGTCTGGGACTCGAACCAGAGTCAGCCACATGGGAGTCCAACATCTTTAACCGCCATGTCACTTGTTGCCGGCACCCCCATGTTTAACCTCCAAAGAGACTCTTCCTGCCCCTCCGTCCCCAGCAGGCCACTGGCCCCCAGCACTCCACACTGCAGCGTCCCTACCTGTGCTGCAGATGCCCGGCCAGCACTCCCTCTTCACTCACCCCTTTCTGCAATTCATTCGGCCTGTACTTTTCCCTCGTTTATCCCGATCCTGCAATGTAATTAACCGCAGTGAGAGGATTTTTTTTTAGGTTTTGGCAATATTTGCGTGCACTCACCGGAGAGGAGAGAGACAGAGAGATACAGTGAGAGGAAAAGGGAGAAGTAACCCCCATGGGGTGGCCATGCGGCAACCCCTTCCCCTCCATCCTCCTTTGGGGATTTCAGGCGAATGCACGTGTGTCTGGGGTGGGGACGCACGCCAGGTCTAGAACTGGAGCTGCAGTCGGCCATGTAGGAATCCACCGCCTCGACCTGCTGCCCATTCATTGATCTTTAAAAGTCAACCCACCAGGGGGGACCAGCAGTTGGCATAATGGCTATGTTGTTGGACTCCCACATAGTTGACCGCGGTTCGAGTCCCAGACCCGGTGGCTTAAACTCACGCCGGGTGCGTGTTGCTGGACTCCCACGTAGTTGACCGCAGTTTGTGTCCTGGACCTGGTGGCTTAAAACTCATGCCGGGCACGTGTGCGTGCGTGCCCAAGATCCCGAGAGGAGAATGGAGGAGAAGGGATTGCAGCGTGACCATCCCCCCTGGGGGGTGATTTCTCGCTTTCTGTCTCTATGTCTCTCTTTGTCTGTCGGCAAGTGCACGCGCCCTATAGTGAAAATCTCCCGGGCCAGAGGGTCGCTTGGTGGTTAAGGTGCTGGACTCCCATGTGGTTGACCACAATTCAAGTCCCAGACCCGATGAATTGAAAATCACACCAGGTGTGTGCGCATGCCTGCCCAACATCCCAGGATGAGAACGGAGAAGGGACAGCAGTGTGACCCTCGTTCCTGGGGGGTGAATTCTCCCTTTCCCTCTCACTGTCTCTCCGTCTCCAAGGAGCACATGCACCCTACTGGGGGGGGGGGAGCGCCCGTTTGTCTCTCCATTGGGGGGGGAGCTTCTGTCTGTCTCTCCATCTTTCTCGTTTCAAAAAAAATATATTGTTTATCTGAAATTCACACAGAGCTGTCATCCTGTTTGCTAAATGTGACAGTCTTAATCATAAATAAGTAAGCAGCATATTTTTAGAAAAGAATAAATTAATTTTCCAATTAATGAACTCAGCACTGGGACCAGCAGTTAGCGTAATGGCTATGTCGCTAGACTCCCACGTAGTCGACCACGGTTCAAGTCCCGGACCGAGTGGCTTAAACTCACGCTGGGCGCGTGTGCGTGCGTGCCCAAGATCCCGAGAGGAGAATGGAGGAGAAGGGATTGCGGCGTGGCCATCCCCCCTGGGGGGTGATTTCTCGCTTTCTGTCTCTCTGTCTCTCTCTGTCTGTCTGGTGAGCGCACGCGCCCTATAGCAAAATCCTCTCAAAAAGAAACGAACTCAGCCACTGCCAGGGGAAAAGAAGACATCGGCAAAGCTTGGCAATCGCTGGGCTTCTGTGAATTTCTGATCTGACAATGACAATGAAACGAGAAAGGAGGAAATAATAAGGGTGTTTTGAATTTGTATACACTCTGGTAACATGTTCAAAACAAACTAGGCTCATTTATTTTAAGGAAAATCAATCAGACGCAGATCGCACCCGAGCCCTGCTCTGGCAGCCAGAGCTGGCTTTGAACCCCTGACTTGAGTACCCAGCAGGTTCTGTGTTGCCCTCTCTAACCAAGGCAGTTACTCCCACTAGCTTTTTTACTTATTCATTCATTGTGTAGAGGAACACCCTGCTCAAGCCATGCTCGATCCAGAAGAGGGTGTGTTTGGTCTCCTGCAGGGCCTTTTATTCTTTCGTGAATTATTTATTTAATTTTTGTTATTATTCGTTTGTTTTAATTTGCCATAAGGTCCATGTGCTCTCCAGAGAGAGGAGAGAAATTGGGAAAGCAAGCCACCAGGTCTGGGACTCGAACTGTGTTCAGCCATGTGGGAGTCCAGCACCTTAACCACCGCGCCACCTGCTGGTATGGGCATCTGTGAACATGGCTGGCTGGGAAGGATGGGGAGGGGAGATCATGGCCTGAATCCCTGTGAAGGCGCTTGTCTTTCTCTCTGTCTCTTGCTTTCATAAAGGAAAGAAAGCAAAATAAATCTATAACCATTGAAGATATAACCGCTCACATATGTAAAAACTATTCTTAGCTCAAGGGCCAGAAAAAACAAACAAACAAACAAACGAAGCTTGCGGGGTTTGGCCGGAAGTCTGGGTGGGCCGAGACCAGGACAAGAATGTTTTCCGACAGAAACCACCGTTTAGATCCCGTTGACGCCCTCGTCACACGCTGTCTGACATCTGATCTCTCTCAGGCCCCAAAGGCAATTCCTCCTCTAAACCTAGTGGGCACCATCTCCAAGTTTTCCAACATGCCTGTGTTGGGACCAGCAGTTAGTGTAATGGCTATGTCGCTGAACCCCCATGTAGTCGCCCGCGGTTCGAGTCCCGGATCCGGTGGCTTAAACTCACGCCGGGTGCGTGTGCATGCGTGCCCAAGATCCCTAGAGGAGAATGGAGGAGAAGGGATTGCGGCGTGGCCATCCCCCCTGGGGGGTGATTTCTTGCTTTCTGTCTCTCTGTCTCTGTCTGGTGAGCGCACGTGCCCTATAGCAAAAACCTCTCCAAAAAAAAAAAACAAAAAAATCATGCCTGTGTTCCTAGGCAGCACACAGCACAGTTTTAGATGGTTTAAAAGTTCAAACTGGGCTGCACAGTGACCTGGTGGTTAAGGAAGCCAGATCCCATGGGGCTGACAGGACAGTTCAAGTCTCGGCTCAGTGGCCTGAAAACCCTGTCAGGTGTGTGTGCATGCCTAAAATCCCGAGAGGGAGAAATAGGGAAGGAACTGCAGTGTGATCATCCCATGGGGGCCTCTTTCTCACTTTCCCTCTCTCTCTTCCTCTCTTTCTCTCTCTCCAGCCAGCGCATATGCACTCCGGCAACAAACAAAAAACCCCTTCCAATAAATATAGCGTTTCTGTGCATAATGAGCTGCCCGGCCTCGCGTCTGCGTCACTTCAGAAGTGAACGCCTTTCCGTACACGTGGGCCTGGTTCCTCGTTCTACGCCTAAGCCTACTGCCCTCCTTCCTTCTGTTACTGGACATTTAGGTTGTCGCCACTTTCTGCCATTTTTATCAGCGATGCTATAACCAACATCTCGATCGTATCCCTCTCCTGCCCGTTCCTGAGCACTCCTGGAATGAATCTGGGGGTTACACAGTGTGGACGCCGTTGGCTTACTAAATAGCTCTGTTATTCTCCCGGGTGGTTGTGAAGGAAACTTGCTTTCCCAGTAATCTGAGCTCCGTGGTAACCTGAACGGTCTCCCAATCAGCAACACCTAGAAATCCTGGGGCAAGTAGAAGAAGCAACCGTTTTTTTTTCTTCTCTCTCCATTTGCTATAGGGCATGTGTACTCACCAGAGAGAGAGAGACCAGAGACAGAGAGAGAAAGTGAGAGAGCAAGCCTCCAGGTCCAGGACTCAAACCATGGTTAGCCATGTGGGAGTCCAACGCCTTAACCACCACACTACCTGCTGACCTCCAAGCAACCTTTCTCTTTTTTTGCTATAATTTTATTGCTTTAAATTATTCATACATCAAATCAATATACATCATTTTCACAACTATTTTCATTGCAGCATTATTCATGATGACTAAGACATGGAATCAACTCAAATAACCTTTCTTTTTTTTTTTTTAAGAATTATTACTTATTTATTTAATTCCATTTGTTATTGTTAGTGTTTTTTTACTTTTTTGAGAGATTTTTGCTATAGGGCATGTGTGCTCGCCAGACAGACAGAGAGAGACAGAGAGACAGAAAGCGAAATCACCCCCCAGGGGGGATGGCCATGCCGCAATCCCTTCTCCTCCATTCTCCTCTCGGGATCTTGGGCAAGCACGCACACACGCCTGGTGTGAGTTTTAAGCCACCGGGTCCAGGACGCAAACCACGGTCGACTACATGGGAGTCCAGCAACATAGCCATTATGCTAACTGCTGGTTCCCTATTGTTAGTGTTTTTGATTTGACCAACAGAGAGAGAAAGAGAAAGGGAAAGCGAGAAAGCAAGCCACCAGGTCCGGGACTTGAACCATGGTCGGCCATGTGGGAATCCAGCGCCCTTATCCACCACGCCGCCAGCTGGCCCCTCAAAGTAACCTCTCTAACGTATGAAGAAAATCTCCAGAAAGTGAGGAAACTCGCAGAGCGCAGGAAATACAAAAACGCAAAGAGACTTAGAGGAAATGGAAAGCCAAGTCAAGGGGCTGTTCTCGAGGCGTGGGAGAGATCCCCGGGCTTTGGGGGCTCCTGTCCACCCGGAGGGTCACGGGGGCCAGAGGTAACACGATGCGCTGAGGCAGATTCCCGGGGGGAGGTTCCTGGTTCTCATCGGGAGGCCTCCTGAGTACACCCGGCACGTGTGCCATGGCAGGACTGGGTCCCCGTGTCCAGACCTACTGGGATGCTGTCTCTGTATTCTTCCAGCGGAGGGCTATCTTTCTCCTTCTGTTTCTGTCTCTCTTGCTCATGGAAGAAATTAATAAATAAACTTAAAAAATAAAGTGAAGACTAAAATACCACGTCATGGTACAAAAAAAAAAAAAAAAAAAAAGGGAAAGAAGTCACCGGGAGGGCAGCAGACAGTGTGGTGGTGAAAGCGCTAGACGCCCACGTGGCTAACCGCAGTTCGAGTCCCAGATCTGGAGGCTTGCTCTCTCACCTTCTCGCTCGCTCTCTGGTAGGCATACATGTCCTGTAGCGAAACTGAAAAAAGTAATAATAATCATAAAAAATACTTAAAAAGAAACAAGCCACCGCAACGACTTTGGTGAAGTTCCAAGTCTGCTGGGCCGCCCCCCGCTGGTCCTGCCATGGGCCTGACACCCGTACAACCCAGGCCCTTCTCTGGGCTCGGCTGGGCTGGCCTGTTTCTCACCGGCTCTGCTCGGCATCCTCGGGCACCTCCTTTTGCCTGCTGACCCGCTGCGGCTGGCCCAGCTTGCAGGCCCCCCGTCTTGACTGCGGTTTGGGGACTTCTCCAGGCAGCTCTCGGGGCTAACCTGTGACACTTGCTCTTCCCCCAGCCTGGGGCTGAAGTTCCATCACCAGCCTCTGCAAGCCCACACAGTCTGGTCCCCGCTCCTTCCACATCCCGTTTTGTGGCAAGAGGACTGAGATTGTGTGAGAGAGTGTCGGGGGTGGGGGCTGGACAGTGGCAGCAAGAAAACACAATGCGGGACCAGCAGTTAGCTAATGGCTATGTCACTGGACTCCCATGTAGTCGACTGCGGTTCGAGTCCTGGACCGGTGGCTTAAACTCACCCCGGGCGTGTGTGCATGCGTGCCCAAGATCCTGAGAGGAGAATGGAGGAAAAGTTATTGTGGTGTGGCCATCCCCCCTGGGGGGTGATTTCTCGCTGTCTCTCTCTCTCTCTGGTGAGCGCACACGCCCTATAGCAAAAACCTCTCTTAAAAAAGAAAGAAAACACAACGCACCCGCGGCCGACCCACGGTGGCCGGGAAGGTTCCCGGTGTGTGTCCAGTGACCTCTCTATGCTGCCATTATCTGGGCCACAGGGCCTGGGGCGGGTGGTGGCATGGGTGCCTGCCTTTCTGTTTCTTTCTCTCTGGCAATTAAAGAAAACATGTGGGAGATTAGAGCACTTTCCAGTAGCGTGGTGATGGGGTCAGAAAAGTCATTATATGGGACCGGCAGATGGTGTAGGGTTACGTCACTGGACTCCCACATGGCTGACCACGGTTCGAGTCCTGGACCTGGCAGCTTCAAACTCACACTGGGCGTGTGTGCGTGCATGCCCCGAATCCCAAGAGGACAATGGTGGAGAAGGAACTGTGGCGTGGCCATCCTCTCGCAGCAGGTGATTTCTCGCATTCTGTCTCTCTGTCTCTCTGGCAGGTGCACATGCTCTACGGCAAAATATCTCTCAAAAAAAAAAAAAACACCCAAAACCAAAGAAAAGTCATTATTCTATTTTTTAAAGAATTATTTATTTAACTTTATTATTATTATTATTGTTTTAAATTTGTTATAGACGTGTGTGCTCCAGAGAAAGACAAAGAGAGAAAAAGAGAGAGGGGAAACATGAGGAAGAAAACCTCCACATCTGAGACTTGAACCGTGGTTGGCCATGTGGGAGTCCAGCGCCTTAACCACCATGCCACCTGCTGGCCCCCAGGGTTCTATGAAATCTCTTGCACCATTCTCTGTGTGCCGGGTTCCGCCCCAATGTCCCAAGATTCCCAACGCAAATGCTAGGCACCAGATACCACGAGCAGGAAGCTGAGACCGACACAACTTTGGATAAAGCTTATCAAAGAGGTGACAATACATTTAAAATAAAGACACAGAGAATGAATAAATAACACAAGGGGGGGAACCCCAATATGTTATGTAAATTTTTAAAAGGATTGATTTTCTCAAAATGCAAAACATAGCTAAAATCGAAAACCCAGGGGACGGTGGAGCAGCAGGACAGAGGAGGTGGCGGTCGAACCTCCCCTCCTGCCGGGGTGTGGAGTTCCTGCCTCTCCACACCCTTGCCAATCTGTGAGGGTAGCGCACACCACATGTGGCCCGGCAAACTGCAGGGCGCGTGATGTCTTTACAAACTCGAGCCCTGCCTAGCCCCCCTCTTTCCTCTCCTGCTTTCCTGGGATCAGGATTGTAAGACGCGGTGGATGCAGGCACCGTGCCCTCTCTGCCTGTCTGGTTCTGTCCCAGGCGTGGCCATGGGGTCAGCTCAGGGAGCCCTCCCGCAGCCGCTCAGCCCGGTGTGGGCCGCGCCTTCCTTCTAGGGCTCCCACCCCGACACCCTGTGCACAGTGGCCTGACTGTGGCTCTCCCTGCTCGGTCACACTCTGAGCCCTGCTAATCCCACATTCCCTGTTCTCAACCTGCACCTCTGTCAGCCCCTCCCTTCTCCCCCAGGCAGCCTCAAATTTAACCCGACTCTTAGCAATCCCGGTCCTGTCAGCCCGTCCCTGTCCTGGTGCAAACCAGCGCAGCGCTGAGGCTGACATGCAGAGACCTGAACCTCAGCCAAGAGGGTTGTGAGACGCCCACAGCAGGAGGGTGCCAGGGTCACAGCTTTCCAGCCCCCAGCCAGACAGCAGGCCTGGCACAGCCCGAAAACTAGGGTGGCCTGGTGCACAGTCACAGTGCGGGCTCCCGAGGTGGACCTGGCCTCACCTACTGCCTAGCTGCGGGTCCCTCTGTCCCCCCCATCCCCGCCTCTGTGTTCTCATGGAAATAGGAATGACAGGACCGTCCCCCAGGGCGGCTCTGTCACTACAGGAGCTGGCATGCCTGGTGTTCCGAGCAGGTAATGCTCACTCACTGTTGTTAGCCATCGACGTCAGGAATACCCGAAACTGGGGCCGTCCCAGGAAGTAGCACAGGACAGTCACCCTCACTGAGCTGAGGCAGGAGAGGCTACAGGCTCCACGAGTGCCACTCCAGCTACCCAACGAGTACTTCCTCTATTGTTTCTCTTCTTCACAAACTTCCCCTCATCATACAATTCTGATTCTTACGGGTTTTTTATAGACTTTTTTTTACAGGGGTGGACTCACTAGAGACCAAAAGCAAGAAATCATTCCCCAGGGGGATGGCCATGCCACATTCCCTTCTCCATGCTCCTCTCGGGATTTTGGGCAGGCACGCATACACGCCTAGCAGGTTTCAAGCTCCGGGGTCTGGAACTCAAACCGCAGTCAGCCATGTGGGCATCCAGCAACGTCACCATCGCGCCACCTGCTGGCCCCGGGGGGTAGTACTCAATTTCGTCTCAGGGTAACTGTCTATCTGCCTATCTGTTTATCTACCTATTTATCTAAAGAGAGGAGGTGCTGACTCAGAGGTAACGAGGCTGGTCTCCACTGAGGATGTTTGTTGTTAATAAAAAAATAATTGGGGGCCAGCAAATGGCATAATGGTTAAGTGGTTGGATTCCCACATGGCCAACTACGGTTCAAGTCCGGGACACGGTAGCTTGAAACTCACACTGGCGCGTGTGTGTGTAAGCCAAGATCCTAGGAGGAGAGTGGAGAAGGGACTGCAGGGTGGCCATCCCCTCTAGGGGGTGATTTCTCACTTTCCCTCTCACTGCCTCTGTCTCTCTCTCTCTTGGGGGAGCACATGCACCCTATGGCAAAACAAGAAAAAAAAAAAAGAAAGAATTGAATTTGGGATATGACTCCCAGTGCTTGCAAGGGAGAGTCAAGCTATGCAGTAGATTGGATTCTTATACGACATGTTCAGTTTTTTGTTTTGGTTTTGGTTTTCTTTTGTTTGTTTTTGTTTTTGTTTTTGTTTTTGCTATTGGGCGCGTAAGCTCGCCAGTAAGCTCGCCAGAGAGAGAAAGACAGTGAGAAAGTGAGAAATCACCTCCCACGGGGATGGCCACATCACAGTCCTCTGTTCTCCTCTTGGGATTTTTGGGCATACTCACACACATACCCAGAGTGATTCTCAAGTTGCCGGGTCCCGGACTCAACCATGAAGCTGGCCACGTGGGATCAGCGACTTCACCTCCACACCACCTGCTGGCCCACCCTGATACTGTTTGAAGAATTCAAGGAAATGCACATGCAACACCTACCAACTGACATATCCTGAAGTCTCAGGCACTTTCCATAAACGGACCTCAGAGCAATGAGCTTTCACTGACAGCTTTTTTGCAAGCGACATTTTTGCATTTGCAGACACTGAGGACCCAGGCAGGACCAAGAGGGCACTGAGTGATTGAGACACACCTGCACGCCACCGAAATGCCCTTGTCACCTCTGGCTCCTCCTGATGTTCGGCCGCCATCTGGTTTCCAGAGCTTACCGGCTTTAGCGATCGATCGATCGGCCTTCACATTCGTACTAAGGAGGACGTTCACCGATCAGCCATTACTGAGCTCCTAAGTTATGCTGACTCTGCAGGCTTTGGGGAAGTGAAAGGTAAACCGAAGGGGATTTTCCCTGGAGGTGTTCAAGGCCTGGTGGGTGCCCCTGGCTGTACTAACAGGTGCAGTCAATGTGGCACAAGGTGGGGAGTGTGGGGGGCAGGAGGAGTGGAGTTCAGGGCAGGGGCAGAGAAGAGGGACAGCCAGGGTGAGTCTTTTTCATCTTTCTTAAGAATTGTTTATTTTATTTATTATTATTTTAAAAATTTGATCAGAGAGAGAGAGAGAAGAAAAATGAGAAAGCAAGTTGCCATGTCCAAGACTTGAACCACAGTCACCCATATGGAAGTCCGGTGCCTTAACCAGCACACCCCATCTGCCAGCCCCAGGGGGAGCTTTTTAAGGTTATATAGGAATTCAGCAAGTAGAAAAGGAGACCTGGGCATTTGTTACAGGCAAGAGCCACCAAGTGGGGGAAGACCTGCAGAGGCCAGGAGTGTGAGTCCACAGGGCACAGATGAGGGGTGCCTGGGAGGCCACGCAACCAGATTCTGGGATGGAGAGAACTTAGTGTCTCTGAGTTGATCCTTTAGCATCCTCTGCATTGCAGATACCTCGGTTAGTTTTTGGAGCAGTTTAAGAGAACACACAGGCGAGGTTCAACACCACTCCCAGGGGAGTGTCCGAGGCCCCGAAGGTGGCGTGGAGACACTTACGAGAGGTGGGAGGAGGGCGGCCGGCTCTGCTTCCCTCTGAGGGACACCCTACAGGGACAGGTTCCAGAGGTCTGGGCGGGGAGCAAGATTGCTCTCCTCCCCCGGGGGTTCAGGTAGAAAAGAACCTGGAGTAGAAGTCAGGGAGCCATCCCGCAGTGAGACTCCGACATCCCACTCGTCCACCTGTTTCCCCATGGCTCAGGCTGCGCCATCTTTCAGCAGCTCCCAAAACGCCATGCATCAAACGACACCCTGATGCTCAAACTCGTTTTGTACACCTCATTGCAGCCACACCTCTCTCCAGATGCAAGGGTTTGCCTTGCCCTTTCTGTTTTCCGTCTCAGAAGCCTGGGGAGACCACCTAGGGAGACCCTCCCCTCCTGCAGCAAAAGAGCACAGGGTGGAGGGGAGCTAGCTGACTGCTCATCTCCAGGACGCTGCTAGATCTGTGAGGCCAGTGCCTGATGCTCCCACCGGACCTAAAGAGTGCAGCCTGAGAGACCAGCAGTTAGCATAATGGCTATGTCGCTGGACTCCCACATAGCCGACTGCGGTTCGAGTCCCAGACCCAGTGGCTTAAACTCATGCCTGGCGCGTGTGCGTGCATGCCCAAGATCCTGAGAGGAGAATGGAGGAGAAGGGATTGCGGCGGGGGTAATTCTCTCTGTCTCTTTGTCTCTCTTTCTGGCAAGCGAACGCGCCCTATAGCAAAAACCTCTTCAAAAAAAAAAAGATGTAACCTGAGAGGGAGAGCTTTTGATTGAAATACTGCCCCACACCGCGATCGAGGCAACCATGAGCAAGTCAACAAAGCCTAAGAGGCCGTAGCCATCCATCCACCCTGTTGTAGCAACTGTCAAAGCCATGATAGAGCAATGGCTGCTTTTAAACCCCCAAGAATAAGACATACTCGGCGTCTTCCCCAATACCACAGACCAACACAGCGTTATCAAACAAACCTTCACTAGTAACAATTACTGCAAAGAAAAGATGCCCCAAAGTAATACAATCAAAGAGAAGCAGGTGAAAGACCTTTTCTGATGCTAGAGTGGGTGCCTGGTAACGCCTGGGATAATTTCCTGTTTACATTCTCTTTCACTGAGAGTTTATCTTTAGCTGCGCTCTCCAAAAGTCAATTTGCATACCCCAGTTTCTCGTGTCTTTATTTTTTTTTTCCAGGAGTTTTTAGAGCTGGCAGACGTCTCAGCCCACACTATTAAAAGCAAATTTATTATTTCTCTTTTACGGTGGATGGAAACGCTCTCTTACATGAACTGCCAAGGAGTTTATGGTTTCCTTAATACGGCCATTAAAGTTGGTAAATTACAGGGGCCCACAGGGCTTCGAAGACAAAGGCGCGCACGAGGGTTAGACCTAGCCCCCAGCTGGATGGAGAGGCGGCCACTGCGGCCAAGCCGAGCCCACCCTCCCCCTGCACTTCTGTCCTGGGAGGCTTAGGTTTGCGGGTGCCGCCCTCCCGGCGGGGCTCCCTGGCCCCTGCGCCCGCAGGCCCGCGTCGCGAACTCCCGCGGAGAGCTTACCGCGGCCGGCGTGGAGCAGCGCGCCCAGCAGGGCCAGCAGCCGGGCTGCGCGGGGCCCCGGCATGTCAACCTGGCGGCCGCGCGCGGGCAGGATGCTGCGCGGAGCTGCAGCCTCCCTGAAACGCGAACATTTCCTGCTTCCTGCTTGTTTGGGTCGGTGCTCACTTGAAGGAGAGGTGTTTGCCTGCTTTTTAGGAAGTGATGTAACCCCGCAAGAGCTTGTTGGACCAGCAAGGATTGCAAAAGAGAAGTCGCTCTTTCCAGCACTGATTCAGCCTGTCGGAGAGCAGCCGCCCGGGTTCGAAACTGCCCCGGGGCACAGTCTCCCAGCTCCTGTGTCAGGCAGGGTCTGGGGCAGGTGGTCCTGGAGCACTGGCATCCTGGCGTGGTGAGTCTCTGAACTGCCGAGAGCCCAGGACAGCACTGGCCAGTAGGGCTCCCAGCGATGGTGAAAACCTTCCTAATGTGCACTGGCCGGTTTGCAGCCCTGAGCCACCTCGAAATGCAGCCAGTGTGGGTGGAATTGTAAGTTTTATTGAAATTTTTTAAACAACTCCATGTGACTCGTGGGTGCTCTGGGACAGCCGTGCCATTAGGAAATGCCAGCCCTAGCTGGCTGGAGCCTAGTGGTTAACGAAGTGGGCAGCCTAGTGGTTAGCGAAGCCAGCTTCCACCTGGCCAGCCATGGCCTGACTCTCCCAGTGGCTTGGAAAACACGCTAGGCACGTGTGTGCTTGCATGTGTGTGTGTGCCCAGAATCCAGCCAGGGTGGAGAAATGGAGGAGAAGGGACTGTGGCATGACCATATCCTACTGAAAGGTGCTCTCTCCCTCTCCCTCTCTCTGTCTCTCTCTCTCTCTCTGGCAGGCGTACACATCCTCTGGGAATTTAAAAACATTTAAAAAGGAAGAAAGAAAACCACACGGCACCAGACCACTCCCTCCAGCCAGGCCCATCCTCTTCCTTCCCCCCAGGCCAAAGCCCTACCTGAAGGCGAAGGCCAATGCTACACCAGGTCCGAGAGCTGAGACCTGCTTCCCAGACAGACGGTTGTCTGGAAGGGTCTAATTCCTAAGAGGAATATGTTCCACGGGCAGGCACAAAGGAGCGGCTTCTCACCTTTCTTCCCTCTCGCTGGACGATAGCTTTCTCAGAGGTGTTAGCCAACAAAACCGGACTCAGCTGAAACAGAACGAGGGTGGAAACCACAGCCTCAGCGAACGGGCGGAGCAGGGCGGGCTGGGTCCTCACACCCACCCCGTTCACGGCCTTTCCCTGGGCCGAGGCTTAGGGCCTGAGCAGGGCAGGATGCAGTGGCACAAGCACGTTGGATTTGCTGCCCAGAGAGGCAGGGGGAGAGAAAGAGAGCGGCTGGAGGCCTGGCGGCGTCTTGTCTTGTCTCTGCCCCTGCCCTGCAGGACCCGTCTGAGTCACCCCTTCTGGGTCACCCCTCTGGGTCGCTTTGTCTTAGTGAGCTGGTTGGTGTGAGCTCACAGGTGACTGGGATCCTCAGCCCGGACACACGGCTGTCCATTCTCCCTTTAGGCTTTAGCATAGGGCTGGTTTTCACTGTCCTCAGCCACCACTCGGCCGGGTCCTCAGCCACAAGAAGTCGGTGATTCACGTGAGGATCAGCTCGTTACTGGAGCCCAGGATGCTTTTTCATGTTTTACACTGCAGTTAAGTCAGCTCCGGGTAAAATGTGCTTTCTGTGCATGTTAGGTGACAAGTCAGAGTGAACAGCATGAGGAAACAGATGCTCGAAGCCGGGTGACTGATTGGAAAACAGCGGAAGAACTCTCTCTACGCCTGTGAGTAGACCGCTGACTCCAAGCCCGTCCGGCACTGAGCCGGGCTGGCCGTGTTTCCTGTACCAGCACGCTTGTCTCCAGCACTGACACACACGCGCACGACAGAAGGCCCAGGGCTTGGGAGTTCTCCTCATTTCTCCCTTTGTGACTTGCTATTAAAACCATGGTTGGATCCCAGGCTTGAAGGGAGGGTTTGGCATGGGCAAGGGTGTATGCACTCGCCGAAGAGACAGAGACAGAAAGACAGAGAGAGACAGACAGAAAGCAAGAAATGACCTCCAGGGGGGTTGGCCATGCCGCAATCCCTTCTCCTCCATTCTCCTCTCGGGATCTTGGGCACACTTGCACACGTGCTTGGGGGGAGTTTAAGCCACCGGGTCCGGGACTGGAACCGTGGTCGACTACATGAGAGTCTGGTGACATAGCTATTACGCCATCCGCTGGTCCCTCTCAATTTTTTAAAAAGAGATTTTTGCTATAGGGTGTGTGCGCTCGCTGAAGAGAGATAGAGACAGTAAGAAGGACAGATTAAATAATGCCCCTGGGGGATGGCCACACTGCAATCCCTTCTCTGTTCTCCTCTGGGATCTTGGGCACGCACACACATGAGCCTGGGTGAGTTTCAAGCCACCAGATCAGGGACTCGAACATAGCTGGCCGTGTGAGAGTCCAGCGGCGAAACCGCTACACCTTCTGCTGGCTCCGTGTCCTCAGCTTAAACAACAGCCTGCTATGGAGGCTTCTCCGGGGTCAGGCGTCCGGCTGCACGGCAGACCGTCTCGTTGCGCAGTCCTGTGCCCCTGGCATGCCCCGAACGGCCCCGCAGGCCCACGTGGGCTGCGCTGGCTCCTGAGCGGCGTGTTGCGAATCAGCTGGAGCAGCCACCGGAGCACTCGGGCTGTGCGGAGATCGGCCCCGCCGTGTTATTTTCTTTCGACCTGTGTGTGCTCTCCAAGACCCTTGGCATGATTAAGCTGGTCTTGAGGGGGAGAAAATTACCATCATTGGTCAGAAAATGACAGCACCTCGGTGAAAACCCCAGGGAGACCGCAGTAGGTGAAGGGCTATCTCCCTCTGCTTGTTCCAATTTTACCACCCTGTAATTTTGACAAGTGGCCACTGGGCCTCAGATTAAATCCTGTTACACCAGGGGTGGCAGGAAGTCAGGGTTTCGGCTTAAGCCTGAGGCACCAGGACCCTGAGGGGGAGGCAGGCCTGGGTAGGGGGAGCCACACCAAGGGGCCTGCCACAGGCTCTCCACAGCAGGAAAGGAGCGTGTCGACCATGCCTTAAGGCCTCATTGTCTCAGGAGAGCCAGAGGAGAAACTGGTTGCCAGTCCTAGGGCTCTTGCTCTTTCTGTTTATGTTTTTTTTGAGAGAGAGATTTTTGCTATAGGGTGTGTATGCTCGCCGGACAGACAGATGGACACAGAGAGACAGAACGCGAGAAATCACCCCCCCCGCCCCCCCAGCGGGGATGACCACGCTGCAATCCCTTCTCCTTCAGTCTCCTCTCAGAATTTTGGGCACGCACACACCCGCCCCCGGAGTGAGTTTTAAGCTGCTGGGTTTGGGACCCGAACCACAGTCAACTACGTGGGAGTCCAGCTTCTCCTG
>NW_006159766.1:543899-550194 GCF_000334495.1 Tupaia belangeri chinensis
CTTGCGCCCTGCTCCTCTGGCTGCCCGGGCTGGCTGGGAAGGGGGCTTGATGGCCTCGGCTGGCTGTTGCGGAGTGTGGATCGGGGTGTTCTCGTAGATGATTCGGCCACTGTCCTCTGTATGCTCAGTCTCCCGGCCCACACCCACATGCGTGTTCACGTAAACAGGCACACGTGCTCACACACGCAAACTCACACCCGCACTGACGCGCGCTCTCTCTGGGACTTCTTCCCTGTCTAACAGCAGCTGGTGGCAGTCGATGGCTCCCTGGTGTTTGGTTACAAGGGGGACCCTCAGGCAAGGTCAGTAACATCCAGCAGGCCTGGCACACACTGAAGCCAGCGGGGAAGGTTCAGGTGAGGGCCACAGGCTCTGAAGAAGAGCTCAGGGACAGCTGGACAGGGCAGGAGCTGACGCAGAGGGTTAGACTGACCCAGAGCGTGCAGGGAGCCCAGCCAGGAGAGGGGCTGTAGTGTACTCGCGGCCTTGACACTGCAGCAGCTTGGGCCTCCACAGCCAGGCTTGTCCCGGCCAGCTCGTCTGCACTGGGACCTCTGTCCCCTGTCCTGGCTACCTGCCCTGCCACACACGCTTCAGTGGGCCCTTCAGAGCAGCGGCTACGGGGTTTGGAGAATCCCAGGCCTTCCACCAAGGCTTCAGCCCATACATTCATGACAGGGTCCCCAGGGCCTCAGCGGACGGCCTGGTCACCACAGACTGAGGGTGAGCCAGACTCTGTGAGGGTGCTGCAGAGGCAGGTGACAGCAGGACGAGGTGCAGAGCTCGGGGAGGGGGCGGGTAGGGTGGGTACTGATCAGCGCCTACAAGAGGGAGGCCCCACTGACCAGCTCCAAGAGCCCGCGGCCCTGCTCTGGCCGGCAGCCCCCGAGGACAGGCCTCTGTCTCGTTCTCCAGGCTGGCTCCAGCGCTGTGTTTTCCTTTTTCTGTTTTTCGTTTTTTGTTTTTCTTTTTTCCAACAAACGAATGAAAGAGTAAGTGAATAAAAAAAGAAAAAAGCATCACTGGAAATGCAGAGTCCTGGAGCCAGCAGATGGCATGGTGGTTAAGGCACTGGATTCCCACATGGCTGACTGAGGTTTGAGTGCCGGACCTGGTGGTTTGAAAATCACACTGAGTGTGTGTATAAAGTGCCCAAAATCCCAGGACGAGGATGGAAGGCAAGGGATTATGATGTGTCCCCAAATCACCCCCTGGGGGTGATTTCTCACTTTCCCTCTTACTGCCATTCTCTCTGACTCTCTGGTGAGTGCATGCACTCGCTGGAAAAAAACTTTGGGGGAAAACAAAAGCAGCGTCCTTGACCTGGCTCAGAACCACTGAGTGGGTCTCTGGAACCAAGATCCAGAGTTCTGCAATTAAGAAATGTAGACACAGGGCCAGCAGGTGGCGTGGGGGTTGAGGCACGGGACTCCCACATGGCCGACCACAGTTCGTGTCTCAGACCCGGGACTTGCTTTCTCACTTTCTCTCTCTCTGGTCAAATTAAAAATAATAACAATGATGAATAAAACTAAATAAAATAATTCTTTGAAAAACATGTAGATAGGTATTGGGTTGTCAGAAAAGCCATGACACATTTTTGGGTAGGAAAACAGAAAACTACGTCATGACTTTTCCATGACCCGATATGTGTATATATATATATATATATAGGCATATATACATTCGCGAGAGAGAGAGAAAGGAGAGAAAGCACCCCCCAGCAGGGCCTAGCCACACCACCGTGCCTCTTCCTCCAATTCTCTATCCTGTTAGGCTCCTGGTCGTGTGTGCACATGTACAGTGCGTTAGCCACCAGGGCCAGGACTCAAACCCTGGTCAGTCACGTGGGATCTGGCTCCTCTGCACAGCATTAAACCACTGTGCTACAGGGCCAGCCCCAGAACGCCGCACTTATACACAAATTTTATTAACTCATGTCATCCATGAGCAGGAGAGAGGGACAGCCCTGCTATCTCTCCCCCAGCAGTGTCCTGACACCACCACCGACCCGTCGTTAGCTGGCCTTGGCCCATAGGCCAGCGTGTGCCTGGTACACTCAGGGAGGTCTCCAGACTTGAACCGAGAACTTCCCATGAGGGATCGTCTTGAAGAACCTCACTGTTGTACTGTTGCACCACCATCTGGCCCCCGAGAACTCTGCATTTTTAATGATGTTTGGAAAGATTTTTATATATGATAAAATTTGAGAATTACTGTGTTACAGTTTTATTTTCAGCTCTTGGAAAGGTTTGTCTCTGTTCTCGAAAAGCGAGACATAAATAGCACATCACATTTCCCCTTTTTGCCTCGACCGACAGGAAGTCCTGAACTAAAAGCCAAGTGTAGCTGTGCAGTGCGTTCGCCCGGGTGTCTTTACCACTTCCAGGGACATTTCTCTCCTTGGGAAACTCTAACTCGTCTTCCAGGACTTGGTTCAGGAGACACCTCCACCAGGGAGCCACCTCGGCAGTCTCCTCCCCTCACAGGCTGGTGCCCGACTTCCCGCTGTGCCCATCAGAGGATCTCCAGATCTCACTGCCTCTCCGTGCCCCCGCTTGGCTGCCCCGTCTCACTCCTCCGTGGCCTCCTGCCCCGTTAAAGGAGCTAAACTTCCTTCCACCGTTGTTTCACTTCTAGTCGAACCGTGTCCCCATGCCGGCCCCTCCTCAGTCTCGTCACATTTTTTGTGAAGAGTACATGCATTAGTGCATTCGCGTGTCCGCGCCGGGGGTCACTCCAAAGTGGTAAGTGCAGGCTCACGAGTCTGATGCTTTTCTCTTTGATTTGTTTTTCTGTTTAATTTGAGGGGTTTTTTTAGAGGATTTTGCTATAGGGCACATGCGCTTGCCAGAAAGACAGAGACAGAGAGACAGAAAGTGAGAAATCACCCCTCAGGGGGGATGGCCACACCGCAATCCCTTCTCTTCGGCTCTCCTCTCAGGATCTTGGGCACGCATGCACACATGCCCGGGTGGGCTTTAAGCCACCAGATCCGGGACTCAAACCGCGGTCGACTACGTGGGAGTCCAGTGACATAGCCATTACACTAACCGCTGGTCCCGACTTTGTTTATCTTTGTATTTCAGCTGTGGTCTCCTTCTCCTAGACCAGGTAGTCTAATTTGCTTGTTTGGGTGCATCTAAGTAGGCGTGTGAACAAAGGTTTAGGGACTCCAATCACGTACGGCGTTTGTGGGATTCTGTCTGCTGTCCCGACACATGATCATTTCAGTAACAACGCCACAAACCTCCCACCTCCGGGAAGGCCAGGCGTGATGGCGCACTGAGGGTCTGAAGCCCACGGCGGTGCCGGCTTAGTTCTTGCACTGACTAGAGTCTCTCCACCCTGATGGCCTATCCTGTAAAACACTGAGGAGGGGCCAGCGGATGGAGTAGTGGTGAAGGCGCTGAACTCCCACGTGGCTGACTGAAGTTCAAGTCCTGGATCCGGATGCCAGGAGCATGTGCATGTGTGCCCAAAATTCCCAGGAGGAGGAGGGATTGTAGCGTGGCCAGCCCCCTGGTGATTTCTCACTTTCTCTCTCTCTGTCTCTCTCTGGTGAGCGCATGCACCCTATGGCAAAACTCTTAAAAGAAACAACAAACAAGTAAGCAAGCAAAAAATCATTGGGACTGACTAGGTCATCTCTAAAGCCCAGCATTCATATTCGTGAGTCTATCAGACTCCTTTTGGGGTAGGTTCATCTCAAGATTTCCAGGGGAGAGGTAGACCTCATTTTTTAAAGACATGGACCCGTTCGTTACACACAACCCAGCCAGGGACTTGAGCCTTCCCATCACCACTGGGACCTAGAAATGCATTTGCAGCAACGTAACGGCCCTGACAAGATGAGATTGGAGTGTGGTGACTGCAGAACTGCCAGGTGGCCGGTATTACCGAGTTGGAATGGAGCAGCCATGAATGTGGTGGGCTTCCTAGTTGGGAAGCTGAGACAGGAAGAGGAAGGAAATAAATAGCTAAACACACTGAAAAGAAGAACAAGGTGGGACCAGCAGGTGGCATGGTGGTTAAAGGCACTGGACTCCCATGTGGCTGACCATGGTTCGAGTCCCAGAACTGGTGACTTGCTTTCTGTCTCTCTCTGGTCAAATTGAAAAATAATAATAAATAAATAAATAAATAATTCTTAAAAAAAAAAAAAAAGAAGCATGAAGTGGTTCTTCCTTGTCTGAGAAGCAGCAGGCAGAGGGCTTGTCGGGAGCCAGAACGAAGTCTTGGTGATCGTGTCGGCTACGGCATACGGCACGACACCGAGCTCTGGTGCAACACCTGCAGGTCGGCAATGATTGTGCTGCATGGCCAGGGTCTCTTGCCTAGCTTGCACTGTGACGCTCTCCCCTTGGGAAGAAACAGCGATCCCTCGCAGTGGATGGACTCGTGGTGTAGGTCCTCTGCTCTCTGAGTCACTATTGGGATCATTTGTTACACAGCATTAGCGCAACAATAGCAGATTAAGACATCCTTGGGTCTTCATTCATGCGTCACAAACCTGATTGGAGAAAGAGATGAAAATAGCTACTTTTGGTAAACAACATGCCCTCATGACTTGGTGTTTTCTTCCACTGGGTCAGCAGAGTGTCTCCCTGCCTGATCGATAGTGGGGTAGGTTCTGACCAAAGAGACACGGATGGCAGAGACTGTTAGTGTGCCAGGTGTGGACCGAGTCCCCTAGGAGCCACCACAGACCTGGGCCTGCCTTCTTGTGCTCCCGTGACCCGAGAACGTGAGCCCCATAGCGTGAAGCAGACCTGAACAAGATCAGAAACCAGAGCCAGACAGTGGTACAGCAGTAACACAGCTAGACCATGGGAAGGGCCTGAGTTCCCAGTCTGGGTGCGAGTCCGCGATCCAGGCTGGCTGAGGCTGGGGGCGGATCTTGGCGTGAAGACTCTGTGGTATCTTCTCTCTCTCTTTGCTCAAAAGAAACCAATAAACTTATAACAAAACAAAAACTCAGAAACCTGGAGTCTAGCCTGGTCTAGCCTAGATCGACCCGAACTCAGCTGACCTGTAGCTCCATGAGCACGAAAGTCAATGTTTATGAGCATAAGCTATGGAGGTGTTGGAATCATTTGTTACACAGCATGAGTGCAACAATAGCGGATTAAGACATCCTTGGGTCTTCATTCATGCGTCACCAACCTGAATGGAGAATGAGATGAAAACAGCTGCTTTTGGTAAATCATGAAACTGAGAGGTTTGACTGTGGGGCCATACTGGAGAGCCCTTGGGAAGACAGAGCTGTTCCCACTCTACACCCACTGTCACCTCCTTTTCTCCCGCGGGGACCAGTGTTCGGCCCAGAGCCTGCAGGTGTACATGCCCAGGTCATGCTGTGCTCTCCCGGGTTCCTGAGTCCTGGACCCCAGATCACAGGGGTGTTCTCTGCTGGAAAGAATATTGCTGGCGCGTGCAACTTGCGAGCTGTGCTCACGGCCTCGAGCACATCCCGTGCCGATTACGCCATTTATTCTAGGAGGTCTCCTGCACGAATCGACTGTGTGCTTCTGGAAGTATCCACTCGAGTTAAGTTTACGATTCCTTTTACTAACAGCTCTGCCCCACAGGGAAGCCTTAGAACCGATTAATACATGTTGACTTAGCAAAACGATTGAAGAAAAAATCTAAAAATGGCCCTTATTCAAATAGGATTAAAAAAAAAAAAAAGCCCTCTTCTTTTCACTAGGGCACCTGTGATGCTAAATGCCCACAAATTGCTGAATCAGACACAAAATAATTATCCCGATCTCTCTGCCAGGGAGGGGGAGTTTAGTCCTGAACCTCGCCGAGGAGAACAAGCTGGGGTGAGCCCATGACGCACCCTGCCGGGCCCTCCTCCGCTGAGAGGTGGCCCGTTACGTGGCATAAACCTGTCTTCTCTCCTCAGGGTCTTTTGCAAACCACATTTGCATCCGTCAGGGTGAAGGCTTGGGCCTCTGGGTTCTCTGTGAGGACCTGAAGGTTTGCAACGCTGTCCCTGGGGACCATGTAGGCCTGCCACTGCAGGGCTTTGGCAGCAGGCGGTCCCATTTTAGATACTTGTAGACGCTTAATAAAACCTCTTTTAGGGAACCAGCAGTTAGCGTAATGGCTATGTCGCTGGACTCCCACGTAGTCGACCGCGGTTCGTGTCCCAGACCCGGTGGCTTAAAACTCACGCCGGGCGCATGTGCGTGCGTGCCCAAGATCCCGGGAGGAGAATGGAGGAGAAGGGATTGCGGCTTGACCATCCCCCCTGGGGGGTGATTTCTCGCTTTCTGTCTCTATGTCT
>NW_006159766.1:550294-559163 GCF_000334495.1 Tupaia belangeri chinensis
AAAAAAAAACCTCTTTTACTTCCTTTTTTTCCCTGTAGGGCACAGGCCATCACCGGAGAGAGACAGAGAGAGAGAGAGAGCGAGCTCTTCCCTGGGGGGAGGGGAAATGCCACACCAACATCCCTTCTCCTCCACACCCACGCACACACACACACACGCCAGGACTCAAACCACACAGTTAACAGTTTAAGTCAAAAGTAAGACTATTGGAGACCAGCAGTTAGCGTAATGGCTATGTCGCTGGACTCCCATGTAGTTGCCCACGGTTCGAGTCCTGGACCCGGTGGCTTAAACTCACGCCAGGTGTGAGTGCGTGCGTGCCCAAGATCCCAAGAGGAGGATGGAGGAGAAGGGATTGTGGCATGGCCATCCCCCCTGGGGGGTGATTTCTGTCTTTCTGTCTCTCTGTCTGTCTGGCGAGCGCACGCACCCTATGGCAAAACCCTCTCCAAAAAAAAAAAGTAGGACTACTGAGCCAGCAGGTGGCGTGGTGGTTAAGGTGCTGGACTTCCATATGGCCAACCACAGTTCGAGTCCCAGACCAACTGACTTAAAAAATCCCACCAGGCATGTGTGTGGTAGCTTGGCCATCTCCCCTAGGGCGTGATTTCTCACTTTCCCTCTGTCTCTGTTTTTGGCAAATGCACACACGCCATAGCAAAACCTTAGAAAAATGATAAATAGCAGTGTGCTGTAAACAGAGATGGGAGGTCGAATTAGAAAAGAGGAAGCAGGACCAGCAGTTAGCGTAATGGCTATGTCGCTGGACTCCCATGTAGTTGCCCACGGTTCGAGTCCTGGACCCGGTGGCTTAAACTCACGCCGGGTGTGAGTGCGTGCGTGCCCAAGATCCCAAGAGGAGGATGGAGGAGAAGGGATTGTGGCGTGGCATCCCCCTGAGGGAGTGATTTCTCGCTTTCTGTCTCTCTGTCTTTCTGGTGAGCATATGTGCCCTGTAACTAAAACCTCTCCAAAAAAATAAATAAATAAATAAGAAAGAAAAGAAAAGAAGATGCATTTTCTTTTCTTTCCTTTCTTTTTCTTTTTCTTTTTTTTTGAAAGATTTTTGTTATAGGGCACGTGCACTTGCCAGACAGACAGAGAGAGACAGAAAGCGAGAAATCACCCCCCGGGGGCGTGGTCACGCCGCAATCCCTTCTCCTCCATTCTCCTCTCGGGATCTTGGGCACGCACGCACACGCGCCCAGGATGAGTTTTAAGCCACCGGGTCCGGGACGCAAACTATGGTCAACTACGTGGGAGTCCAGCGACATAGCCATTACGCTAACTGCTGATTCCCAAGAAGATGCATTTTCGTGTTCAGCGTCAGGAACTAATGCTTTGCGGCAGGAGATTCCGGAGACAGAACCCAGAGGACCTACTGGACCAGGCTCCTATGCAAGGATATGTGCGAAAGCATTTCTATAAAATGTTGGCTGGGAGTGGGCGAAGGTACCAACAGGGAATTCAAAAAGCGTGTCTATTTGATGACCAGAAAACACAATGGAGGCTCAGTGACAGAAAGGCACAGGAAGGACCGCTTTGAGAACACAGCCTCGAAAGCTCACACTTGGGGCTAGTGGGTGGCACAGTGGTGACAAAGGCGACCCCCAGGGAGAAGGTGCTGGGTTCCCATCCTCAGACCTCCCCGAGCACGCCAGGAGCAGCTGAGACTTGGGTGGATTGTGGTGTGAACGTCTTGTGGCAGGGTATGGTGGCACCTGGCCTATGGCAAAACTGCTGGTCCCATGGGCTTCCCCGTTTCTGATCTGTTTTCACGTACATCTGCTCCTCATCACCAACTTTGTAGGTTGGCAAGGCAGGCATCTTTTTTTATTTTTTATTTTTAAGAATTATTTATTGGGGACCGGCAGATGGCATAATGGCTATGTGACTGGACTCCCACGTAGTGGACAGCGGTTCGAGTCCCCAAACCAGCAGCTTCAAATTCACACCAGGTGCATGTGTGCATACATGTCCAAATCCCGAGAGGAGAATGGAGAAGGGAGAAAGAAAGAAGGTAAGGTAAGGGGCCAGCAGGTGGCGTGGTGGTTAAGGCGCTGGACACTCCCATGTGGCCGACCACGATTTGAGTCTTGGACCTGGTGGGTTGCTGTCTCACTTTCCTTCTCTCTGCGTGTCTGTCTTTCTCTGGTCAAATGAAAATAAATTAATGAATAAATAAAATTAAAGAATTATTTTTAAAAAAATGAAAGTTAAATAAATAATTTTTAAAATAAAGCATTGTATTTGCTGTTGATAGGTTTTTATTGAGGTCTGCTTTGCAATGATTTGGATGACACAACTTGCCGAAAATTGAGCAGTTGAGGGCCAGCCCCATGGCCTAATGGTTAAAGGAGTTGGTTCCCACATAGCCAACCATGGTTCTAATCCCAGGCCTAGTGGCTTGAAAACATGCCTTTATGTGTCCCCATACACGCCCCACATCCTGACAAGATGGAGGAATGGGAGAGAAGGAACCGCAGTGCCACCATTCACCACTGGGGGTGCTTTCTCCCCTCCATCTCTCTTTGGGGAGAGTACACATGCCCTCTAGCGATAAGAAATAAAAACAAGGGACCAGCAGGTGGCGTAGTGGTCAAGGGGCTGCACTCCCACATGGTCGACCGCAGCTCAACCAAGAGGCTTGGAACGCACGCAGGCTGCATGGACGTGTGTGTGCCCAGAGCCCCGGGAGGAGGTTGGAGGAGAGGTGATTGTCACGTGACCATCTCCAAGGGGTGCTTTCTCACTTTCTCTCGATCTCTCACTGTCTCTCCAGTGAGCACATGTTACCCTATGGCAAAAATCCCTCCCCCCAATAAATAAATAAATAAATGCAAGCAAGGAAGAAGCTGTTAGAAACAGCGTCCTGCACACACAGTCTCTTTGGGTAGTTATTTAAGTGCTTGAGAGAAACCACAGCACAGATATGGGGAGAGTAGCCATCGGCTGACTCCCACACGACAGGTCTATGACTGCAATTCCACATCCGAATGCACCGAGGCCGGGCGTGCGCACGGAGCTCTCCTGGCTTTTTGTTGTTGTTGTTTTTTTTTTTAAGAATTATTTATTTATTTTTATTCCTTCATTCACCTATTTCAATTTTACCAAACAGAGACACAGAAGAGAGAGAAAGTGAGAAAGCAAGCCACCAGGTCCGGGACTTGAACTGGGCCAAATGGGAGTGTCCAGTGCCTCAACCACCATGCCACCTACTGGCATGGACGGTCTATTTTTTAAAAATTATTTATTGGGAACCAGCAGTTAGCGTAATGGCTATGTTGCTGGACTCCCACGTAGTCGACCATGGTTCGCGTCCTGGACCCGGTGGCTTAAAACTCACGCCGGGCGCGTGTGCGTGTGTGCCCAAGATCTCAAGAGGAGAATGGAGGAGAAGGGATTGCGGCATGACCATCCCCCCTGGGGGGTGATTTCTTGCTTTCTGTCTCTATGTCTCTCTCCACCTGGCAAGCGCATGCGCCCTATAGCGAAAACCTCTCCAAAAAATTATTTATTTAATTTTATTCATTCATTTATTTTAATTTGACCAGAGAGAAAGAGAGAGAGAGAGAAAGTGAAACAACAAGCCACCAGGTCCAGAACTCGAACCGTGGTTGGCCACATAGGAGTGTCCAGCGCCTCAACCACCACGCCACCTGCTGGTCCCATGGACAGTCTATTTTAACATAGCAGTGTAATATTTTTCAGTTAACACACACTACTGTAGGAAAGTTAGAAAATGCAGCTAAGTAGGGGGTAGGAAATGAAAGTGTCACCCGCGACCCCACTATGACGCATTTCTTTCCAGAGTTATTTTCTAAGTCACCCTACACACAAGTCAGTCATGATGTCTTCTGTTCCAAACTTTCTTTTTCAGTTTCAGGGAAGATGCATCCAGGGTATTTTACTGTCCTGAGGTGGCCATGGGTTGGGTTAAAGGTGGCACACGACCAAATCCGCCCAGTGGCCCACACGTAGTGGCTCCTGTTCTCACGGCGTGATGTGAGCAGCCAGAACTGGCCGGATCAGAAACCCCAGCGCTGATTTGTTCTGTAAGGTTGCTTGCAGGGCGTTCTCCGGGAAGGCTGACCGACCTGAGTTGATCCTAGCTGCAGGGTGAAAACGAAAATGCTGCAGCCAGAGCGCCCAGTCAGAGCTACACAAGGCCCTACCCTGCATTTGCATAAAGGACCCCAGGGAAGACGTGGAAGGAACTCCTCCTCTGCCACAGACCCCATTTTGTACACTCAGGGAGGCAGAGTTGAGGCTTCCTCCAGCCTCCTTGCTGGCTGGCCTCCTCCAGCCTCCTTGCTGGCTGGCCACGTGTAGTCAAGCCCCTGTTTGCTTCAGACCCGGTGTCATGGATGTACTTGCTGTACACTGGGCCACAGACCTGCTCACTCAAACACAGTCAGAATAAGGTAAGCTCCAGACCAGCAGGTAGCGCAATGGCTGTGTCACTGGACTCCCATGTAGTCGCCTGAGGGTCAAGTCCCAGATCCGGTGGCTTAAACTCACCCGGTCATGTGTGCGTGCGTGCCCAAGAGCCCAAGAGGAGAATGGAGAAGGGATTGTGGCTTGGCCATCCCCCCTGGGGGGGGGGTGATTTCTCTCTTTCTGTCTCTCTGTCTCTCTCTGTCTTTCTGGCGACTGCACATGCCCTATAGCAAAAACCTCACACACAAACAAGAAGGTAAGCTGACTGCCCTCTGCGATGTGGGCTGGAGGCTTTGTGACCTTCTGGCCAGTGGTGGTGACAAGACAGAGTTCACTAGCGTGGAGACAGAAGGACAGGCTGATGAGAGAGAAACCTGGGTTGGGTGGAATGAGCAGGAGACCAGAAGAGACTTGGCCCCTGGCCCAACAGGTGGTGTGCAGGTTAAGGCGGCTGGATCCCACCCGGCTGGCCCGGGTGGCTGTGGCTCCGACCCTGCAGCTAAACATGTGTGTGTGTGTGTGTGTGTGTGTTTCCCCAAAATCCCAAGAGGAGAGCAGAGAAAGGAGTGCAGCATGCCCATCGCCCCCTCTCTTTCCCCCTCTCTGTCTCATACCCTATGGCAAAAAAAAAAAAACAACTAAGAAAAAAAGAAAGAAGGAGAAGGAGGAGACTCAGCCCCAGGCCTTGGGGTGGAGCACTCTGATGTGCTGCTGTCTCTCTGTCTCTCTGCTCATGGAAGAAATAAATGAACTTAAATAAATAAACAAAAAGAATGTTCCTGAATTCCATTATTAAAAAAAAAAAAAAAAAAAAAATAAAATGTTCCTGAGTCCCATTATTAAAAAAACAAACAAACAAACACAAAAAACACTATCCCAGAGACCGCCAGCTGAATGCCCTTCATGTTTAATTACTATTCTTCAAGCTGGTCACTGGCTGAGGAAGTGAAATTGCCTTGACTGATTTAGCCTGATCAAGAGTCACACCCTGATGGGCTGGCCCTGTAGCCTAGTGGTTAGGGGAACCTGATCCCACATGGCTGAATCCTGGCAGCCTCAGTGGCTTGAACAAAATCCCCGTGAGATGGAGAAAGGGAGGAGAAGGGACTGTGGTGTGACCCCCACAGGGGGTGAGTGGCTGCTTGTTCCCCTCTTCTCTCTCTCTGGGGAGTGCATGTGCCCTCTAGCAAAATAAATAAATAAATGAAAAGGTCACACCCTGAGCCTCCCGAGGCCTGGCGAAGCACATGACCACACAATACCTCAATAAAAGAGAGGTTCGATTAGCAGGAAAGAGGGGAGCTACGGAATTATCGCTGAGTGCGCAGCTAAGAGTGTCCTTCGTGTGACTAAAACGGCAAATGAGAAACCTGCTCATGACGGATTTGCAGTTTGGGGAGTTGATGGTCCGAAGAGAGGACGTTTCAGCTAGGTAGGAAGAGTAATCCATGAGATCCAGCATGGCGGCTGCAGTAAGAACTGTGAGTCGCATGGACTAACAGTCAGCGTAATGGCTATGTCGCAGGACCCCCACGTAGCCAACTGCGGTTCAAGTCCCGGACCCAGTGGCTTAAACTCACACCGGGCGCGTGTGCGTGCGTGCCTAAGATCCCGAGAGGAGAATGGAGGAGAAGAAATTGTGGTGTGGCCATCCCCCCGGGGGTGATTTCTCGCCATCTCTCTGTCTCTCTCTGTCTTTCTGGTGAGCGCACATGCCCTATAGCAAAAACCTTTCAATCAATCAATCAATCAATCAATCAATGACGAGGGTCAGCCAGGCAGTCCCAGACAGAAGTAGTCCCGGTGCTGGGTCGCAGTGGTCTTTGTGCAAGGCCGTGTTCTGGCAAAGTGCTCTACGTAACGTCCTTGTTATCAGGCGTGGAGTTTGAGAAGACATGTCCTCATGGCCTTCTCAACTTGGTTTAATCAGGGTTGACACAAGTGACTCCATTTCGATTCTGAAAAAACGTTTGCCAAGGAGAAAATGCAGAGGAGACCGGCAGCTCTCTGTATGGTTCTTTACCGGCAGCACCGGAATAACCAGGCGACTTGCTCAAAATGCAAATGTCGGGCCCCGCCCTGGGGTTTACTGAATCAGAAACCTGGAGCAGGTGGGGTTTGGTTCTCTGTCTGAACAAGTCCTCCTACAGATTCCAGCAGCCGACTTTGCCAGTCCAAAAGAAAAGGAGACTTTTCTAAATATGAAGAATTGGAAAACTGACGAAAATCGATAGGCCAAAGGGTACGATGAAACCAGCAGCTGGACCGATTCTCGGGTTACCGCCTTCGCACCTGACGGGGAGGTCCCCTACACCCCTCCCCACTCCCCACTTCCCTTCCCACTGACCACCTGCGTTGTCTGGCCAGAGCTAGTCAGCGGTTCTTACTCCGGCTACATTTTAGAATCCTATGTGTATACACACACACGCACGTGCACACGTACATATACACACATACATATATATATTCCAGATACATATATACACACAAATGTACATACATATATACAATTATATACAGTTATATATAGTGTGTATATATATATAATACATACACAGTCGTATATATGTGCAATTATATAGTGTGTATATGTAAATTAAACATATTTGTGTATATATATATATATAATTATGTGTGTGCGTATATATATATATATATATATATACATATATATACACACACACATATATAAATTTGTTTTTGCTGTACGGTATGTGCTCTAGTCAGGGAGAGACAGAGAGAAGGAGGGAAAGTGAGAAAGCACCTCCCACCTCCCAGGGGGCATGGCCATGCCACAATCCCTACTCAGGAGAACTTTTGAGATTTTTTGTTTGGAGAGGTTTTTGCTATAGGGCTCGTGTACTCGCCAGAGAGACAGAGACAGAAAGACAGAAAGCGAGAAATCACCTCCCAGGGGGGATGGCCATGCTGCAATCCCTTCTCCATTCTCCTCTCAAGATCTTGGGCACGCACACACACGTGCCCAGCGTGAGTACAAGCCACCAGGTCCAGGACTCGAACCACGGTTGACTACATGGGAGTTCAGTGACGTAGTCATTGCACCAGCTGCTGGTCCCAAACTCTTGAGATTTGGGGCATGCACACATACACACTCAATGTATTTTTCAAGTCACCGGATTCCAGACTCCAATCAGGCAGTTGGTCATAGGGATCCAGTTGCCTTAATCTCCATGCCATCTGCTGACCCAGAACATTTAAATAATGTGGATATACCAGACACTGCCTTAAACCAGGTACTCTAGAATCTTTTGGAGTGTTTAAGAAATCTTTATCTGACTCTTTTTATTTTCAATTGTGAGCGAGCATTTACACACACACACACACACACACACACACGTTCTTGGTTCCCTCTTCTTTTTATGACCAGAGGGTGCACGCACTCACCAGAGAGAGAGAGACAGGGTGGGGGAGAGCGCATGTGCCCCCATGGGGTCACGCCACAACCCTTCTCCTTAGTCTCTCTGTCTCGGCAGGATTTGGAGCACATGTGCACTCACCGGCTGTGTTCATCACCCACTGGGGCTGGGACTCGTCTACGGCCGGCCATGTGGGATCCAGCTCCCTGTGCACCGCGCCTACCTGCTGCACTGGGGGTGGGCCTGGGGCTCCCTCCCAAATGTTCTGTGGCCTAGGGTAGGGTCAGAGCATTTCAGAAGGTTCTCAGGTGATTTCTGAATGCAGTCAGGATTGAACACCACTGATTAAGAGTGAACCACTGGGGAGCCAGCAGATGGCACAGCAGTTACGTCACTAGACAACCACATGGCTGACCACGGTTTGAGTCTCGGACCTGGTGGCTTGAAACTCCACCAGATACATGTGCGTGTGTGCCCAAGATCCCGGAAGGAGAATGGAGGAGAAGGGATTGTGGTGTGGCCATCCTCCCGGGGTGATTTCTCACTTTACCTCTCATTGTCTCTGTCTCTGTCTCTCTCTCTGGTGAGTGCATGCACCCGAAAGCAAAAACCTCTAAAAATAAAAAGAGTGAACCATGGGACCAGGTGGTGATGGCACTGCATCTCCATGGGAAAGGTCCTGAGTTTGCACCCGGAACTTTTCTGAGCATTACGGGCACGTGGAGGTACCCAGGATTACCAGGGCCTGGGCCCCTGAGATGGGGTGGACTATGGTGTGAGGACCCTGTTGGGAGTGCCTGTGTGTCTTTCTCTCCATGTTTCTTACGATATAAATAAATACATACAAGAATAAAGCATCTGAGGCAGGAGGTGGCATGGCAGCAGTTAAGGCGCTGGACTCCCATGTGGCTAACCCTGGTTTGAGTCCTGGACCTGACAGCTTGCTTTCTCACTGTCTCTCTGTCTCTCTGACTCTCTCTGGTGAACACATGTGCCCTATATAAATTTTTAAAAACAAAACAATAATAATAAATTATATATATATATATATA
>NW_006159766.1:563353-563917 GCF_000334495.1 Tupaia belangeri chinensis
TAAAATTTAGTAAATAATTAGAAAAAATTTTTAAAAAAAGAAAAAGAAAAACATACTGGGTGTGTGTGTGCCTGTGTGTGCATGCCAAAAATTCCAAGAGAATGAGGGAGAAGGGATTGTGGCATAGCTGTCAATGGGGTGATTTCTCCCTTTCCCTCTCTCTCCATCTCTCTATCTCCCTGTCTCTCTGGCAAGTGCAGGTACCCTATGGAAAAAAATCTTAAAACAAAAAAAAGAAGCATTTATAAACACAGATCCTTAGATCTCTGAATAAGATAAATATAACATATTTAAAATAAAAAGGAGAGGCATGGGACCAGCAAATTACATAATGGTTATATCACTGGGCTACCATGTAGTCGACCACAGTTCAAGTCCTAGATGAAGTGGCTTAAAACTCACGCTGGGTGCGTTTGTGTTCGTGCCCAAAGTCCCAAGAGGAGAATGGAGGAAAAGGGATTCCAGCGTGGCCATCCCCCTGGGGGGTGATTTCTCTACCTCTGTCTCTGTCTCCTCTCCCTTTTATTACTGCTTTTTAGAATATTTTCTGGTACAGCATTTTCT
>NW_006159766.1:564347-581369 GCF_000334495.1 Tupaia belangeri chinensis
AGAGAGAGACAGAGAGATAGAGACGGGGAAAAGGGAGAAAGTATCCCCAGTGGGACACACTGCAATCCCTTCTCCTCCACTTCTCCATTCTCTCAGGATTTTTTGAGCATGCAACCCATTCACCCAGTGTGTTTTTCAAGTTGCCGGGTCCAGGATTTGAACCATACAGTCCAACATGTAGGAGTCAGCTCCCATAACAATTCCTATTATTTTCTTTGTTGTCCTGAGAGCGTGCAGAAAGTACATTTTCTCATTTTATGTTTTGCCATCTTAAAAATGAAACGGTTGGGGAACCAGCAGTTAGCGTAATGGCTATGTCGCTGGATTCCCACGTAGTCGACCGCGGTTCGCGTCCCGGACCCGGTGGCTTAAACTCACACTGGGCGCGTGTGCCTGCATGCCCAAGATCCCGAGAGGAGAATGGAGGAGAAGGGATTGCGGCGTGGCCATCCCCCCGGGGGGTGATTTCCTGCTTTCTCTCTCTCTGTCTCTCTCTGTCTGGCGAGCACATGCGTCCTATAGCAAAAACCTCTCCAAAAAAAAAAAAAGAGAGAGAAAAAAATGAAACGGTTGCAGAAAAACAGACACTGAGAAACAACAGACGCCAAGAAATAAAAAGCAGCCCACAGGAGAGAAAAGAGAACTCTTTACTACGTTGGCGGGCATGTAGGAGTTAACACTGAATCTGGCCCCGTAGGGAGTTGGGCACAGTCCTTTTTTATGGGGTAGCTGAGGAAGGGGGAGTCTCAGCAGGCCAGGGGTATGCTATCGGGTTAAGGAGCCCAGGATTTGGCATAAAAAGGAAAGCAACAGAGAAGCAGGGAGCCTAACTTCTCAAGGTCTCAGGTTACTTTTATCGAGAGACAGTGAGTTCACAGAGGAATGGGAAGTTTCAGCAATTAGGGGCCTTGAGTTATTCGCGAATTATGGGCCTCTCCATATCAAAACAACGGGGCCAGCCAGTGGCACAGTGGTAGAGGTGCTAGACTCCCATGTGAGCAATTGCAGTTTGAGTCCCAGACCTGACAGCTTGAAACCCACTCCAGGCGCATGTGCTTTGTGTGCCCAAAACCCCAAGAGAAGAGTGGAGGAGACGGGATTGTGGTGTGGCCATTCCCCCTGGAAGGTGATTTCTCACTTTCTGTCTCTCTGTCTCTCTGGTGAGCGCACGTGCCCTACAGCAAAAATCTTTCTTAAAAGAATAAAATTAAATGAAATAATTGATGTGTCAGTCACAGGAAAATTTATTCAGCCAAGCAAGAAAAAAAAAAAAAAAAAGCACCATGAAATCGTGTGTGGCCTCATTTCCCAGAGAACTTGTATTACTTTTAAGATTCTGGTGTTTCTCCTTCCAGTCCTTTTATGTACACATATTCTAAATATTTGTGGATACATAAATATGCCAGATTTACTTTGTGTTAGAGAAATTATAGAAGTTGGAAGAATAGAGAAGATCATAAGGCACAAATAAAAAAAAGAATGCCAAAAGAAATGAAAAATAAGACATGCATGGGAACCAACAGGTGGTGCGGTGGTTAAGGCGCTGGACACTCCCACGTGGCCAACCCCGGTTCAAGTCCCAGACCTGGTGGCTTGCTTTCTCACTTCCCCTCTCTCTCTGTGTGTCTCTCTCTGGCGAAATAAAAATAAATGAATGCATAAATAAAACTAAATGAGTAATTATTTAAAAAAAATAAGACATGCATGGAAGGATGTTAGAGTGGAACTTAACAGCGGCACTCTGCCTGGAGTTCTGCATATTGTGGGTGCAGCGCTGGCACCGTCTGTGCCTCCCAGCAGCCTCCCTGATGCCCGGGGTTCTGTGCACAGTGCAGGCCCCAGAACCCAAGAGGGCTGGACGTCGTCCCAGGAGGCTGCGGCTGAAGAACTGGAAAGGGTTCAGAGACAGAAACGAGACAACTAGGGGCATCCAGTGAGGCCTTGGAGCAGAGGTGAAGGGCCACAGAGCTGTCCCACCCGCGCAGAGACCCGAGGGACAAGTTGGTATCACACCTCCCGTAGACGAGGCACACCCACGTGGGGGCAGGCCGCCGTTCTCCATTTCCTTGTCACTGAGAAAGGAGAGCAAACCATTCATGTCACCCGCATGCACAAGTGCTTTTTGCTCTGCCAGGAATGTTCGTTTGCATTGGGGGATGTCCCGGTCATATCTCTGAGACGCTGACGGTACCTGCACAGCGACTGCGGTTTACACAGGAAAATTGCCCTGATGCTGTTAAATTATTCAATGAGATTTTCTGCAAACGTCGCCTGATTTTTTTTTTTTTTTCAGTTTGCCAGAGGATCTGTCTCTCTGTACTCCCCGGAGAGAGAGAGAGAGAAAACACCACCTCCACAATCCTTTCTCCTTCACCTCTCCCTCCTTTCAGGGTTTTGGGCACACATGCACATGTGATGGGCATGTATCTTAAGCCACCAAGTCCAGGACTTGAACCAGGCAGTCGGCCATGTGGGATCCAAGCACTATAATCCCTAGGGCAGGGGCTGAGATCTTAATAACCAAGAAAGAGAGAACCATTTTTCATCTCCTAGGGATGCTTTGTACACTCCCTGCCCAAGGACAGGAAACAATAAGCATATTTCCATTTATATAACACACATTGGGGGATCTTTTACCTTCCCGAATGCATTTGGTTTATGAAATAATCATTTGCGGTCAGAGGAGAGGTATCTTCCCATTTTCCAGATGAGAAAATGGAGGTTTAGAGAGGGGAAGTGACTTGCCAACGGCCCTACAGTGTGTGGTGAAACTAGAGTATATTCCAGATAGACCAATTTTGTTCTTAGAGGTTTTTGCTATAGGATGTGTGTCCTCACCAGACAGAGAGACAGAGACAGTGAGAAGGAAAGGGAGAAATCACCCCCAGGGGAGATGGTCATGCCACCATCCCTTCTCCTCCATTCTCCTCCTGAGATGTTAGGCACGCACGCACACATGCCCAGTGTGATCATCAAACCACCAGGTTGAGGACTCAAACCATGGTTGGCCATCTTGAGAGTCCAGAGACATAACCACTACTCCATCTACTGGCCCAGCAATCTTAAAAAAAAATTAAAGTTTATTTATTTATTTCACAAGTGAGGGAGATGGAGAGAGAGAACAGGAGAGATAACACCCCTAATGGAGTCCCAGTGCCACAGTTCACCCCAGGCCACAGCCAACCCCGGCTCACATGTGCCTGGTGTCCTCAGGGAAGTCTCAGACTTGAACCAGGAATTTCCCACATGCGATTGCCCCACTGGGGGGTGCTTTCTTTCGCTCCCCCTTTCTCTGTCTTTCTGGCAATAACACATGCCAATTAAATAAAAAATAAACCAGTTATAAACATGCACATCATACCATATTTTGAAAAAAAAACATACATAAGCATGCACACATGAATACAAAAACACACATATACACACCACGACACACACATTCCAGGAGTGTAGACATTAAAACGTTAGCAAGGATTCATTGTGGGTGACTGTTTCTTAAATTTCTTTTATGAGAGAGAGATACAGAGACAGAGAGACAGGCACCCCCAAGAGGGTGTTGATGCCTGGATCCACATCCAGCCTCAGCTTCCCAGCTCACAGGTACCTGCATGCACCTGGCCTGGGTGGGAGACCTCGGGGACGAGCCAAGACCTTCCCATGTGAGTCCAGGGTCGCAGAGGGTTGTGATACTTCACACCAGCGGCCCATCAAGGTCACTTTTATCGCCTCTATTTCTGCTTTTCTAGATTGTATGGTTGTTCTTCAAGAATATATATATATATATTTTTGTGTGTGTGTGTGTGTGTAAGAAAGCTTTGTTGGACCAGCCAGTGGCATGGTGATCGAGGCAACTGGATCCCATGTGACCAACTGAGTGGTTCGAAACCTGGACCTGGCAGCTTGAGCAACACACCAGGCATGCACGTGTGTGTGTGTGTGTGTGTGTGTGTGTGTGTGTGCCCAGAATTCCTCGAGAAGACTGGAGGAGGGACCAGTAGTTAGCGTAATGGCTATACTGCTGGACTCCCACACAGTTGACCACAGTTCAAGTCCCGGACCTGGTGACTTAAACTCACGCTGGGCGCGTGTTGCGTGCGTGCCCAAGATCCTGAGAGGAGAATGGAGGAGAAGGGATTGCAGCGTGACCATCCCCCCTGGGGGGTGATTTCTCGCTTTCTGTCTCTATGTCTATCTTTCTGGCGAGCGCACGCGCCCTATAGCAAAAAAACCTCTCCAAAAAAAAAACATAGAAGACTGGAGGAGAAGAGGTTGTGGTGGGGCCACCCCCCCCAGGGTGATTTCTCACTTTCTCTGTTTCTGTCTGCCTCTCTCTGGTGAGTCAGTATTCTCTTTAAGCCACTCAACGTAAAAAGAAAGAAAGCTAGCTTTCTTCACTCACCCCTAAATTTCTCCTTCTTCTCTTTTCACATTAAGTCCTTCAGATGTCCCCAGTATTTATTCTCCTAATTAAATATTTAGCTCTGGGGTTGGCAGGAGGCGTGGTGGTTAAGGGTGCTGGACTCCCACATGGCCGACCACGGTTGGAGTCCCGGACCTGGCAGCTTGCTTTCTCACTTTCCCTTTCTCTCTCTCTTCAGCTCTCACTCAGTCTCTCTCTGGTCAAATTAAAATAAAGTTAAATAAAGTAGTTCTTTAAAAGAAAAAAAGAATTATTAGTCAATCAATATATATTTAGCTCTGTGTTTTCCTCTAGGCCAGAAAATAAAAAGTCTTTGCGAGCAGAAAGGAAAAGAAAAATGTCTCCCACCTGTGTCCAGTTCAAGGAGTGAGCAAGACCCTACCGAACGTCCCCGGAGTCTGCGTGTCCACTGCAGTAAGAGTGCAGCTCAAGGACATCCGAAGACCCAACATACGTAACGATTTTCTCGGGATTCCTGGGCTCTGCAGGGGAGGCAGAAGAAGGGGATGCACCCAACCCAAAAGTTGAAATGATTCATAGCAACAGCAAATATACCCCAATAAATACTTAAAGCAATCGATGAACAAAACTCAGACGTTGCCACAGGACCTGAACAATGTTGAAAATTAATAGCAGCGGTTTGAAGTCCTCCATCAAGCAGTAAATTCTCTTGTAACTCTCTGCCCAGGTGAGTCAGCCGAGACCTTGGAACAGTGGCAGCTCACAGCCGTGCAGATCTGAGGAAGAAAGACAGGCCATGTCAGGCCAGGGCCCCTCAGGAGCAGGTGGCCTCAAGGGCAGGCCTCCTTCGGTCGAGCCTTTCTCCAGGTAATGCCCTGGGTTCAGGCAAACTCACTCAGTCACACCCACTGTCCTGGGCCACACCACACGCCCTGCTACAGGGAGTAGGTGGCTCTTCCTGTGTCCCAAGAAAAGAGCCACCTGTGACCTCTAACGTGACTGGAGTCAGACAGGGAAGGAATAGGTCCCTTTTCATCCGAGTTTATGGAGAGGACTGGGGACGGTTCAACTGAGCAGAGACATGTCTGAAACGAGCGCATCTCAGTCAGCATAAAGGCCTCTGCGTCTTCAGAGTGGACGCGGTTTCTGGCCCAGGTCCCAAGTCCTCAGCACTTCACCCAGACAGTCACCCTGAGGAGAACAAAGGCCTCACCCCTCCCGGGGCTGCTGGGGCTGGCCTGGAAGCTGACTGCTTGAAAGGATGATTATTTTCTCAAGAGCTCTCAGAGAGAGCTGTGGCCGGCCAAGCTGGCCTTGGCATTCGGGCCCTTCTCCTGAGCCCTGCGTGCCCGTTAGCCTGACCGTGGAGGCTGGCAGAAGCAGAATGACTCACTGGGGGCTGGGCGGGGGCGCCGTCTACGAGGGCACCCAGCCACGTGGCTGTGCACTGCAGATGCTTCCCCTGAGTCATCTCGGCCCAGTTGCTCAATGTCTCTGTCCCAGACGCGCTCCTCTTTGAGGAGGTCTTTTGGAATGTATCAGGAGGCCTCAGGAAGTTTATGGGAATGCATTTTATGAAAAACTATGCATGGATCCCAAGTTGTTATTTATTTTTTTATTTTTATTTAAAAAAACTCACTTTTTTTTTTGAGAGAGAGGTTTTTTCGCTATAGGGCGCGTACACTCGCCAGACAGAGAGAGACATAGAGACAGAAAGCGAGAAATCACCCCCTAGTGGGAATGGCCACGCCGCAATCCCTTCTCCTCCATTCTCCTCTCAGGATCTTGGGCATGCATGCACAAACGCCCGGCATGAGTTTTAAGCCACTGGGTCCGAGACATGAACTGCGGTCGACTACGTGGGAGTCCAGCGACATAGCCATTACTGCTAACAGCTAACTGCTGGTTTCCCCCCAATGTGAGTTTTAAGCCACCGAGTCTGGGACTCGAACTGCAGTCGACTATATGAGAGTCCAGTGACATAACCATGATGCCATCTGCTGGTCCCCAGTCTTGTTTAGATCTTAATTGGTACGATGATTACACTATTGTTCACATTCATCAAACTCACAGCCTGTAACTGTGGGTAATTATGCCTTAGCCTGTGGATACAGTCTCTTCCCTCAGGAGAACAGGCCACAGCCGGAGGTCTCTGTACTAACCCACGTTGGGAGGCTTGAACCAAACGCCTTGGTGTGGAGAGCAGCGATCTGGGAAAACATGGCGTGACCTTCAGAGCACGCAGAATCCTGCCATTCTAGCAGGGCTATGGAGAAGCATTCACATACAAAAGCACCATCTGCCTGTAATCAACAGCCATCTTCCTGTGGTTGGTCCCCATGCTGACACTGCCCTGCACTGTCGGGCTAGAGGACGTCACGCGTGTTTATGAGATTTCGTCCCCACGAGATGAGAGAAGTTACCTGACACCAGTCGGCTGCACCTCCTTAGACGATTAACACCCCCAAACACCTGGCTTTGCATGCCATTTCCTTCTCCCCTGTTCTCTTTGCGTTCCCTTTCCTCCTCCCCCGTTTTCTGCCCTGTAAAAGAAGAAACCTGAGGTCAGTTCCAGGTCGCAACTGCATCCAGGAGGCTGAGCCTCGGACATCGGAGAGGAGCAGCGTCCCTGCCCAAGTACACAGAGGACAGCTAGGGCAGGGGCACTGACCCAAGTGATAGATTGGGGCTTGTTAGTGAAACCGAGCAAGAACCCCCAATGCATTTTCTAGGGTTCCTGAAATACAAAGTCCACTTGCATTGTAATGGCCCAGAGTCAGGAGTAAGCCTTCAGACTTTGGTTATGATAATGACCAGCATGGACCATGGGTGAGGGCCATTTGACCTCTAAACCCTTCACTTAAAGGAAAGAGAAGGTTTTCATTCCAATATGTAAGATGTTTTGTAGGCTGGAAACTGCTGGCTGTGAGCTCAGAGACTCCAGGCTGAACGGTTCCAGACACCTGAAGAGGAATTTGATTATCTAAGGCCTCACCAATCAAGAATGCCCACGAGATGATCACGCCCTCTTGAACCAATCACTGAACTGATCATGCGCCTGTGACCTCCGCCCCTAATTTTGCCCTTAAAAACGCATGTGGGGAACATCTCGGGGAGACGGGTCCTTTCAGCATGAGCTGCCCGCTCTCCTTGTTTTGCGCTTTGCAATAAAACTATACTTTCCTTCACCACACCATGCGCCTATGGTTCGGTTTCATAGCGCTTTGGCAAGCAAACCTGATTTGCATTCGGTAACATCAGGGCGAAAGGTGGGAGAGGATATTCTAAGGAGAATAAATAACAAAAGGAAAGGCACAAAGGTGGGGCTGGCCCCCGTGGAGTGATGCTTAAGGCAGCCAGATCCCACATGGCTGACTGAGTGGTTCGAGTCCAGACCTGGCAGCTAGAAGAACACACTCCGTGTTGTGTGTGTGTGTGTGTGCGCGCGTGCATGTGTGTGCGTGCGTGTGTGTGCGTGCGTGCCCAAAAATCCCAAGGAAAGAATGAAGGAGAAGGGATTGTAACTTGACTATCCCCCGAGGAGTGCTTTTCTCCCTCTGGTGATGGCATGCAACTTATGGCAATTGAAAAGAAACGGGACCAGCAGGTGGCATAGTGATTAAGGTGTTGAATTCTTAGGTGGTCGACTATAGTTTGAGTCTCAGACCCGGTGGCTTGAAATTCACAGCAGGTCTGTGTGTGTGCATGCCCCAAATCCCAAGAGGATGGAGGAGAAGGGATTGCGGCATGGTCATCCCCCCTTGGGGGGGTAACTTCTTGCTTTCTGTCTCTCTGTCTCTCTCTCTCTGTGTCTCTTCAGCAAGCACAGGAGTCCTACAAAACAAGAAAACTCTTAAAAAAAAAAAAAGAAGAAGAAAGAAAGGGGGAAAAGTCATAGAGGTGGAAGTTCCCATGGAGTCTTTGGGGAAGGAAGCTGCTTTGTCTTCCCCCTGGAGGAATAGGACCGGAAGATGGGGAGGGAGGCCAGAGGGCCGCCTTGAGTCTCCTACCACCTGGGCTGTACTTGTGTAGATACAGTGGAGACAGGACCGAGATGCACTTGAAGCGCATGTGCTTGGTCAGAGTGGGTAGACGAAGAGGGTCAAGAACAGCTAGGAGGCGCTGTATCGGGCTAGGCCTGAGAGCCTCAGCCAGTCCTGGTTCCTGAAGCAGAAAAGGAAGGCGGGGAAGGAGCGGGGCGTGTGCCCAGGACTGGTGGCCGTTCCAGGGGCTGTGCTGTCTGCTGGGGTTCAGAGGCAGTGCGAGGCATGGATCTGCAGCTTTGAAAGCAGGGGCCTCCTGCAGACCCACACGAGGCGACCTGGGTTGAGCACCTTCATTTGCTCCACACCGAGCACACAGACCACAGGCCTCAGCGCCCCACGCCGTGCTGCTCACTGGGGCTACGGAGTGGAGAGGATGTGGTCCCTCTCTGTGGACTCCTCAGGTTCCTGGAAGAGACGGGCCTCCTGCATTGACAGATGGCGGACAGCAATGCAGGTGTTTGCGTACAGCAGCGGGAACGGCGGGAATGCAGCCCACGGCAGGAGATGCACGGGTGGATAAGGGGACTGAGGACTGGGGACCAGGCGGGGAGGCCGGCATCTTTCCGGTGCTTATGGCGTGCAGGGCACTGTAGCCAGCCCCGAAGTGCAGACTTGTGACCACTGTGCGGCGCTGTCCGCCCCAAAAACGTCTGCATTCTGCAAGCGGAGGAGAAACCTGGTCAGGCGGAGAGTAGTCCCAGGCTAGGAAACCAAGGAATGCAAATGCCAAGGAAGAAGAAAAGGAAATGGGCTGGGTGGTGGTGCAGCAGTTAAAACTGCACGACCCACATGGGAAGGTCCCCGGTTCGTGTCCAGAGGCCTCCCTGAGCATGCTAGGCACACACATGCCCGGGGTCTGGGGCTGACCCAGGCTGGGCTGGACGGCAGCGGTGGGGGCCATCAGTGTCGCATGCTAGTAAAAGTCAGGGAGGCTGAGAACCAGCAGGCGTAGTGGCCTGGATCTGAAGGCCATGGCCTCTCAGAGGCAACCTCAGTTAAGAAGCTCAGAGAAGGTCGTGGGCTAAGGGATTGGGAATGAGAGTTACGAGTTGGTGGGAGAATGTTGAGTGCAGATTTTTTTTTTTTTTTTTGAGAATTCTGGAAGTAAAAGAAAAAAATGAGTGTTGTAGTTCAAGGTGAGAGCCATTTAGAGCTTTTTTTTCCCCCCCTAGAGGGCATGTGCACTAGCTAGAGAGACAGAGAAGGGGAGAGGAGAAAGCACCCCTCCACGGGGCACGGTCACACTGCAGTCTCTTCCCTACTTCTCCCTTCTTGTCTGGATTTGGGTACACTCACATGCACACGTTTGCATGCACGCATGCATGCGTGCACACACACATATCTGGTATATTTCTCAGTAGCCAGATCCAGGACTTAGTCGGCCATGTGGAATCCAGCTGCCTTACCAGCAGGCCTGGCAGTAGGTTTCTGTCTCTGTTTGAGTCGGTGTTAAGAGGAGAAGGAACTCCTGGGGTGGGCTGTCCAAGGCTGAGGCCGGGCCAGTGGACGGCAGGGGCAGCGTGGAGGCTCCCCAACAGCTGTTTGCTCCCCACACAGCGCTGGGCGCTCACCTGTGCCTTCAGGGGGACACAGCCCCGGGCAGCTGCCTTCTGCAGTCCTCCCGGGGCCCCCAGTCCAACCCGGAGCTTCACCCTAGGGCGCCAGGGAGTGAGTCAGCGCCCTGCCCTGGGCGTGTTGATGCGTTCTGACTTGAACACGAACTCTTGATCAAACCCGAGGATCTCAAGAAACTGGTCTCCTGGCCCAGGTAGCACAGCCCCAACCTTCAGCAGTGCCCCCCTGGGGTGGACACTGCCCGGATCTCTCCCGGGGCTCAGTGGTTTGGGATTTGGTTGGAAATCGTGCTAGCTGTCCTTCTCCGGGGTGACTTCACACAGAGGACACCGCAGTAACCCACAGCTATCACACACCCTGCCTTGTTTGCACCCGGTCATCAGCTCCAGGTTTCCCCGGGGTCAAGGTAGCCTGCGGTCACCTCAGCTCAGCTTCCAGGTTGAGGGTGGGACAGATAGGTTCCCCCACCTGCCCGCCCACCCCCTCATCCTCCTAATCGCTCATTTACATTTTCCGTTCCCACAGTCAGCAGATAGGACCCACCCACAGCACCCAGAAAGCCGGAGGGAAGCCTGAGCCATCCCACCGTGACTCAGAGGTCTGGACACGCCTCATTTCCCTCTTATTTCCAACCCGAGAGAAAGAAAAACCTGCCCTAGTCACACACCCGGTGCTGGGGCTTCCTTCAACCTCTCGGGATCTCAGGGCCCCTTCCCCTCCTCCCCTCCGGTGTGAGCCGTCCTGGGGCGATTCTGCAAGTCGGGGACATCGCCTGGATTGCCACATCTGGAGGTGGGGACGAGTGCTCCCTGTCAGACCAGTTTTGCTGTTCATATGAGGCCTTTATGACATTCGGAGCCGAGTCTAACTGCAGGACCTACCGGCAGGCCTGCTGCGGCCGGGCCCCGGTGGTCACCGCAGCTCCTGCAGCAGGCCGCTCATCCCAGCTCCAACCTGGAGCCGCTCCCATGCAGGAGACCGTCGGCCTCTAAGTAAGGGGGAGAACGACTCTAAAAGAAAAGTGAGGGCCAGCCCATGGTCTGGTGGTTAAGGGAGCTGGACCCCACATGGCCGACTAGTCCTGGCCACACCGGCTTGGAAAATACACGAAGTCCAGGCATGCTTATGCCCTAAGTCCCCACAGGGTGGAGAAGCGGAGAAGGCATTGCAGTGTGATCGCACCCCACTGGGAGGGGCTTTCTCCCTCTCCTCTCTGTCTCTTTGTCTCTGGCAAGTTTACATGCCCTCTGGCAAATTTAAAAAAAGAACAAAAGATAAACAGAAGAAGAAAAATGATATTTGGGAGTAAACGTTGTAATGCAGAAAATGATTTCCATAGCAAACTGTAGCCATGTTGGGGTAAGGGAAGACGAGGGTTTCTAAAGAAGAACGAAGAAAAATGACGTCCAGTGCTCTGGGACAGTTACCCTTGGCTATCAGGATCAATGACAAGGTGGCGTCGGTCCAAGGCGGGACAGGTGTCGACCTCAGGTTGGACAGGCAGCTTCTGGGCAGACGTCCTCATGGAAGTAGTCCTTGTGTCAGGCTGCAGTGGTCTTTGTGCAAGACCCCTCTGAGGGTGGGCACTGTGGGTCTCGATTCTCGTTATCAGACACGCTTGTGTGGGAACCAGCCCATCCACGGACTTCCCTAGCTTGGCTTAGTCAGGGTTTAACACACCTTGGCACAAATGACTCCACATTGACTCTGAGAACTTTCACCGATTTGTCACAAGAACCAGATTCCCACCAGCTCTATCTGCTTCTCCAGGACCAAAGTGGAGCTCAGCTTTGGACCAGGGAAATGAAGAGGCAGAGAGATAACTAAAGTGTGGAAAAATGAAAGACTTAGCAAACGAATGCCCCAACTCATTCCACCATTGTCAGGCAAGGAGCATGCAACAGGCCTGCCTGCTGCTAAGTTATGCTTATTTTAAAACATATGTCGGACCAGCACTTAGTGTAATGGCTATGTCGCTGGACTCCCATGTAATCAACCACGGTTTGAGTCCCGGACCTGGAGGCTTAAACTCAAGCCGTGCGCATGTGCATGCGTGCCCAAGATCCCAAGAGGAGAATGGAGGAGAAGGGATTGTGGCATGGTCATCCCCCCTGGGGGGTGATTTCTCACTTTTTGTCTCTCTGTCTCTCTCTGTCTTTCTGGTGAGCGCATGCGCCCTATAGCAAAAACCGCTCCAAAAAAAATAAATAAATAAATAAAAACAGATACCTAGGGCCAGCTGGTGGCACAGTAGCTAAGGTAGCTGAAACCCACATGGCTGACTCCAAAGTCTGAATCCTGGATCAGACAGCTTAAAAAACACACCAGCTGGGACTGTTAACGGATGGGAGAGTGTCGAGCTGTGTTGTGAAGTCCTTGGTTCTTTGGGTCCAGACCACTAAAACTAGAGATCTGTCCCTAAGCGCAAAATGAAACTGCAACCATGAATGAAGCAGGTAGAAAAGAAGGTTTGATAGAAAAGAAAGGAAAGAAAGGAAGTACACCCAGAAAGACTTTTGGGCAGGCAGATTGCCAGGTGGCAACCGCACTTGGTACTAGTTAACCATTATTTTTATTACTAGAGGTCATGAATATTCATTAGTGGGAGGCCCCTTACGCTCCCTATGTTCTTCCTTTGAATTTGAATCCTCACGTTCTTTTCCTGCACCTGTGCACCTTCCTCACAGGTAAAGAGTGAGGAACTTGATCACCTAATAGTGCACACCCAATGCGAGCCAGGTTGCCCCAATTAGACTGCCCAATTAGTCCATCGCCCTAAAGGGAATTAGGGCATTGACCAAAACGCTTGCTTAGGTCTTTTTGATAAGAGAAAACTCTATGAATCATCCCTGTGTGCTTCCCTCAGGCCCCAAGGAAGGAAGATGGCAAATTGTCTTGACCTCCTGGCGCCCGGGGCTGGATAAGCCTTTCACTTTTCTCTTAGGGCTGCCCACTCATGACAGACTAAGGTCCTATCACAGGACCAGCAGTTAGCGTAATGGCTACGTACCTGGACTCCCATGTAGTTGACCACAGTTTGAGTCCTGGATCCGGTGGCTTAGACTCACACCTGGCGCGTGTGCGTGCGTGCCCAAGATCCTAAGAGGAGAATGGAGGAGAAGGGATTGTGACGTGGCCATCCCCCCAAGAGGGTGATCTCTCACTTTCTGTCTTCCTGGCGAGCACACGTGCCCTATAGCAAAAAGCCTCTTCAAAATAAAAAAGAAAGAAAGAAAAACACACCAGCTATGTGTGTGCATGCCCAAAATCTCAAGAGGACAATGGGGAAAAAGGGACTGCGGTATGATCAATTTCCTCTGTCTTCTGTCTCTCTCTCACTCTGTCTTTCCCTGGAGAGTGCATGCACTTTCTGGCAAGTTAAAAAAAAAAAAAATCCTACGTTTAAATTTCTGATTAAAAGCAAAAATATTGTTATGGTGGAAATCTATAAATTATTGAAAAGGACAAATAAAAAGTAAAAATCAGCCCTGGAACTGGCTCCTTATCCTAGTGGTTAAGGAAGCTCAAATCCACATGGCTGACCATGGTTTGAATCCCAGTCCCAGTGGCTTGAAAAACAAGCCAAGATGCATTTATATGCCCCAGATCATAACAGGATGGGGAGACAGAGAAGAGAGTCTGGCCTCGTTATATGTGTGTGAGGGGTCTCTCCTTTCCCTTTTTAGGTTTTTGCCACAAGACGCGTGTGTTCACTGGAGAGAGAAAGTGAGAAATCACCCCCCTGGGGTAGGGCCACGCTGCAGTCTCTTCACTTCCATTCTTTTCCTGGGATTTTGGGCACGCGTGCATGTATCCAGCGTGATTTTCAAACTGCCAGGTCCAGGGTCGAACTACTGTCAGCCATGGGGGAGTCCAACACTTAACCTCTGCCCCACCTGCTGTTTTCTCTTTTTCTTTCTCTCTATCTCTCGTCTCTCTTTGGTGAGCCTATGTGCCCCCTCGCGATTAAGAAAATATTTAGCCCAAATGCTACCACTCAGAACTAAACACTGTTAATATTTGGTCTGTTGGGGGCCAGCAGGTGGCATGGTGGTTGGGGCACTGGACTCCCACATGGCCAACCATGGTTTGAGTCCTGGACCTGACGGCTTGCTTTTTCACTTTCTCTCTCTCTTTCTCTACTCAAATTAAGAACTGATGCTAATAAAAATAAATAAATAAATAAATAAATAAATAATTCTTAAAAAAATTTGGTCTGTCACCAGTCTGTTTTTCTTTGCCTATATGTATTATTTGTTTACAAAATTGTTTTGGTATTATGGATACTCTTTGGGAATCTGTTTTTTTATTTCACTAAATATATTGTGTCCATTTCTCGATGTTTAGATGTATTTTACAATGTATTTATTTAATTAATTTTTAATTTACATTTCATCACTGTACATCTTTTTTTTCCCTTTTTTTGGAGAGGTTTTTGCTATAGGGCGCACACGCTCACCAGACAGAGAGAGACAGAGAGACAGAAAGAGAGAAATCACCCCCCAGGGGGATGGCCACGCCGCAATCCCTTCTCCTCCATTCTCCTCTCGGGATCTTGGGCTCGCACGCACACACGCCCGGCGTGAGTTTTAAGCCACCAGGTCCGGGACGCGAACCGCAGTCAACTACGTGGGAGTCCAGCGACATAGCCATTACGCTAACTGCTGGTTCCCAATCACTGTACATCTTTATAGGGTATATAACATGGTTTTCCTCAGCACGAGTACGGTGCATATTAAAGACATTAGCATGTACGTGATCATCAACAGGGAACTTACATTTTCGTGTTTAGTGAATGTTTTGTTTCTGCCCCGGCCCTCTCCTCCCACCCCTGATTTCTCACCCCTTCTATGCTGTCTATGCAGTCGGCCCCTTCCAGTGTAGATACCATCACTGGCATGATTTCAAGCTGCCAGGTCCTGGGTTTGAACCAGGCAGTCGGCCATGTGGGATCCAGCACCTTAACCTCCGTGACACTTGCTTACCTAAACATTCTTGAATAAATCCGTTCATAAACATGTCTAATTATTTCCTGCCAAGACTTCCTAAGTCAAATAGAAAATGTATTTTTAAAGCTTTTGATACATATTGCCAAAATGTGTATCAAAATGTGAAAGTTCTACTTTTTAATGAACGTTTCCCAAAGCTAGTTATGTTTTCTTTGTAATTTATTCGGTGAAAGTGTTTACTCATAGGGCCATTTGGTGGCGTAGTAGGTAAAGCAGCTGGATTCCCACATGGCTGACCATAGTTCGAGTCCTGGACCTGGTGGCTTGTATGTGTGTGTGCCCAAAATCCCAAGAGGAGAATGGAGAAGGGATTACAGTGTGGCCATGTCCCCTGAGGGATGATTTCTCACTTTCCCGCTCTCTGTTTCTCTCTATCTCTCTTCTCTCTGCTGTGCACACGCTCACCCTGTAGCAAAACCCTAAAAAAAAAGTTACTCATAATTGTTTTAACATGCATTTCTTGCTTGTTAGTTTTTTTTTTTTTTTGAGAGGTTTTTTGCTATACGGCGCGTGTGCTTGCCAGACAGAGAGAGACGTAGAGACAGAAAGCGAGAAATCACCCCCCAGGGAGGATGGTCACGCTGCAATCCCTTCTCCTCCATTCTCCTCTCAGGATCTTGGGCACGCACGCACGCACACGCGCCCGGCTTGAGTTTTAAGCCACCAGGTCCGGGATGCGAACTGCGGTCGACTACATGGGAGTCCAGCGACATAGCCATTACGCTAACTGCTGGTTCCCTTGCTTGTTAGTTTTATAATTTTTTCCTAAAATTATTAGCTATTTGTACTTATCTTTTATAAATAGTTCATTTGTTTGCATATATTTCTTTTCTTTTTTTCTGTTTTTTTGTTTGTTTGTTTTTGGAGGGGTTTTTGCTATAGGGTGTGTGCACTCACCAGAAAGACAGAGACAGAAAGTGAGAAATCATCCCTCAGGGGGGATGGCCACGCCACAATCCCTTCTCCTCCATTCTCTTCTCGGGATCTTGGGCATGCACGCACACGTCCCTGGACTGAGTTTAAGCCACCGGGTCCGGGACTCAAACCGCAGTTGGCTACATGGGAGTCCAGCAACATAGCCATTACACCAACTGCTGGTCCCTGTTTGCATATCAAGCTATTCTTTTTTTATTTTATTTGTGATTCCTTATTTTAAGATGTAAGGCCCAGCCTGGTGGTTCAGTAAGCAGCAAACTGAGCCGCCGTGCTGGAAGCCATGTGGCCCACTGCGCGTTAGGATCTGGGGTTAACCTGAAAATGTGGGGGCCATGTGTGCCTACTTAAGATCCTGATGAGCTGAGGGCTAGGAAAAGGGGGTCATGGTGTGACAAGACCTTGTCGAGGGCTTAAGGGTACCCTTCTCTTCATCATGAAGAAAACAAATGTCTTAAAAATTCTTTAAAATTTTTTATTCTTTATTCATGACAAAGCATGCATATGTGAGAGCAAGAGGAAAAAAAAGGGAGAGGAGCAGCCTTCACAGGGTCTGCTCACACTGCGACATTCTTCCTGAAGTCCTCCAGCTTGTCTGAACTTGGGCCCTCGCACCTGTGCCTGGCATGTTTCTGGCTGACCGGGCCTGGGATTCGAACTGCTGTTGCCATGTGCAATCTGGCATCTCTTGAGCAGCGTGTTATTGCTACACCACAGAGCTGGCCCTAAAACATTCTTTGAAAAAAAAAAATCTTTCATCTACTATGTGTGTTGAACATTATTTAAGATTGTCATTTAAGCCTTTTTGAATTGTTTATAATGGTTTTAAAACTATAGGGACCAGCAGTTGGCGTAATGGCTATGTCGCTGGACTCCCATGTAGTCGACTGCGGCTCACATCCCAGACCCAGTGACTTAAAACTCACGCCCGGCACGTGTGTGTGCGTGTCCAAAATCCCGAGAGGAGAATGGAGAAGGGATTGCGGCATGGCCATCCCCCCCTGGGGGATGATTTCTCGCTTTCTGTCTCTCTGTCTCTCTCTGTCTGTCTGGCGAGCGCACGCGCCCTATAGCAAAA
>NW_006159766.1:581397-583904 GCF_000334495.1 Tupaia belangeri chinensis
AAAAAAAAAAAAAAAAGAAAACTATATAGGAGGGTTCAGCCCATGGCATAGTGGTTACGTCACTGGACTCCCACATGGCCAACCACGGTTTGAATCTTGGACCCAGTGGCATACATGTGTGCCCAAAATTCCAGGAGGAGAATGGAGGAGAAGGAGCCACTGTGGGGCCAGCAGGTGGTGTGGTGGCTAAGGACGCTGGACTCCCACATGGCTGACTGTGGTTCAAGTCCTGGGCCTGGCGGCTTGCTTTCTCACTTTCTCTCTTTCTTTCTCCCTATCGCTCTCCGGTCAAATTTAAATAAATAAAGTCAAATAATCAAAAAGAAAAAAAAGAGAAGGGGCTACCGTGTGGCTAATCCCCCTGGGGGGTGATTTCTCAGTCTTCCTGTCACTATCTCTGTCTCTCTCTGATAAGTGCACACACCCTATGGCAAAACCTCAAAAATAAATTAATTTTAAAAATAAGATAAAACTACATGGGCACTTTTCATTTTTCCTTTGTCATATTCCTTGATCATTTCCCTATGTTCTATTTCTTTATTTTATTTATGATAGAGAGCTCATGTGTTCACGTGTGCACATGAGAAAGAGAACCCTTGACAGTCTTGTTATACCCAACTCGCTATCCCCAGTATTTCTTTTCTTTTTTTTTCTAATATTTTAAAAGAGAGATTTCTGCTATGTGGTCACCAGAGAGACAGAAAGCGAGAAATCACACCCCCGGAGGTTGGTCACACGACAACGTCTTCTTTTCCATTCTCTTTTCGGCATCTGGGGCACACACGCACACGCGCCGGGCCTGTTTTAGGTTGTCCAGTCCAGGACTCGAACCATGGCCAACTATGTGGGAGTTCAGCGACATAACTATTACACCATCTGCTGGTCCCTCCCCAGCTCTTCAGCTCTTCAGGATCTTGGACGCGGCTGGTGTGTTTTCAACCCGATTCTAAGATCCAAACCGTGCTGTCCATGTGGCCCCCAGCACTGCAGTTCTGTTTGCTACCACAGCGCCACCAGGCGGGGCCTCATGTTCTGTATTTAAGGCCATGCTTAGAAAGGCCTTCCCTGCCTCGGGACCAGCAGGTGGCATAATGGTTACGTCTCTGGACCCCCACATAGTGGACCTCAGTTCAAGTCCCGGATCTAGTGGCTTAAAATTCACGCTTGGCATTTGTGTATGTGTGTCCAAAATCCCGACAAGAGACTGGAGGAGAAGGGACTGCAGCATGGCCATCCCCCCGGGGAGTGTGATTTCTAGCTTTCTGTCTCTATCTTTCCGGCCAACGTATGTGCCAGGGAGAGAGAGAGAGAGAGAGAGAGAGAGAGAGAGAGAGAGAGAGGAAGGAAGAAAAAGAAAGAAGGAAGGAAGAAAGAAAGAAATTTTTTAAATTAAAAAAATGATATACATAGATTTTTCAAAATACATGTTTTCCATGAGCTTTTGGAAGACCCCTCACGTTTTCTTTCATTTCTTTCCAAACAATGTCTTTTAATGACTTTCCAACCGAGCAGGGAAACTGCAGAAAACCCTAACACTGTACCTACTGGTTTGACTGGTCACCCAGCTCCCATTTACCTGGCTGTGCTTCTAAAATGTCCCTTGGGGGAAGACAGGATGCGGCCCTGCCCTGTGGGTCTCCTGGGACCCTGTCTTGGAGGCTGCCTGCTCCGCGGTGTCCTCTGCAGTGGTGAGTGGCCGGGAGCCGAGGGCTGACCATCTGTCTGCGCTGGGACGGCTGTTTTTCTGCCCCAGCCTTCTCCAAAGACTATGTTTAAGCAAGTGGCGTGGTGGTTAAAGGTGCTGGACTCCCACACGGTCGACCACAGTTCAAGTCTTGGACCCGGTGGCTTGCTTTCTCACACTGGGTCTCTCTCCCTCTGTCTGTCACTCTCTGATCAAACTGGAAAATATAATAACAATGGTAATAAATTAAAAAAAAAAAAAAAGAAAAAGAAACACCTGGAGTTTCCATGATGTTAAAAAATCGGTTCAAAGACTCTCATGTTTTCCTTCTCTAAAAAGATCATCGCCGTGGGGCTGGCAGGTGGTGTGGTGAAGGCGCTGGATTCCCATATGGCTCATGGTGGTTCAAGTCCCGGACCTGGTGGCCTGAAAATCATGCTGGGCATGCGCGTGCGTGCCCAAAATCCTGAGAGGAGAACGGAGGAGGAGGGACTGTGGCGTGGCCATCCCCCTGGGGGGTGATTTCTCAGGTTCCCTCTCTCTGTTTCTTTCTGTCAAGTGCATGCACCCTATGGCAAAATGCTAAAAACTATAAACAAGACAAAAACAACATCCAAAAGATAGTAGCTGTTGTATGTTTGCTAAACCTTGTCCCTTGACTCCCCAAGGGGTCCCCTAGCTGTAGGTTGTCCCCTGAGTCCCACTGGGGTTCTCTGGGAGGGACGGGAGACCCTGGAAATGGAGCCGTGTTGCCGCCCAGCTGCAGCGTCACGGGAGAGCGCGGTGCGGGAGAGCGCGGTGCGGGAGAGCACGCTGCGGCAGG
>NW_006159766.1:585433-601640 GCF_000334495.1 Tupaia belangeri chinensis
GGCGGGGAGCCGAGGGCTGACCATCTGTCTGCGCTGGGACGGCTGTTTTTCTGCCCCAGCCTTCTCCAAAGACTATGTTTAAGCAAGTGGCGTGGTGGTTAAAGGTGCTGGACTCCCACACGGTCGACCACAGTTCAAGTCTTGGACCCGGTGGCTTGCTTTCTCACTTTCCCTCTCTCTCCCTCTGTCTGTCACTCTCTGATCAAACTGGAAAATATAATAACAATGGTAATAAATTAAAAAAAAAAAAAAAGAAAAAGAAACACCTGGAGTTTCCATGATGTTAAAAAATCGGTTCAAAGACTCTCATGTTTTCCTTCTCTAAAAAGATCATCGCCGTGGGGCTGGCAGGTGGTGTGGTGAAGGCGCTGGATTCCCATATGGCTCATGGTGGTTCAAGTCCCGGACCTGGTGGCCTGAAAATCATGCGTGGCATGCGGGTGCGTGCCCAAAATCCTGAGAGGAGAACGGAGGAGGAGGGACTGTGGCGTGGCCATCCCCCTGAGGGGTGATTTCTCAGGTTCCCTCTCTCTGTTTCTTTCTGTCAAGTGCATGCACCCTATGGCAAAATGCTAAAAACTATAAACAAGACAAAAACAACATCCAAAAGATAGTAGCTGTTGTATGTTTGCTAAACCTTGTCCCTTGACTCCCCAAGGGGTCCCCTAGCTGTAGGTTGTCCCCTGAGTCCCACTGGGGTTCTCTGGGAGGGACGGGAGACCCTGGAAATGGAGCCGTGTTGCCGCCCAGCTGCAGCGTCACGGGAGAGCGCGGTGCGGGAGAGCGCGGTGCGGGAGAGCACGCTGCGGCAGCCCTGCCAATGCTTCACGGGGCAATGATGCAGACGTGCCCGAGACTCCGAGCAGCGGTGACAGCCAGGCAGACGAAGCCGCTGGTGACTGCAGGGCTGCAGGCTCCCTGTATGTCTAATCCTCTCTATTGAGGAAAAATAAAACATTTTTTTGCATAATGTATCATTTCTTTTTTTTTTTTTTTCAATTTTTTTCCATGTGTTTGCTGGAGAGAAACAGAGATAGTGAGAAGGAAAGTGAGACATCACTCTCCCCCCCTCCCCGGGTGGGGATGGCCATGCCATGATCCCTTCTCGTCCATTCTCCTCCTGTGGTTTTGGGTATGCACGCGCGGGCGCCCAGCGTGAGTTTCAAACTGCCAGGTCCTGGACTCAAACCGTGCTGGGCCATGTGGGAGTCTAGCACCCTGACCACAATGCCACCTGCTGGTCTCCCATTTATTCATTTTTTTAAAAAGTTTATTATTTCCTTCATGAGAGAGAGAGGTGCCTGCCGAAAGGTGTCCACACTGAGTCACCCTCAGGCTCAGCAGTGTGGGTCCCGGGCACATGAGTGCCTGCGATGGCCAGGAGACCGCAGGGCACGGACACAGGAGCTGGCCACAGTGGGTCCAGTAGACCATCTCAGAACAATGACAGGAGACCTTTCTTTCTTTTCTTTTCTTAGCGATTTCTGTGATAGGGCGTGTGTGTGTGCCAGACACACAGAGAGAGAGAAAAATGGGAAATCAGTCCCTAAGGGGATGGCCACACTGCAGTCCCTTCTCCATTCTTCTCTTAGGATTTTGGGCACACACACACATGTGCCTGGTGTGAATTTCAAGCCACCGAGTCTGGGACTTGAACCATGGCCAGCCACATGGGAGTCCAGCACCTTAAGCACTAAGCTACCTGCTGGCCCCAGGAGACATTTCAAAGAAAGCCGAGCCTACAGAGCCTACGGATTCCCTATGCTTTTCATCTCTCTCTCCCTCGCTTTCGAGGAAGAGTAAAGAAAATCATTTCTCGCATTATCTATCATTTCTTTAATTTTTGAGAGGCGGCAGTGGGGGAGGGAGACAGCAGTGACTGGCATGGCAGCCCTCTGTGAGGGGAGGGTTGGGTGGGTGGGAAGAGCAGGGTGGGAGCAGGAGCCCTGCCGCTCTGGCGCTTTTCCACACGGCGGGGAGCTCCTTCCCATGTGTGTGGCGCTGGGGGGCACACTCCCATTCCTGAGCTTTGGATCAGCAGCTCCTCTCATCGGAAACAGGAATTCAAAAGTGCAAGGGTCGGGGCTGGCAGGTGGCGTGGTGGTTAAAGGTGTTGGACTCCCACATGGCCGACCACGGTTCAAGTCCTGGACATAGCGGCTTGCTTTCTCACTTTCCTTCTCTCTGTCTCTCGCTCTGTCCCTCTCTGGTCAAATTCAAATCAATAAATAAACAAATAAAATTAAATTAAATAATTCTTTTAAAAAAGTGCCAGGGCCACTTGGGCCCTCACCAGGCTCCCCAGAGGGCCTCCCTACCTGCTAGAGTTAATCTGCTAATGTCTAGGCACAAGCCAGATACCAATTTCATTATTATGTCCCATTGTGGACACAGTAGCCAGCCTGACATTAAAGGAGACTTGGGGCGACCTGCTTGGAGTCCATGGATGAGCTGGCGGAACACGGCGAAATCCAGCGTCAAACGTTGCCATAATTTTGAGCCGACAGGCCTAGTCTGGTGCCAAGGAAAAAAGAAATGGGAAAAACAGCTGGGTAGCAGAGCAGATACAATTACAGCTCCCGACCTTGAAATCAGAACTGAGCAAGGGCCGCAGGCCTCCGCACTCCTGTCAAGGCTGTTTCTGGCACAGCTGGTTTATGAAGCGCATCACCACGCGCGGTGTGGACAGACCCCAGAGGACACGTCTGTGCCTTGCAGAAGCGTGTGCTTTTATTCATTGTGACATACCTTATATTTGACCTGTGGTCAAATATTTAAAAGTAACCATATAGGCCCAGTCACGGTGACATGGGTGGTGGGGGTGCTGCTGTGCAGTACTGGGGCCACATGGGAAGTCCAGAGTTCAGATCCCGGGGTGACCTGAACACAGGGGCATGCTGGCGATCCCGGCTGGCTGGAAGGCTGTGTGGGTGGGGTGGGAGGTTGCAGAGCAACAAGAGGCTGTCGAGGCTCCCTGTCTCTCTCTCTTTTTCGTTATCCCTCTTCTCTTTCTGGTGAAAAACAATGAATTTAAATAAAGTAAGACTGACTTATTGTACTACATAAATTGATTTGTGAGCCAGAAATAACTTGTGTACAGACTGCAAACACTAACGCAGCTGGAAACTGAAAATCTCAAAGGTGTTTCGTAGTATTACCCAACGCCAAGAAAGCAAAATAAAATGATGCCTCATCATGCCAGTTTCTCCTGACCAGTGCGTTTTCAGTCTTTCTGGGAACGGTCCACCCGTTTGGACAAAAGAACCCAGCAGCTTGGCTCTGACACACACGAACGTTCTTAAGAGATCAGGCCCTTGGCCTCAGATGAAAGCCAGACACGCCAGGACTACAGACATCAGGAGAGAAGTGTGTTTTCTCCCAGGAGCAAACATCAGCCCGGCCATTTGGCGCTCTGCTGGCAGATAGGTAAAAATGGCAGAAACGGCTGAAAAGTTCTGTTGCTTCTCTGACAATCAAAGAAACAGAGAACGGTTTATATCAGCCAACCCAACTGGACTGGAAAACAGGCATTTCATACCCCCCCTGCCAGGTCTGGACAGTCTGGTAAGCCATGAACCGCTGGGAGGGCGACCCCCCTGCAGTGCTGCCCAGGATACAGCCCAGGGGCCTCTACCCAGATGTGAGGGTCCTTGGCTTCATGAAGGAAAGAATTCAAGCGCGAGCCACAGAGGGAGCATGAATGCAGGCGTGTTCAGGGGAGCACCCCGTGAGGGGAGAGGGGGGACGGTTTCCTTCCTCCCTAGGGTGGACAGGATCGGGGGTCAGGCCCAGGAGGAGCTGCTGCTGCCCTCGGCTTCCTCAGTTACGAGCTTCGAAAGGCAGGTGAGAACTGTTACCTTAAAGGAAAGACAGAGGGCCCCCCAGAGGCAGCCCCGCACTTCAGTGGGTATCCGGCTTATACGGCCTTGCTTAATGCCAGGCTAGGTAAGGGGGAGTCGATTCATACCGTTTCCAGGAAAGGGGCAGTGGTTTTCCTGCAACCACTGTCTCTCTCATTTTGGGGCCTTTTAGGATAGTTCTGGTCACTGGCACAGTTATTCCAAACTGTCCAGCACAGGTGGGAGTGTCACCTAGCACGCTAGTACCATAAGAGGCAGGTACAATTGATGTGGAGCCACCCAAGTCTGATGACTGCTGATATAGAGGAACTTGTGTGTAATCTGGGCTGATGGCTGCCGGGCTTTCTGTTCCTCGTAGTTAGCTGCTCCTCCCTCCTGAACCGTGGCAAGGCTGGAGGCCTCAAGCAGGCTGAAAACCTGCTTCTCTGCCGGCTCTGTATTAGGGCAGACACTGAGCCCACTTTCCCTGATAGGACACTCCAAGTGTGCTGAAACCGCCCCTCCCCAATCCACCCATAAAAGACTGTGCTCAACTCTCAGGGGGTGGGGCGGAATCGGAGTGTTATCTCCTTTCCCGCTGGCATAATAAAGCATTCTCCTTTCCTCTCTGGAGTGCTGCGTTTTCCTGCCTCCTAGCTGTCTGTTTTCAGGAACACAGTGAGTCTGAAGGTTACCAGAGGGCACTCCTGCCGCCATCTTGGTTCCAACTGGTTCAGACCCAGTCTCTCAGTCAATTCTTGTCTGTCAGGTTTTAGGTATTAGGAATGTCCCCTGACTCAGTTAGGGATGACCTTTGCCCCCGTGCGCTCCTGTCTCAGGAAGAGTCTGTGTTTACATTTACGGACCTTCCTAAGAACACAGGGCACACGGGCGCCCCTGATCCAAGGCAGGCTGGGGGCATATCACAAGGTCAGAACTCTGTTGGGGGTGCCATCTCTTTTGCCTCCTTTGGACTCCCCCACTGCGCCCTGAGATACGTTTCTTTTTTTTTTTTTTTTTGGAGAGGTTTGTGCTATAGGGCGTGTGCGCTCGCCAGACAGACAGAGAGAGACATAGAGACAGAAAGCGAGAAATCACCCCCCAGGGGGGATGGTCACGCCGCAATCCCTTCTCCTCCATTCTCCTCTCGGGATCTTGGGCACGCACGCACACGCGCCCGGCGTGAGTTTTAAGCCACCGGGTCCAGGACACGAACCGCGGTCGACTACGTGGGAGTCCAGCGACATAGCCATTACGCTAACTGCTGGTTCCCCTGAGATACGTTTCTTAAAAACAAATTTGAGCCTTTCTCAGACACTGACCCGGGCAGTCAGCCACAGGAGGAAATGAAACGAACAAAGTCCTCGCTGTTGTCATGGCTTTCCAGATACCTAGTAGTCATGGAGAGGGTGGGAGAAGAATCGTTTCTTTTATATACACATAACATATATATTTTACAGAATTACTTATCTAATTTTATTTATTAGTAGTATTTAACTTGGATAGGGCATGTGTGTTTACCAGAGAGAGACAGAGAAAGCAAGCTGCCAGATCTGGGACTCAAACCACCATCAGCCATCTGGGAGTCCAGCACCTTAACTTCCACGCCACCTGCTGGCCCGAGGCAGGAATAGCTTCTAATCACAATGTGAAGGTAGGTCAATAAACTTTCCTGATGGACCACATATAGAGCATGTGAGGAGAGGGAGAACAGGGTAAATTAAAGGTTTGCGCTGAGCGGCTGGAAAAGTGCAATTGCCTTTAACTGAGCTGGGGAAGGTGTGGGAAGAGCGAGTTCTTTATGTGAGGAGGGGATCAGGAATTTAATTTAGGGACCATGATGAGTAAATGACATGGGAGGCTGATGTCTTGGACGAAGCCCGCACTTGGCCCCACAAAGCAGGCTAAAAGTCTAGATGGAGTCACTCCCATCTCCGGGTCGCCCAGCCACAGCCGAGTGGTTATGTGACCTTCGAATGCAGGCCGGAGAGATAAAAGCCTGGTTTTGCCAATTAAGACAGTTTTCATTGGCACGATAACGAAGTTGCCTAGGTTTTAATGTTACACAAGAGAAGTAGCTGGAGTGGGTGGGTCCCGCATGACTGATTGTGCGGTTGGAGTCCCAGACCCTACGGCTTGAAAAACACACCGCGCGTGTACATGTGCATGCCCAAAATTCTGAGAGGAGAATGGAGGAGAAGGGATTGTGGCATGGCCATCTTCCTTGGGGGTGATTTCTCTCTCTCGCTCTCCAGCAAGCACACAGGCCCTATACCAAATTAAAAACAAAAACAAAACCGTAACCAGTAACCTGGCCAATCAGTTATTTCCCTGCTGTGGTTTCTCCACCTCCACCTTACAAGGAAAGTACCTTTGAAATGATCGTTCGCTTTTCGTATTTGTTAATCCTTGCTTCAGCCTTTCTCTGCTTATAAAATCGGCCCTCTTCAGTTCAACTCCTCGGAATACATTTTCTTTCTTTCTTTCTTTCTTTCTTTCTTTCTTTCTTTCTTTCTTTCTTTCTTTCTTTTTGGAGAGGTTTTCGCTATAGGGCGCATGCACTCGCCAGACAGAGAGAGACATAGAGACAAAAAGCGAGAAATCACCCTGCAGGGGGGATGGTCATGCCGCAATCCCTTCTCCATTCTCCTCTCACGATCTTGGGCACGCACGCACACGCACCCGGCATGAGTTTTAAGCCACCCAGTCTAGGACACGAACCGCAGTCGACTACGTGGGAGTCCAGCGACATAGCCATTATGCTAACTGCTGGTTCCCTACATTTTCTGTTTTATAGAATGAACTGTTACCCCATTTAAGAATCACAAATATGGCCAGTTAATATCTTTAAACTAGGGGCTAGCCAGTGGTATGGTAGTTAAAGTGGTTGGATTCCATGTGGCCAACCAGCAGTTCGAGTCCCCACCAGTGTCTTAAGAAACACAGCAGGCCTACCTAAGACCCCAGCAGGAGGGATTGATGGAGGAGTAAGGGACTGTGGTATGACCATTCCCCTTGAGGAGAGGGTACTTCTTCACTTTTTCTTCTCTCTCTTTCCCCCTGTCTGTCTCTCTCTCTCTAGCAAGTGCACGTGCCCTCTGGCAAATTTCAATAAAAAGACCTTTAAGTTGTGATGGTTTTGTTTTTAATGTTAAATGTGAGATGCTTAGTTGCCAGTTAGAAAGACCTGCTGTCCTTCAGGAAAGCAGTCGGGTGCAGCTGACCAAGCCCCTGGGCATTCCAATACTTAGGGGTTGAGGAGTTTGTAGGGTGTGGGGGAAGGGAAGAGAAACATGGCAGACATTTCCCGCCTACCGCATCTGGCCCGGCCACCAACGGACTTCCCCGCCCTCCGCATTTGGCACGCCTGCCACCAGTGGGACAGAAACATCGTCTCCCATTGGCCAGGACAGGACGCCATAAGGCTGTGGCAACCGCTCATTGGACGAGGGCCCCTATTAGAGAATGAGCAGCAGTCCTCTGGGTGTGACTCTCCCGGCCTCTGTTCAGACCGCGGGCCTCAGCCGAGAGCTTTTCGCAGAATAAATGTTACTGGCTTTGCTACATCCCAAGCCTGACTCTGACTCCGCCGCCGATCCTGTCTGGCCTAACAGAGTTGAGAGAGGAAATCTTATATGAGGGGGACACAGAAGGCATGAGGGGGCCAGACAGTGGCACAGCCGTAAAATGTGATACCCTGCAAGGCAATGCTACATGGGAAGGTGCCTGGTTCGTCCGCATCTCCCTGGGTCCCCTGGGCACTTGCTTGCTCAGGAATGCTGGTGTGGGTCCCGCATCAGGACCCTCTTCAGAGCACTCTGTCTGCTCTCTCTCTTGTACATTAAATATATAAGTACATTTTTAAAAGAAGAAGAACCAGGCCAGCCCTACAGCCTAGGGAGCCACATCCTACACGATCAGCCACGGTTTGAAAGCCGCCAGGTGTGCGTGTGCCACAGATCTCAGCAGGACGGAGACGTGGGAGACGAGGGACTTGGGGTGGCCATGCCCCGCTGGAGGGAACTTTCCCTCTCCGTCCCTCTCTGGTGTGCACAAGCACCCTCTATTGAACATAATTATGAAATAATTATGGAAGGACAAAACCGAGCAGCCGCGAGGTGGGGAAAGAGCCGGGTAAGCATGCTTCCTGGAAACCACGTGGAGAAAGCATTTCAAGGAGAAGGTGACGGAGCAAGTTTGTAAAATGCTGCTGACGGCTGGAGTTGATGGAGGCTGGGGCGCGACCTCTGGAGTCAGCCACACGGAGGACGACGCCGTTACCTACTTAAGAGCGATTTCAGCGGTTGGGGACCGTGGGACAGACAGTTCTTTTGAGCAGTTTTGCTCTGAGGGCATGAGAGGAATGCAGATGGGAGCTGGGCCGAGAGAGGCGCGTGTCCTGGTGGGAGAAGCCAGCACACGCGTGGGCGGCAAGGCTGGCCTGGTGCAGAGGGACAGCTAGGGACAAAGGGGGAGACTGCTGGCACTAGTGGGAGGGGATGGCCCCCGAGGCACTGCGGAGCAGAGAGGGCTTTGCTAGGAGCTCCGTCCACCCGCAGAGGAGAGAACAGAGCACGCACACCAGGTGCTTCCATCCGGATGGCTCACACGCCACATCCTAACGCCAGCTCCCCCTCGCACACACACACCTGCCCCAGTGCGCGGCTCAGGGCCCTCATGGCTTATGACAAGGCCACACCATCGAACACTGCAGAAAGTGCTCTTGCTCAGTGCCGGCCTGGAGTATGGATGTGGGAGTGGCGAGGAGGGGCAAGGCCTTAGAGGAGAGGCCAGAGCCAGGACTGGGTGACTGCTGACGGGCAATCCTGGAGCGAAGGTGGCAGGTGTTAAAGTCCAGAAGTAGCTTAGGAATTCCTGGGGGCCCAGCTCCGGGGTGCAGGGGCTAAACACCGCACTGCGAACTGGATCCCACGGGGCCTCCCAGCCCCTGATTCCACGTCCTGGTCAGTGGGCTAAACCCTGACAGGACGGAGAAATGGCAGGAGATGCAGCGGGACCAAACCTTACGGCTTCTCGCTCACACTCTCAAGGGCACCGGGCCTCTGGCAATTCATGAAAATGGGGGCTAAGTGACAAAATTGGTGATGAGGCCATCGCAGCTGGGCGGTTATGGAGGAGGCAGGGGGTGTCTAGGGGCAGCAATGAGGAGGGAGAGCGGTCTCCCCGACCCCGGGCCCCGTGGGAGAGCTGTGAGCCCAGGGGACAGTTAGGGGGAGACAGAGAACTCAGAGGGGGGCAGAGGGAAAGCAAGGTTTTGCTGATACCCACCCAAGTTCCTGAGCGCAGGTGGGAGGGTCCGGATGAGGGGAGGGTGGCAGACGAGGTGAGCAAAGGGGGTGGGCCGAGTTCCCTGGGGATTAGATTCCCCCAGGGTTGAGAGCTGAGCTGGGAGTCAGCGGGGAGAAGGGACATGACGGGGTTAGTGCTGTGGCCACAGGCAGACAGTGAGGGATCCGGAGGCTTGCCAGAGCTGGAGAGGTTCCGGGGATCTCTGGGGATCCCCCAGATGGCTGCTGGCAGAGGTGTGGAGTCTGGCTGAGGGGGGGTCTTACCCCGAGCCAGGCTCTCTGGGCTGCTGCTGAGGCCGTATTAAATCCCTTACTCTGAGTGGGTAATAACTCCACTGTGGTTATTTTATAGGAGAAGATACATTAAAAACCAACGAAGAAGTAAAACCATCAGGGCCAGCTTTAGGTGTGGCGGTTAAGGCAGCCGGATCCCACATGCTCAACTGCTGAGTTCTAGTACTAGATATGAAAAACAAAAACAAAACACTATAGGCACGCATGCACACGCGCGTGCCCAAAATCCCGAGAGGAGAATGGAGGAGAAGGGATTGCGGTGTGGCCATTCCCCCTGGGGGGTGATTTCTCACTTTCCCTCTCTTTGTCCAGTGAGCTCAAGTGATCTATAGGGGAAAAAGGAAAAGAAAAAAGAGTAAATTTAAGGAAGTAAAGAAACAGGATTAGAATGCACACCTTTAAATGGCAAATTAAAATGTTTTTAATAATTAATTTTAAAAATTATTATTCTTCAGTTTGACTGGAGAGAGACAAAGAGACAGAGAAACAAGGCTGCCAGGTCCAGCACTTGAACCAGAGTCATCAGCTATAGTGGGATTCCAGCGCCTTAACCACTACACAACCAGCCAGCCCCTGCAGGTGGAATTTTATTCACCAATAAGGTCTGGGGAGAGAAGCCCCCTTGGGTGTGAAGGCGAAGGGCAAGAAGGGGCCGGGAAGTGGATTCTGACTATCACTCACATGTTTTGAGTGGAAATGGGCTGGAGAAATGGGCTCAGAAAGGCAGAGGGCCTGGCTTAGGTCTGGGAGCTGGCCAAGTCACAGCAGGTCTAACACCCCCCCTCCCCCCCCCCAGCTCCTGCCCCTCAGGGAACAGCAGGAGTGGCTTTCCCTGGGTGCGAGACAAGAAGAGACCAGCAGCGGTTTCCTAGGAGGACCTTGATAGAAGCCCAGAGGCGGCCTCCAGCTCCCAGGGCCATCTCTCAGGCCTGACCTGGGGTTCCTCTCTGAGCGCGGTCAGGCTCCCGCGGGACAAACGCGCTCTCACAGCGCCCTCTAGCGACGCGCGGCGGTCTCTGCTCGCTGGCCAGGGCCTGCAGAGGAAATGCCCTGACCTGAGCCAGCAGGTTCCTGCAGCCAGGAGGGCCTTCATCAATTATGCCGCCATCCCGCTGCCTTGGGGGTCACCCTCGAGCAATTCCAGGTCACTTCCCCTCAAGGAAGAAGTGGTGGAGCTGGAGAGAGTTCAGAGAACGGCAAGGGAGCAAGGAGGGAGACGCTCTCAGGTGAGAATGGACTGAAGATGGGCAGGAGGAGGGAGAGCGGGGAAGGTGCTGGGGTGCGAGGAGCCCGGACCGGAAGCCGGCTCGGAGGAAACACTGAACAGAACAGGCACGTCCCTGAGCTCTAGATCTCCTGGGGTCCTCTTAGCAAGCACGAAGAGCATAACCCAGTTGGGGATGTTTGCTCAGGGTCACTCCTGGGTAGGACCCGCTGTCACCTCCGTTATACAGCTGGGAAAACGAAGGCAGCGCCATCAATTAACTAGCCGGGGAGACGCAGCTGAGAAAGGGCACTGTCGGGATCAGAACTCAGGTTTTTTGACTCCAGAGTCGATGGTTCTAATCTCAGTGCAACAGCCCTTTAATAAAGGGGAATGCTAATTTCTGTATAGAATATACATAGATCATCTCCTGGCAAAGACTAGACATAGAGGGGCCAGCAGATGGTGTAATGGTTACCTCGCTGGACTCCCACGTAGTTGACCTGACCACAGTTCTAGTCCCGGACCCAGTGGCTTACACAGGGAACTCAAGTGGCTTATCCCACAAAAAATGATGGGCTGCCACATAGCTTAGACCATGGTTCGAGTCCTGCACCTGCAGCCCAGCAGTTTGCTTTCTTGCTTTCCCTCACTCTCTCTCTGTCTCTTTCTGGTCAAATTAAAAATAAATAAATAAATAAATAAATAAATAATTCTCAAAACCCCTCACTAGCCACAACCTTCTAAATCCCTCCTCAGACGCCCATTCTCTTATCCTGGCGTCAGTGAAGACGGAGAGCAGCTGGGTGTAACCCTCCCTCCCAGGTTCCCGCTTGTGGACATCTCGCTGCCTTTGGGGTCACCCACGTGTCCTCCCGGGACACGTGGCCCACCGTCCTTTGAATACCTGCCGAAGTCTGGCTGATTATCTTGAGGCTTCCATGCCCATATGGGAGGATTTCCCATCCGAAAGGGCAGTTTGTGCTTACATAATAAATCAAAAAAGTGTTCTCAACTTACTTTGTTTTGTATGATAGCTTGCGTGCATGCATGTGAGAGAGAATCGGTCCCTCATGGATCTTATCATACCATGACCCCTTCCTCAGCCCTGCAGAGCCTGGGCACCTGCACGTCCCCAGCATGTTTTCAGGCTGACGTGGGGATTCGAACCCATAGTCAATCACAGGGCTTCGGGCTCTGCAGGGCACTTGTGTTACCACTGTATCAGAACGGCTGAGCCCAGTGTTCCTAATTTTCAGAGGCTTTTAAAAAATTATTTTAAATTTGCTATAGGGCACACGTACTATTGAAAGAGACAAAGCACCCCCCCAGAGGGGACGGCCACACAGTAATCCCTTCTCTTCCATTCTCCTCTCGGCATTTTGGGCACACACATGCACCCAGTGTGTGTTTTCCAAGCCACTGAGTGTGTTTTTCTTTTCTTTCTTTCTTTCTTTTTTTGGAGAAGTTTTTGCTATAGGGTGTGTGCACTGGCCAGACAGAGAGACAGAGACAGAAAGCGAGAAATCATCCCCAAGGGGGGATGGCCACGCCGCAATCCCTTCTGCATTCTCCTCTCGGGATCTTGGGTGCACACGCACACGCGCACACACGCCTGGCGTGAATTTTAAGTCACCGGGTCTGGGACGTGAACCACGGTTGACTACATGGGAGTCCAGTGACATAGCCATTACGCTAACTGCTGATCCCTTCTTTTCCTTCTTTTTTAATAATTATTTTATTTCATTTATTATCACCATTATTATTTGTTTTAAATAGACCAGAAAGAAAGGGAAAGTAGGAGAGTGGGAAAGTAGGAGAGTAAGCCTCCAGGCCCAGGACTCGAATCACGGTTGGCCCTGTGGGAGTCTCGCACCTTAATCATTACGCCACCTTCCCGCCCCAACCGGGTGTTTTTTTTTGTTTTTGTTTTTTTTTTTTTTGAGAGGTTTTCGCTATAGGGTGCGTGTACTCACCAGACAGACAGAGAGAGACAGAAAGCGAGAAATCACCCCCCCGGGGGGATGGTCACGCCGCAATCCCTTCTCCTCCATTCGCCTCTTGGGATCTTGGGCACGCACGCACATGCGCCCGGCGTGAGTTTTAAGCCACCAGGTCCGGGATGCAAACTGTGGTCGACTACGTGGGAGTCCAGCGACATAGCCATTACGCTAACTGCTGGTTCCCGCAACCGGGTGTGTTTTTCAAGCCATCGGGTCCAGGACTGAAAATGCATAGTTGGCCACGTGGGATTCAGCGGCCTTAACCACCACACCACCTGGCTGGGCCCAGAGGGCTTTCTTGTGCCTAATTTCACTTGATTCTCATGTTTGTCCCCGTCTTACAGAGGAGAAAGCGAGGCTCAAATAAGTCTTGTGATTTGCTCAAGTTCATGTAACAGTAGGAAAAAGTAACAAGACTGCCGATAAAAGAGGGTTCAGGGGATGCGATGACTTAAAAGTCAGAAAGAACATCTCAGAAGATGTGTGAGTTGGAGACCATCCTTCTTGCTCGTTTTTGTGGCTGTGAGCGTCAGTCAGGACAAACATCTCACGAACAGAAGCACAGCTTCCCTTCTCCGTCACTCTCAGGCTTTCAAAATCTTAGCCGGAGCCCAGAGCTCCTCCTTTAACTTACAGGACTTAGGTGGCCAACTCTGTCACCTAGTTATAGTGACGCCGGGCACTGTCCCCGTCGTCAAAATGAGTGAACTCATGGAATCCTCACAGCAGCTCCACAGGTAGGTTTTCTTTTTTCTTTTTTAAAGAGAGATTTTTGCTGTAGGGCACGTGGGCTCACCGGAGAGACAGAGACAGAAAGTGAGAAAACACCCCCCAGGGAGGATAGCCATGCTGCCAAACCCTCCTCCTCCATTCTCCTCTCGGGATCTTGGGCACGCACGCACACGCGCCTGGCGTGAGTTTTTTAAGCTGCCGGTCAGGGATTCAAACCCGGTCAATTACATGGAAGTCCAGCGCTGTAACCATTACACCATCTGCTGGTCCCTGGTGGGTCCTCATTTTACAGACAAACAGGCACAGAGAGGTGAAACAATTTGCCCAAGGTTTCACAGGGAGTCCTGGTAAATATAAGGGGTAAGTAAAGCCTTCTAAATCCTGCGTCTGAAAGCATTGAGCAGCGATATTCAATATTCGTTACTGCCAACTGCCTGTTACAATGCGGTGAGGCAGGCAGGCAAATATAGCTATCCTGGAGCACACGCAGAAAGCGGGCCTCGGCCGGGTTAACTCATTCAGTGCTGGCCACCAGTGAGGCAGAGCTGGCAGCAGGCCACCCATCAGGATGGCCATAGCAGTTCTTATACGTTCTGCATACCTGGAGTTGCCACCCCAGGCCTCCCGAGCACCAGCAGCTCCTCAGGCCCTCTGGGTCTCCCCACAGCCTGGACCTCCTGAGGGGAGGTGCTCCAGTGATGAACGCACTCAACCCTGCAGACTGGCTGTGGGAACTGGAGGAGGTGGGGCGGCGCAGGGCTTGGAGAGAGAGGAAAGGCCCACACAGGAGGCTCTGCAGGGTCTCTGCTGCACAGCTGGGTTCTCCTTTTCCCTTTGGACTATCGCCCAAAAGGAAAAATAAGGGGGGAGGGGGGAGCTCAGTGGCCCAGCCACCGTGGCGCAGTGGTAATGTGAGTGCCCTGCAAGACTGGAGGCCATATGGTAGACTGTGGTCCAGGTCCCTGGGAGGCCTGAAAACCCACTAAGCATGTGTTCCAGAGCCCAAGATACTGTGCTCACGGTGAGACGAGACTGTCAAGGTGCTTTCTCTCACTTATGCATACATTCTGTCATTAAAAAAAATAATAATACCTCCAGCCCCAAAGCACAGTGGAGTGGTTAAGGATTGCACAGAGGAAGCCAGATCCCACATGGCCAAACAGGGTTTGAGTCTTTTTTTTTTTTTTTTTTTGAGAGGTTTTCGGTATAGGGCGCGTGCGCTCGCCAGACAGACAGAGAGAGACAGAGAGCGAGAAATCACCCCCCAGGGGGGATGGTCCCGCCACAATCCCTTCTCCTCCATTCTCCTCTCAGGATCTTGGGCACGCACGCACACGCACCCGGTGTGAGTTCTAAGCCGCAGGGTCTGGGATGCGAACCGTAGTCAACTACATGGGAGTCCAGCAACATAGCCATTACGCTAACTGCTGGTTCCCAACAGGGTTTGAGTCTTAGCCAGCAATTTGATACACACACTAGGCATCCTGACAGGATGGAGAACTAGAGGGATTGTGTGACCATGCCCTGTGTGGGGGTGTCCTCTCTCTCTCTCTCTCTCTCTCACTCTCTCTCTATCTCGCAGGTATGCGCAGCCTCTGGCATTAAAAAAAAATACAAAAAAAGTTGCAGGAACGACTGGGAAAGTATCTTTTTCTTTGTTTTCTTATTAGCTGAGAAACTCTAAGCTTCTGAACAAAAATACCCTGTCCTGGAGCGGTTGTCCCCTGGTGGGGTTTAGAGAAGAGAGGACCAGCACTTGGGAGGAACAGAGAGCTGGAAATAAGTTCAGCGATTTCTCTTCTCTCCCCGGGGCACACATGACACCCACACAGGAGACCCTCCGCGCCAGGGCCAGGCTCTCCCTGGTGCCCAACACATCCGCGTGGACTTTCCTGGTTGCTGAGGTTGGGAAGTTAGCTGTTTCAACAAGGGCAGTGGAGTCCCCTTCCAGCCTCGAATTTAGTAGGGGAGCCCCAAAGCTCCGGGGCGGGCAGCAGGGGTCAGAGAAGGGTGACTGGAGAAGGGAACAGCACTGCAGTCAAGAAGGCAGTCTGAGATGGGCAGCTATAAACCCCGACAGCAGGGCCCGGCGGGTGGGAGGGAAGAGTGAAGACCTGGACTGACTCCCAATGGAGATCCGTGAATTCGCTCCAGTCTCTTCAGGCATCTCATGGAGAGGACAGGGACGAGCCCCCCCACCCATGTGCGCACACACACTCGCACTGGTGCTGGGCAGGGCACTAGGACGGGGTGAACGGAAGCAGAAAGCAGGGCCAGCGGTACAGGCTGAGAAGCCAGGACCAGACGGAGCCTGCACACCGGCCAGGAGGGGGAAGCGGGGCGTGGTACTCAGTCACAGGGTCCACGGGGAAGGACTGACTGTGCACAGGGAGCCAGGGCTCACGTGGCCACTGCGGTGCGAGGCCATGTGGGGCCTGTGTGTGCACACTCGGTGTCCTGGTGGGATGGAGGGATGGCGGCTAAAGGACAGTGGCATGACCACATCCCACTGGGGGCTCTCTCTCATAAACACACCCTCTGACAATTAAAAAAATAAACCCACAAAGAATCTTTCGCTTAGGGACCAGCAGATGGCGTAATGGCTATATTGCTGGACTCCCATGCATTCGACCGCAATTTGAGTCCTGGACCCGGTGGCTTAAACTCACGCTGGGCACGTGTGTGTGCGTGTCCAGGATCCCGAGAGGAGAACGGAGGAGAAGGGATTGCGGTGTGGCCATCCCCCCTGGGGGGTGATTTCTCACTTTCTGTCTCTCTGTCTCTCTCTGTCTTTCTGGTGAGCGCACGCACCCTATAGCAAAAACC
>NW_006159766.1:601710-610953 GCF_000334495.1 Tupaia belangeri chinensis
GTAGTCAACCCCAGTTCGAGTTCCAAACCCAGTGGCTTAAACTCACGCCAGGCGCATGTGTGTGCATGCCCAAGATCCCAAGAGGAGAATAGAGGAGAAGGGATTGTGGCATGGCTATCCCCCCGGGGGGTGATTTCTCGCTTTCTGTCTCTCTGTCTCTGTTTGGCGAGCGCACGCACCCTATAGCAAAAAAACTCTCAAAAAAAAAAAAAAGAATGCCCACAAATGCTACCATGGCAAAACTGGAAGAGTCTACAATGTTTCCCAGTCTGCTGTTGGCATTGTTGTATCTTGAGACAAGTTAAGGGCAAGATTTTTGCCAAGATAATTCATGTGTGTATTGAGCATATTAAGCATCCAAAGAGCAGAGACAGCTTCTTAAAACGTGTGCAGAAAATGACCAGAAAAAAGAGGAAGCTAAAGAAAAAGGGACCTGGGTTCTATTGAAGCGCCAGCTGCTCCACCCAGAGAAGCCATGTGTGAGAACCAATAGAAAGGAGCCTGAGCTTCTGGAACCTATTCCCTATGAATTCATGGCATGGTGGGTGTTAAAAATAAACTAAACTATGGTCTATTTTTGAAAAGAAAAAAGAAAACACAGCACTGGCCGGAGGCAGCTGGAGCTCATGCTAAGTCGGTACTATCGTAGAACGCTCGGGGAGGTTTATACAGGTGGGCCCAAGACCAGGCCTGTGCCACCTGCCGCAGAGAGACAGAACGTGGTGAGTAAAGGGATTCATTCCGTGAGGCCGATACCGGGTGGACGGCAGACTGTCCCTTCTCCCCGCCCTGGACAAGCAACAAAGCTTATACTAGGGAAGAGGCCGATGCAGGTACCGTTAGAAACAAAGGGCAAGTTATTCACTGTCATGGGGCCAGATGAAGAGGAGCCCTGGTCTGTTTCTACAAGACCATCAGGAACTGGGGTCTGACTGTGGGTCAGCTGCTGTCAGTCCGAGCAGCAGGGCAAGGCGGGGAGACTGGTTCCCACTGTCTGCAAGGGGCTTCAAGAGAAGAGGTGGCTATCGGGGCAAGTGAGTTAATTCCTGGTTCCTGGTCTGGAAGCTGGGTGTGCCTTTGAGTCGATCACAGCTTTACAGTCATTGGGAGGGGCTGGTAGCACCTCTGCCCCTCTCCCTGTCTCCGTAGCCGGTCTCTGTAGGGACTCAGCAAGTCTGTGGTTATGGTGACTTCTGTCTATTCTGAGACTGAGGGAGTCACACCCAAGGTGGGTGCTGCTCGTTCTTAAAGGACCGTTGTCCAACAGGTGCTCGCCATGGGCCCTTGTCTGGCCAATTAAGTTCGCTGTTTCTGTTCCACTTCGGCGGATGCGCCAAATGCTGAAGGGCAGGAAAGTCCGTCGGTGATGGCGGGCCAGGTGTGGACAACAGGAAAGTTCTGCCGGCAGGAATGTTTCCACCATGTTTCTTTCCCCTTCCCCCAGACCTTACAGTAATCATTAAAGAAATATTAAACCACACCAGTAATCAAATAAATGAAAACTGGAGTGTAAGGCAGGACCCTCAACTCTGAGGCCTCGCCTACAATGGGCCTGAAGACCCAGCAGAGGGAAACATGAGTTTACTCACTCACACGTGCAGAGCGGATGCATGCTGAGCGTGCCTGCCGGCAGGGAGCGCAGCAAACAGCATACGCACTCCAAAGATCAGCGCAGACTTTTCTGCCTCCAGGATGGGCCTGGCTTCCACGCGCACAGCCTGAGGACTGCAGTAAGAGCTTACCTTATTAGCTAGCACGGTCTGCCGAGCATGTAGGGTTAGTACCTCTAACGCTGCGATGTTGACGTGGGAGGGGTGCACACAGCGCAGGAACGGCCTGGCAGTTGGCAAATTCCAATGGTCAAAGCAATGGTCACAAGGTTTTATGAGCCCCCGTTATGGCTTGCAACGAGGTCTCAGGGAAAACAGGGACAAAAGCAGGGCGGGGTGTTCAGTGTTCGGAGCACACCCACACTCCACCCTACACTGCCTCTCACCCCATCCTCACGTTCTTCGAGTCACTGACCGTCCACTCGTTTCCTGGAGTGGGCGCATGAGCCACTCCAGGATATGCATCCATATCCCACAAATACAGGGTGGGGACACAAGTGTCGCAGGAACAGGAAACCGACAGCAATGATGCCGATGGTGATCTTCCCCCCAGAGAGAGCTAAGGGAACCAGATCAGTCAGAAGAAAAACCCAGAGTGGCCAGCAAGGTGCATTCGCCATGGCGTGTCAGGTGTGGCCCACAGTGGGGGCTCCGAGCACCCTACATGCGCTGTGTCCCATGTGAGGGTACCGGCTCATTGCAGGATATGTTCCCTGCCCCAGGATGAGGGTGGTACAGGCAAAGGCTAATCTTTGTCAGGTTATACAGACAGAACTTCCATCTTGAGACAGTGAAGTCATACTCTGAGGAGGTCTCCCTGGCTGAGTATACCATACCCGACTGAGCCTGGGGACACTGATCTATTATGTGGGAAGTGAGAGGAGGGGTCCTAAATGCCCTATCAGCGTGTCCTTAGTAATGGTTTCGTGGCCAGGGTTATGGCACTTTGCCGTAGTAGTCCATCTAGCCAACCTGGGGATGGATATTTTATGTCTTACTCCCTTCCTCCACGGGCTGACACAGCAGCGACAGGTCTCAGACTACAGGACTCGGGCTGAACATCCCAGGCCATCGAAGAACATGATCTCCAGGCTGTATGCCCTGCGGGGCTGGCAACCTAAGTTACTCTCTCTGCCACAACTAGGCCTTAACGCAGTTTTCTGGGTAGACTCTGCAGCCTATGGAGTTGCCCATGGCTGGGTCAGCCTGTCCAGTTGTGCGGGGTGGCCAGCCTGTGGCCTCCCACAGGTGTGAGTGTTGATCTGCCTTCAGTTTTCTTTAGCATACCACTGCGGTGTTTCACAAGGCCGGCTCCTGTGGGACTGTAAGGAAAAAGCCAGTCCACGTGCACGTGTTCAGCCCACTGTACCGCTGAGGGTGTGCTCCTTGATCACTTTCTGACTCCTGGCATCTCACCGCTGCACACAGTTGCACCCATCCCTGTACTGCAGTGCTGAGTGCCTGCCAACTTGGGAACGCTTAGAATACCTGTGGTGCTGTCCACATAAGTCAAAGCCAGACAGGCCCCTTTGAAGCAGGGTAGGGGTTTGATATAATCTATCAGCCACCGAGCCAGGGGATCCCTTTTTGATATGTCTGTTCCAAGCAGCCAGCAGGGAAGACATTCTGCACACTCATTCACTACAAGCTGTCACAATGTCGACTTTAAAGGAGCCCTGCGGGCCTTTGTCACTTCCCGGTCTTTTGCCTGGCATGTCTCACATCTCTACAGTGTCTTCAGCAGAAGTTTCTTCTGGCTGCTGGATGCATGCTAGTGCATCACCCTCAGCATTGCCAGGACTTGAAGGGGGAAGAATTCAGACGTGATAAACAGGGATCGTCTTATTATTTTGTATTTTTTTTTTAGAGGTTTTTGCTATAGGGCACGTGTGCTCACCAGAAAGAGAGACAGAAAGCAAGAAATCATCCTCCCTGGGTGGGGGGCATGCAGCAATCCACACAGCTCAATCCTGCCCACTGTTTTGTCCTTCACCATCTTCCATCCAGATGGTGTCCATGGACAGCTCGCCACTGATGGGGAGAGGTCTATGGATGGTCGATGCGGCTTCTCCTCCAGCAGGAGCCCTCCAAATACCAAGCACTGTCTGGCACTGAAGGCATTCCCTCCTTTATGGGAGATGGGATGAGAGTGGGGGCCTCTGTTGGAGGAGTGCTGGTATTTATGAATGTCACAGGCCCTAAAAGTCATCGCAGTTGATAACTTACAGGGCTGGTAGATATGTTACTGCATTGATGCAGATAGGCTCGCCACTTAACGAGGGTTACTGTCTGAGCAGCCGAACTTAGCTTGGGGGACGATGTATCCCACTCCACGATGGGAAGGGCCATCCTGCCTGGGATCTCGTATGGCTCAGTAGCTATCAAGGCTTAATAAATGTGTTTGGAGGGATCTACACTGGCCTTTATCAAACCTACCATGTGTTCGCAGGTGATCTTAATGAGTCCTCCATCACCACTACCATTTCCATTCCGTGGCCCTTCAGTATCACCCTTCACCTTCTGGATTCCCATTCTCTGCTGGATGGCTCTAGTCTCCCCAGGTTAGCAACCACTTGGGCAGCTCGGTATATGGTACTGCTCATCACAGGGATAAGACAGAGGTAATGGTTCTGCTCATGGATGAACTCCTGCGGTTCCTCCAGGGTGTTCAATTTAGGGTAAGAAGAAGGTCACGTCGCCTTCATTGGGCCAGATGATAAACCACCGCCACACGTTAGTAAGGAACCGTTTTTGTCTCTGAAACAGCACCAGGAAGGCACTGCCTAAGCACCAGGTGGTTAGCTGTGGAAGGAGAATGCCATCTGCTCCTGTGCTCCTCACATGAGACAGTCACCCCATCACATGCTCCCGCTCATTTTGTGTGAACGGAGCAGTAGCTCCCCAAGTTCCACTGATGTACAGGGCCAGGCCATTGCACGCTGCAGTCTTTGAGGTGGTGGGAGCTCGTGTGGCTCTGCCCTTGCTGGGAGTGACTGAGATGTTTTCATTTTCTGTGTTACAAGTGGCCTGGCTTGTAGGTTGGCAGTTGCCCACCTCCTCGACCACTTCAATGGAGTCCCAGTCTGAGTACTCCTCACAAGATTCAGAATCCTGGGGGGGGGTACCCACTTTTGGGGGTCCAATCCACCAGGCCTCTACAACATGGATTTGCGCCAATAGGAGCTTTCATCCCTTTGCTTTTGTGAGTTGGCAGGCTGGTCCCTGTAGCAGTTCAGTAGTTTGCTTCAAGCGGTGGTTGAGGAAGTCTCTAGCTTCAGCCTGAGTGACCCGAACATCCCTCTCCAGCTGCAGTTCTTCAGGGTGGAGCCTGCACATGAGAAGCTACTTCCTGCCATTGCCAGGTACGAAGCACAAAGCAGTGGCCAGCCAGCAGAGGCCGCAATGATGCCACTTTCTCTTCCAATGGTTCCCCTTCCGATCAACTACCTTTAAACTCTTTAGCAGTCCTACAGGCATTCTGGGGCATCCTTGTACTCATGTGGTGGCTGTCAGCTGTCTTAACAGACTAGCTGGCTCATACCGCATTAGGAGGGAACCCACCTGGTATTTACCCCAGTGAAATCCTGGAATCCTGCTGACTATAGGAACTGTAGGCTGCAGCTCCAAATCTGTGAGGGCTTGTCTGTAACGTAAAGAATACACCCAGAGGTCCAGCGGGGGAAACACGAGTTTATTCACTTACATATGCAGAGGGAATGAATGCATCTCTGATGGCACGCTTAGGTTATATGCATTAAGAACAAAGCATACATAAACCAGCTGAAGATAAATGCAGACTTTCTGCCTCCAGACACAGGTCTGGTTTCTACACACATACTTGAAGTTAATGAGAAAAGGTTAGCTTCTCAATGAACAGAATCAGAGTATGTTTAGGTTTTTTTGTTTTTTTTTTGAGAGGATTTTGCTATAGGGCGTGTGCGCTCACCAGGCAGACAGAGAGAGACAGAGAGACAGAAAGCGAGAAATCACCCTCCAGGGGGGATGGCCACGCCGCAATCCCTTCTCCTCCATTCTCCTCTCGGGATCTTGGGCACGCACGCACATGCGCCCGGTGTGAGTTTAAGCCACCGGGTCCGGGACGCGAACCGCGGTCGACTATGTGGGAGTCCAGTGACATAGCCATTACCCTAACTGCTGGTCCCAGGGTATGTTTAGGTTTTAATGCCTCTGATATTATTACATGTTCCTCCAGAACAGCCAGATGTGGGAAAATTCCAACAGGTAAAACTAATGGTCACAAGATGTTTACGAACCCTAGCTATGACCTGCAGCTAGCTCTCGGGAAAAACAAAGACCAAGGGGGAGTGAGAGAGTTCAATGTATGGAGCATACCCATGTTAGGAAATAAATTTCATAAGCTTCTTAGTTTTAATGTCAGAATTTATACCAACATGTCCTTTGTTTTCTAAGGTTGGAATAAACACCAACGTGTGCTTTATCTTTAGAATGATTTTGTAATTCATTGTTCCTATATCACTGTGGGTGATATTACAACACTTGATATATTACACAGAACCTGCAAAAAATGATAGTAAGGTAAATCTTAATATATTTTGATTTTATTAGTGTTGTGTTGACTTATTTTATGAATGTGATGTAAAATGTTTTTATTTTACTTTCCAAAGAGGATTCGCTGAATGATATCCATATACAGTTCAGTGTAAATGCTTCATTTTTATTAAATAAAAACTTGATACTACCTGTACTTACAGAATGCTTAACCTAATGGAAGTGTAGGGTGCGTGCACTCTCTAGAGAAAGAGAGAAAGAAAGCACTCCCCCCAGGGGGATGACCACACCACAATCCCTTCTCCATCCTCTCAGGAGTTTGGGTATGCACATACACACACCTAGCATGTTTTTCAAAGCATCGGATCCAGGACTCGAACCATGTGGTCAACCATATAAAACCCAACTGCCTTAAACACCACACTACCTGGCTGGTCCAATTTTAACATACTGTGTTAAAAAAACATGGTGGGTACATGTATGTGCATGCATAAAACCCCAAGAAGAGGGTGGTGAAGGGATTATGGCATGATCATCCCCCCCAGGGGGTGCTTCCTTTTCTTCTGTTTTAAAATTTTATTTATCATCTATTACTCTGTTTGTTTATTTAGACCAGAGAGAGAGAGAGAGAAAGTGAGAAAGCAAGCCGCCAGGTCCAGGACTTGAACCACTGTTGGCCATGTGGGAGCCCAGCACCTTAATCACATCACCTGCCAGCCCTAATGTTTTTAAAGCTGACAGGCCCAGTACTTAAACCACTCAGTTGGTCATGCGGGATCCAGCTACCTTAACCACCCCATCAACAGCTGGCCCAGGAATAGGGTCTTCAATGAAGTTTCAAAGATGTAGCAGGGGACCAGCAGATGGCGTAATGGTTTCATTGCTGGACTTCTATGTCGTTGACCGTGGTTCAAGACCCGGAACTGGTGGCTTGAAATGCACACTGGCAGCAGCATGTGTGTGTGTGCCCAAAACCCTAGGAGAATGGAGAAGGGGTTGCAGTGTGGTCACCGCCCCCCCCCATCCCCAGGGGGATGATATCGCTTTCTTTCTTTCTAGCAAGCACATACCCTTTAGCAAAACTCTCTCTCAAAAAAAAAAAAAAAAAAAAGAAATGTAGGAGGGAAAGTTGAAACTTAGAAGTGGGCAAAGATGCTTTAATGTTTGGATTTGTAAAGTGTGACAGCACAGGTTGTACAATTTCTATTTTCTTCCTCATGATCGGTACACTTCCTGCATGGTTCCAGTAGGTATGTGTAAAAAAAAAAGAAATGTAGTAGGGAAAGTTGAAACTTAGAAGTGGGCAAAGATGCTTTAATGTTTGGATTTGTAAAGTGTGACAGCACAGGTTGTACAATTTCTATTTTCTTCCTCATGATCGGTACACTTCCTGCATGGTTCCAGTAGGTATGTGTCTGCTCTACTGCCTTACCAAGACATTAAGACCTTTTGCCATTTACTTGCTCTACAGGGTAGCTAAAAGCTTTTAAGCATGTCAAATTCCTTTGTCAGTTGCAATGTTAACCTTTTAAGTTTTGTATTTGCAGTTGCTTCTACAATTAAGCTATCTTACTATGTCTGCAGGATGATTCTGTTGTGGGAGCTGGAAATAAGACTACCTCTAATTTCCAATAACTGATAAAAAATTAGGCAGACATTTTCTGTTCTTTTCAAGACTTCATATTTCAACTAGATTCCAAATCTAAGCTTCTGGGTGTAAGTCTTAAAACATGTAGTTGGCCATGTGGGATCTAGGTTCCTTAACCACCATGCCACAAGATGGCCCTTTGTCTTTAAGTATCTTCCATATGAGAGTGAGAGAAAAAAAGGGAGAGGCACAGAGATAGGTATTCTTGACAGGGTTTTGCTGTGTTGTGATCTTCCTGCCCCAGCTTCCCAATTAGCTAGTAAGATAAATCCAAGCAACAGACTTCTTCAATGCCTTGGGGTGTCCCGTTAGAGTGCATGTGGCACCCAGGGACATGGAGTTCTGCTTCTGAGCAGTGAGCTTTTCTCCCATGACAGTACATGAGGTGCCGAGGCTTCACCTGTTTTTGGAAAATCCACTTTGACAGGTCAGCAGGTGGCACAGAGGTAAGTCTCCACATAGCCATGGCCAACTGCATGGTTCAAGTCTTAAATCCTCGGCTTGAAAATCATATGCTCAACATGCTGAGAGCAGAGCAGAGGAGAAGGCATAGCGGCAGGGCCATTCCTTCCGGGAGTGCCATGGAGCTCCCTCCTAGAGCCAAGATGATGTACTGCACGAGAACATCCTTTCTGATGTGATAGCCATATTTTGAAAGCATACAAACTAGGTATCCATCTGCGGAAAGATGAATCTAAGCCCTTACCTGTCACCATTGACAAAAATCAATTCAAAATGAATCAAAGATCTAAACCTAAGATCTCAAACTATAAAACTACTGGTGGGGTAACAGCAGTTAGCATAATGGCTATGTCGCTGGACTCCCATGTAGTCAACCACAGTTCGAGTCCCGGACCCAGTGGCTTAAACTCACGCCGGGTGCGTGTGCGTGCATGCCCAAGATCTTGCTTTCTGTCTCTCTCTGTCTTTCTAGTGAGCACACGTGCCCTATAGCAAAGACCTCTCCAAACACAAACAAACAAAAATCTACTGGTGGAAAACACTGGGGAAACTCTGAGAGATATTGGGGTAGGCAAAGACTTCTTAAGTAAGACCCCCAAAGCACAGTCAATAATCCCAGAAATAGACAAGTGGGATTATATCAGATTAAGAAGTTTATGCACAGCAAAAGACAGTAATTGCTATGAAACAACAAACTTCGTAATGGGAGAATATTTTTGTAAACTATGCTTCAGATAAGGGACTGATAATCAGAATACACAGGGAACTCAAGCAGTTTACCCCAAAAAGATCAACCAAAAAAAAGATAAACCCAGTTAAAAGATAGGAAAATGAAATGAAAACAAACAACTCTCTAAGGAAAACATACGAAATGACAAAAGGTATATGAAAAAATGCTCGACATCCCTCATGATAAGGGAGATGCAGATCCAAACCACAATAAAATACCACCTAACCCCAGTCAGAATGGCAAAGATTAAAAAAAAAAAAAAA
>NW_006159766.1:611272-627283 GCF_000334495.1 Tupaia belangeri chinensis
ACTGTCTGACAAGTGCATGCGCCCTATAGCAAAAACCTCTACAAAAAAAGGAAAAAAAAAATCTACAAGGAGAACTATCATATGATCCAGTAATCTCGTTCCTGGGTATCTACCCAAAGGAAAGAATATTCAGTCAAAAAAGTGCTTGCACATCTGTGTTTATTGTGACATTATTCACAATTGCTAGGATATGGAACCAACCCAAATGTCCACGCACAGAAGAATGGATTGAAAAAGTGTGGCACATATACTCTATGGAATACTACTCAGTCATAATAAACAAGACCTTGACTTTTGATAGAAAGTGGACAAATATGAAAGATTTAGGGCTGAGTGAAGCAAGCCAGGTTATAAAGGAAAGACACTGTATATCTCCACTTAATATATACCAATTGTCTGCACTCTATGACTAAAACTGAAAGTAGAGGATACAGAACCATGGAAATGGTAATAGATACCAGATACAGTGTGGGAAGAGGGTGGCAGAAGGAGGAGAGTGTGAGGAAAGATATTAAGGAGAAAAATGGAGAGGCAAGACATTTATGGAGCACAGAAACAGATTATTATCTGTTGATGATAACATGTATTGTATCCCAAACTGGACTGGTGCAAAATATATTCATGTTGGAAAATTCACTTTACAAGCTAAGTAATGTATAGTGATTTAATGTATAAAAGAAATTAAAAAAATGTATTATTAAAAAAATAAATAAAAAGGGACTGGCAGGTGGTGTGGTGGTTTAGGGTGTTGGAGTCCCACATTGCTGACCACAGTTGAGTCCCAGACCTGGCGGCTAGCTTTCTCACCAGCCCCCTCTCTGTTCCTCTCTGGTCAAATTTAAATAAATAAAGTTAAGGAATTCTTAAAAAAAAAAAAAAAGTTAAATAAATAAATAAATGCACCCATACCCAGCGTATTCCAGTTGGTTTGGGAACCATGCTTCTTGTCTTCAAGGGCTGGTACTACATGTATGCCGTTATTGGGCTCCTTTCTTAATTCTTTTTCTTTTTCATTTCTTTTCTTTTTTTTTTTTATAAGAGAGATATTTGCTTTGGGGTGCGTGTACTCACTGGAAAGACCGAGACAGAAAGTGAGAAATTGCCCCAAGGCGGATGACCATGCTGCAGTTCCTTTTCTTCCCTTCTCCTCTCAGGATCTTTGGGCATGCAATCCCCATGTGCCCGGTGTGAGTTTAAACCACCGGGTCTGGAACTCAAACCTTGGTTGACTATGCCATCTTCTGGTCCCCTGTTTAGTCTTTTATTTAGATTTAGAGGGGGAAAATCCTTTTCTAAGAGATACACATGCAATTATTATAGATAATTGTTCACACAAACACAAAAATATTTGAAGAGATTTTTGCTATAGGGCACATGTGCTCACCAGAGACAGAAAGTAAGAAATAACCCCCTAGAAGGGATGGCCATGCCACAATCCCTTCTCCTCCATTCTCCTCTTGGGATTATGAGCATGCATACTCCTGTGCTGACTTGAGTTTTAAGCCTCTGGGTCTGGGACTAGAACAGTGGTCGACTGACTACATGGGAGTCCAGCAACATAACCATTATGACATCTGCTGGTCCCTGACAATTGTTCAAATTTGATTAAACATAAAGGAAATGCCTTTAGCAATATCTTCTATGATCCGATTAATAAGCATTTCAGATTAGGCCCAGCTACAGTGGTATGGGCAGGGAGGGGTGCTGCTGTGTCACGCTAGAAGCCATATTGGAAGACTATCAGTTTCCGCCCCTAGGGTTCAACTTAACATGGTGAGCTTGCCTATAATCCTGGTTGGCTTCAGGGCTGGGAGAGGACCGCAGCCTGAAGTCAAGGGTGCTGCTGTCTTTTTCTTAGCAAGCTTTTAAAAATCAGATTATATTTAAGAACTCTCTTCATTTAGCTTTTCTTCATATCTTTTCCTTAGCAAACTTTTAAAAATAAGATTAAGAACTCTCTTCATTTAGCTTTTCTTCATATTGATCATTTGCCCCCAAATACCTTTTATTTACCAGTATCTTATTTATTTAAAATTAGATTATTGGGCAGTCTGTGGCCTTGTGGTTACAGTAGCTGGATCCCACATGCCTGACTACATAGTTCGAGTCCTGGACCAAACCCAGCAGCTTGGAAAACATGCCAGTACCATGCGCCTACGTGCCCAAAATCCTGACAGGAGGGAGAAATGGAAGAGAAAGGATTATGGCATGACCCCGGCCATGGGGTTACTTTATCACTTTGCAACTCTGCCTGTCTGTCTCTTTAGGGAGTGCAAGTGTCCTCTGTGCTTCTTCCTAATGGGTGGCTCTGAAATACCCCAGCATTGCAATATATATGGACACCTGCAGACTGCTGTGAAGCTTACGCCGTTTACAACTTTATAGTGTTTCGTGCCAACTATCTAACTATCCCGAAGCCAAGAATCAACAGAAACATTTTCTTTCTCTGTGTTGGTGATGGCCATGGGCTATGTAAAAGTAAGTATGGAAACTGCTTGGTTTTATTTCAGGGGTGTTTTCAAGTATCAGTGAGTTCTCTGCAAGGTACTGTGTTAAGCACAATGAAGAGGACAAAAGTACAGGACGCGTTTTCACCTGATGCAGTTCAGACTGAGGTTTGAAGGCTAGAACACATTTTCATAATCCACATATATGTTAGTCTTTCTTACATCATGGCTCCCAGATAGAAAAATTAAATAAGGCATTTCAAGATCTGGGCCCATAGCCCATTAATTAGACACTCTATAGGTTTAGCTAAAATTGTTAAGCATATCAAATTCCTTTGCCAGTTGAAATGTTAACCTTTCGAAGCGTTAAGTGTGAGTTTTAAACACAAGTTCCAAATGTGGAAATTATATTCCATATTTGGAGTTGCTTCTAAACTTAAGCTATCTAGAATCATCCCTCTGCAGGATCTAGAAGTAACAAAGTAGACGACCTCCAAATTCTAACAACAGATAGAAAATTAGGTGGAGGTCTCCTTTTCTTCTCAGTCTGTGTATTCAAGCTGGCTTTTGTATGCACTCCTAGAGACCCGGAGATCTTTTGTGAGGAAACCATTTTTTCTTCCAGTTCAACACCAAAGTAACTGCCCCTTACCAAGGCGTTCTTCGAGCTGGAATCAGGTCAGGAGAAGAATGGAGTAGGTGCTCCTCAAGCAATTCCTGCAGCTTCTGGAGTCCTTCTCATGGGCCCTAGACCGCCCGGCAGAGACCTCCACACGTGCCATTCACTACCTCTTTTCCCTGCCCTGTAACCTGGATATGAAAACCTGCAGCCCCACCTTGTACGTGGCCAGCTGGAGTAAGCACAGTGAGGGGACGAGGAGAGCCCAGTTTCGCACTGAGGATGAATGACTTGCCTAAGACTACAGGCGAGCCAGAAGAAGAGCCTGGTTTGGCCTTGCACTTTGCCATAGGGTATGTCCAGTGTGACTGAGCAGATTCCGGGGCCTTATCTCGTAAGAAAACCAGGCAAAGAGATCCCAGAGATGTCTGTGACTATGGGAGGAAGCTCAGTTCTCACAGACAACTCCTGGACGGAAGAGGACTGTACAGGGTCCCTAGAAGCTGCCCTGGAGGGTGCTGCTCTCCTTAAGGCCATGGTGTGCCTGGAGCTCAGTGATCTCTGGGCAGGGGTCCTGGCTCCACCCGGGGATTACGTCATGGTAGAACTGGATAGATGCTGTCCACATTGCTTCCTGGCAGCATTCTCAGCGGCTGCAGTCACAGCCCCAGCAGCAGAAAAAAATACAGCACCAGCTCAGAAGGCAGCTTGGGCTGTTGGTAAAATCTTCTTCCGTAGTATGCAAGCTGACAAAGCCAGAGAAGAGAACTCGCCATCACACTCTCCTTCAAGCTCTTTTTCCATTTTTACTGGAGTTGATGCAAATGCTGAGAGGCGCTGTGCTTTGACTTGGAACTGAAGATGACACAGTCTAACATTAGCTGTCATCATCTACCTGCAGTTCCATGAATGCGGGAACTGCAGAATCTGTAGTGAGAGGGTCCTGCTCCAGCAGCGTCTACTCATCTTATGTTAGAAAGACACCCTCTTCCCCATTTCTCCCCCGAAAATCCAAACTAGGTATCCTGAAAAGTCACTTTATGTAAATGAGCCCAGTCTCAGTGAGCCAGGGGATAAGAAGCGGGAGACAGAAACCAGGCCAACTTAGAGAAGAGTTTCACAGAGAACAAGAACTGAGAAGAAAGACAGGAGAAAGAAAGCAGGAACCAGACCAACTTCGATAGCAAGACTTCTCAGGGAAAAACTCTACTGATCCTGCCTGCCACAACTCGTAGCAGCTTCCCATTCGAGAAGCCATGCCTGCCACTAAGCACCACACGACCTGGAGTAAACCTGCTTCATTAGCATGCTAGGAAGCACGCTGCCAGCAGATCTGAGATGCTAGTAACGCGTACATCTCGTTGACGTGGACCCTGTGTGCTACAAGCGGCTTGTAGCCGGGAAGTCTTCCTGTCCCACTTTTGTAAACTGCCTGCGGGGAAACGTGACAAGCTGGTGTGCGACTGTTTTGTGACTTTTCTGGTTTCCTAGTCCGCAACGTTCATGAGCCCCAACTCTATCTATACCCCCTGTAACTCCCGCAGTCAGGGCCCGGCCTTTGGAGGATGAGCTCCTCTGGGACCGCCTAATAAGCCCGAGTTCTCCTACTCTCTGGTGCTTGACTTCTCCGTGGTCTGTTTTCTATAGCATTTCTGGTTTCCTGACAGGGAAGTCAACCGTGCTGGCTCCTTGAGCCACCAGTTCAGTAGGGGGGAGCTTGCCAGGACAAAGAGGCCCCAGAACTGAATAAAGTAGCCCTACTTTGCCTTGTCTTGGGCTCTCCTTGATCAGAGGGCCCTGATGCCTTATTGGCAACTGACCCTGACTGGACTTAGTGGAGAGATGGACCAACTTAGAAGCTGAAAATATCCAGTCAGCTCATAGGCTCAAACCTCCAGAAAAGGTGAAGTCCCAGAACTCAGTAACCAAGTCAGGCCCACCCCAACTTGGGTGGAAGGGTAGCCCGATCGCCTCCCATGGTCTTCCAATGGAGCCACCAGTCCAGGTCACTGTGTGGTCTCCTGGCAGAGCCACCAGTTCAGGACGCTGCATGGTCTCATGCTGGAGCCACCAGTTCAGGTCGCTACATTGACTTCTGTCAGAGCCTCTGATAGGGACCTGTTTGCTATCTAACTCTACCTCTAAAAGCTGCCTGCAAGCAGAAAGTACTGACACCTATTCCACTTCTGTACGTTGCCTGCTTCAACAGACTGCAGGTCTCTGTAGGAACTGGGAAGGGTAATGCAGCTGTTTTGCAGCTTTTCTAAGCAAAGCAGCCAAAGATACAGTTAGATAGGTCAGCCAGTTCCACATAGGACAGGCATTCAAGTAGCCCTACAATGAAGATATCAGAAATGGTTCTGAACGGGCCTCTGTATCAGGAACAGAAAAGCTGGGGAACCCTTGTCCAGGTAGAGAGGGAGTTTCAAGGCCCGAGTGGGATGAATTAAGGGTGGATCGCCTCGCTGCCTTCTCCCTTCCTGCCTTTTTTGCACACCCTGTTTACTCTTCAGTTAAACTGTGGTAGGGGGCCTTCCAGGACAAAGGAAGACAGCAGAACATGCTTAGCATTTAAGTATGTACGTGCAGCCTATGGTGACCTTGTAGCCCTGTCCCCATAGCAACCTAGCAACTCGTAGTGACCTTGTACCCGACAGCAATCTAGCAACTCTAACTTTATGTACGCCTGCGTATCTAACGGTCTAGTAACCCACTACATGCCTACGCCATTCTACAGCAGTCTTCTACCCCGTGGAAAGTATATCCAAGTATACTCCCATATATGGGAGACGAAGAAACTAAAATAGACTTGGGATGTAAATCCGCTGGGCCAGTGGTAGCACACAAATCGCTGTTTTCCTGCAAAAGCCTTGGTGCACTGTCTCTTTGTCACTACCTGCAAAAGCCTTGGTGCACTGTCTCTTTGTCACTAAATATCCCACAACCACAATTTCGGAAGCTTCCCCTTCTGAAACTGTTTCGATGCCCTCCTCCTATCATGTCTGAGCTAAACGGGGAACTGAACCTGTCCTGCCACCTACAAGCCCTGGGGCATGCCCTGTAACAGAGACAGCGCTTCATGGCCATACTGGGTGCCACACAGACACTCAGGGTATAGAAAACTGGAAAACATCGGGGAAATCCCTTGTTATCTAGAAATTTAGTCTTTTTTTTTTGGAGAGGTTTTTGCTACAGGGTGCATGCGCTTGCCAGAAAGACAGAGAGAGATCGAGAGACAGAAAGCGAGAAATCACCCCCCAGGGGGGATGGCCACGCCGCAATCCCTTCTCCTCCATTCTCCTCTCGGGATCTTGGGCACGCATGCACACGTGCCCGGTGTGAGTTTAAGCCACCGGGTCCGGGACTCGAACCACGGTTGACTACATAGGAGTCCAGTGACACAGTCATTATGTCATCTGCTGGTCCCTCATAGTTCAGCCTTTAAGTGAGAAGAGACTAAGTCATGTAAGGCCAGCTGAGTTTTGCTTGTCTTCAAAGAAACACACCTTAAATAATCTTGTTTTCCATAAGTAACCCAAAACAATGCTTACAAACAAAAATTGGGCAAATGTAAATGGAATGTCTGTAATTAAACTTGAATGTCTGTAATTAAACTTGTCACCATTTTTACATTTTTTAAAATAGGTAAAATTGTAAATATATCACACACACACACTTTGGCATCTTGTCTTATGTGGTATAAAGAAGTTAAAAGTAATTCAATGTGTTCTAAGAAAATATTTCTAGATATTATAAAATAAATGTTAAAATTCCAAAATAGGAATCAGCAGATGGTGTAGCATAATGGTTATGTTGCTGGATTCCCACATAGTTGACCGCAGTTCGAGTCCCAGGCATGGCAGTTTAAAACTCAAGCCAGGCATGTGTGTCTGCATGCCCAAAATTCCAAGGAGAACAAAGGAAGAGGGATTGCAGTGTGGCCATCCCCCTTGTGTGTGGGGGTCATTTCTTGCTTTCTATCTCTCTCTCTCTGGCAAGTGCACATACTCTATACCAAAAATCTCTCTTAAAAATAAAAATTCCAAAATAATGGTTACCAAAACTAGAAATTAGAGCAACACTTACGTATCTGAAATATACAAGGAAAATAAAGATGTTTCTATTAAATAGAAAATAAAAAAATGTGAGGGTGTGTTTTTGTTCAAGAGTGGTTTAATCTGGTGTAGGGGATGCTTAAAATTGTTTTAGAGCAAATGAATGACAAATGGATACTATAAAACTAACTGCATATAAAAAGCTAGGTAGGAAAAAAAGAAAGCAAGCAAAGCCCCTCTAGCTAGTGTAGATGGAGCCTCACATGACTGTACTGGTTGCCCCTACTGCTGTCAGGGTTGCAGGCATGATCCCACTAGAGACAAAAGGTCTGCCTCCATGGACCCATCCAGGCCTTGGACCGTAAAAACAGACCATGCATAGCTCCTCTGGATGACCCTTCAGAGACAAGGAATCTACAGCCCTGTTCTAGCCACTCCAGAGGCTGACTGATCAGCGCATGGTGGAAGCCTGAAGAACCTACAGCCCTGCCTTGGCCACTCAAGAGGCTGAGTGATCTATGCATGGCAGAAAACTAAAGGTACACCTATCCGAGTTGCAAGCGCTTTAGTCTTCGCTGTAGGCTTGGTTGCTACCATCCCGGCATGGAAAGGAGTGGCAGCTCAGGCTGAGAGTATCAAAAGGCTGCGAAGCCATGCTATGATGCCCTAAGGCAAACTAAGGGCACCAAAGAGGGAAATGACACAGATCTTGTTTGCTAAGAGCTGCCTGCAGACAGGAAGTATTTCTGTTCCACTTTTGTAAACTGCCTGCTGGAAACGTTACAAGCTAGTTTGCAACTGTTTTAGGGCTGTTTTGCTACTTTTCCCATTTCCTTTGTCTGTAAGGTCCATGAGCCCTGACTCTATAACCCCTGTAACTCCTGCAAGTTGGGGCCCAGGCTTTGGAGTAGGCGCTCCTCTGGGGCAGCCGGCTTAATCAACCCAGGTTCTCCTACCTCTGAGTGGTGGTGTTTGGTTTCTCAGCGGTCTGTTTTCTGCAACACTATGTTTAAGCATGTTGAACAAGAGAATGCATACCAATGAGTACCGCTTTCCAAATACAGTATTCTGGGAAACAGCCACGTACAGTTTAGACAACGTACTTAGAGGGACTGGAGACGGTGGAGTCGGCCCTTGGCGGTGGCCCTCCACCTGGTTTCCACAGTGGCTGTGATTCTCCCGTGCATGTGGGAACTGCAGAAACTAGAAGTAAGAGGGGCCTGTGCCAGCAGCTTCTAAGAGGCTAGAAAAGGGACACCCCCACCCCGATTTCTTTTTTGAAGACCCAGACCTGGTATTCTGAAAACCATCTCATGTTCATAAGCCCAGTCTTAGGACATAACCCTGTCTGGTTTCTCGTTCACAGTTTCTCAAAGGAAAGAAGAAAATTGAACCCTTCCATCACAAACAAGAAGCAACTCAAATTAACAAGGTAACCTAAATAAGACCTGAAACTATAAAACAACTGGGAGAGAACAAAGGGGAAAGCTGAACACCTGCCTTGGCAATGATTTTTTAGCTATCATCCCCAAAGCTCAGGACACAAAAGAAACATAAATAAATGGAACTGCATCAGAACAGCAAAAGAAACCATCAAAGTCAAACAGCAGGCTACAGGCTGAGAAACAATATTTGCAAACTATACATCTGAGAGGAGGTTAACATCCAAAATGTATAAAGAACGCACACGACTCAATAATGGAAAAATAACCTAAAAAAAAAAACCGTGCAGGGCCAGCAGATGGTATGGTGAAGGTACAGACTCCCACACGGACGACCACAGTTGGAGTTCCAGACCTGGCGGTTTCCTTTCTCACTTTCCCCCTCTCTCTCTTACTCTGGTGAGCCCTATACCAAATGAAAAAACAAAACAAATAAACAAAATAACCCAAAGGACTTCAATGGACATTTTTGCAGTGATGACATGAAAACAGTCGAGAGGCATATGAAAAGTGCTGTGTCATTAATCATCAAGAAAATGCACACTCACAACTCACACCCACTAGGCAAGCTACTATCAAAAGTCAAAAGGTGACGGTGTGAAGAAAGAAGAATGTAGACTGGTACAGACATTGTGGAAACCAGGATGCAGGTTTCTAGAGAAATTTAAAATAGAACTACCACGTGACCCAGCAGTCCCTCTTCTGGACATAAACCCAGAGGAAACAAAATCACAAGATACCTGCACTCCCATATTTACTGCAGCAGTATTCAAACAGCCACACTATCCAAACAGCCTACGTGTGTGTTGACAGACGAATGGATAAGGAACTGTGATACACACACACACACACATTTTTATTTATATATATGTGTATGAATGTATGTGTGTATATATATATATATATGTGTCACAAAATAGAAAATGATTCAGCCCTCAGAAAGAATGGGAGTTTGGGAACCAGCAATTAGCGTAATGGCTATGTCGCTGGACTCCCACGTAGTCGACCGCAGTTCGCGTCCCGGACCCGGTGGCTTAGAACTCACGCTGGGCGCATGTGCGTGCGTGCCCAAGATCCTGGGAGGAGAATGGAGGAGAAGAGATTGCGGTGTGGCCATCCCTCCTGGGGGCGATTTCTCGCTTTCTGTCTCTATGTCTCTCTCTGTCTGGCGAGTGCACGCGCCCTATAGCGAAAACCTCTAAAAAAGGAAAAAAAGAATGGGAGTTTGCCATTTTCCACAATGGATGAGCTAAGAGAGACATTTCGCTAAATAAAATAAGCCAGGCACAGAGACATACTGCATCATCTCATGATAGGTGTAAATCTTAAAAAACAAACAAACAAACAAAAATTCAAATATAAAGAGAACAAATGTGGTCACAGAGGGAACGACAGTAAAGGGGAGATGGCGAGATGTAGGACAGAGGATACGAAGCAGCAGGTATGCAGGATAAACACGTCTACAGAGCTGATCTACAGTGAGAATGATGGGTACTAACATCCTACTGTATGGGATCTGTACTAAATGAGTGCTTTCTAGCTGCTATTGCCACCAAAAAAAGGGCAACTGTGAGGATCATGGATGTGTTGAATCGTTTCACTACAGTAACCTTTTACCATTTATGTCTGTCCTGTAACACCACGCTGTATGCTTTAAACAGACAGAACATTTACTAATAAAGAACAGAAAGAAAGTAAACTGGGTGGTACGGGCAGTATAGCAGAGGTGAAGAGACAAGGCATTCTAGAGCACTCTGTCTCCTCTGTGCTCACTTACACACACCACACAGCATATCCAAGGTATGCTACTGGTATCTTCCTTATTAACCACCCTGTAAAACTGACCCAATGGCAGGCGAGCTCACAGCCTGGTGGTTAAGAGTGCAGGATCCCACATGGCTGGCTCACAGCACAGTTTGAGTCCTGGACCTGGCAGCTGGAGACATATGTCAGGTGCATGTGCACACGTGCCAAGGTTCCAGAGAGAAGAAATGGAAAAGGGATTATGTAGTGACTGTTCCCTGTCGGGGCTGCTTTCTTCCTCTCCCCCACCCCAACTTGCCTCTCTGGTGAATGCAAGCACCAACTGGCCAGAAAAAGTCTGACTGCTAGAAGGAATTAACTTGTTACATACCTTTTTTATGATTACAATCCCGTTAGTTCAGACAAGAAGTAGACTATGCTTGGTGCTCGAAACACGTTCTATAAGAAATCGTCCTGGGAACCAGCAGTTAGCGTAATGGCTATGTCGCTGGACTCCCACGTAGTCGACCGTGGTTCGCATCCCAGACCCGGTGGCTTAGAACTCACGCCGGGCACGTGTGCGTGCGTGCCCAAGATCCCAAGAGGAGAATGGAGAAGGGATTGTGGCGTGACCATCCCCCCTGGGGGGTGATTTCTTGCTTTCTGTCTCTATGTCTCTCTCTGTCTGTCTGGCGAGCTCACGTGCCCTATAGCGAAAACCTCTCCCGCCAAAAAAAAAAAAGAAAAAAAGAAATCGTCCTGACTCACTGTGATGCTGAGATTGATTCGGTGGTGCTGACAACTGAATACAAATCTCTTTCCCATTCTACGTCCATAGAAGTACCTAAAGTAAGCACAACTTCCTTCCAGTGGGGGTTCACTTCAATTATCCAACAGAATCTCTGCATCAAGATACATACAGCAAAATGGAGTAGCAGTCAGTTGCCCAGATTTACAAACGTGTACCTATGAAAACTGAAGTATAAACTTTCATTAGGATACAGAGAGTAGACTTGGATACGTAAGTGTTCTTTCTCTTAGTCAATTTTAAATATAAACGTTTATTTAAAATGCATTTAATTGGCCAAATCTAATTAACATTAACCTTTTTTATTCACTAGTATTTTCTCAAATCCATTTCTGTGCATAGTTGAAGATTAAGATCTTCAAAGAAAGTGGCTAAAACTCTGTAAATTTTCCTAATTTAAGATATTTCGGGGGGGGTACTAGCAGTTAGCGTAATGGCTATGTCGCTGGACTCCCACGTAGTCAACTGCAGTTCAAGTCCTGGACCCAGTGGCTTAAACTCACGCCAGGCACATGTGCGTGCATGCCCAAGATCCCGAGAGGAGAATGGAGGAGAAGGGATTGTGGTGTGGCCATCCCCCCTGGGGAGTGATTTCTCGCTTTCTGTCTCTCTGTCTCTCTCTGTCTTTCTGGTGAGCACACACGCCCTATAGCAAAAACCTCTTAAAAAAAAAAGTGTACCATAAATTTCTAACAGGTGTTTGTTGAGTTTCTTACATCATAAAAATGAAACTGCCTTTTCCATGTTACCTTGAATGTCTTAATCTGTTTCATTCCCTAGATTATATGTAGGCAGTCCAGCCACAAAGCAGGCTCTCCTCTTTACGTTTACATTGCAAAATTTTCTTTAGAGGAAACAAATTAGTATTAACATGTATAAGAAGAGAAAGGCATGAAGCCTGAAGTCACAGGCCATGAAAAGCCATGCTTGAGGAACATAAGGTGATCCTGACTCACTTTTACATTTATACCACTGGAGAACTGAAATAATTTACGTGAGGTTTGAGTTAAAAAAAAAAAACCACACACACACACAAAAATTAGTTTGTATTTTACCTGGATATTGTCGCTTTTTCATCAGTTCTTGCTGAATGAGCCCAGATGGCTCAATGGCATCCAATATAATTATGCTCCACAACCTGTCTGACTTTGGCCTTTGCAAAGCAGCAGGTCCGTCCTCCACATGTCTCAGCCAAAACTCAAATGTTTAAGAAAGTAATTCACTTCGGATGAGTTCCAGAGTGCTCCGATGTGGGTCTTTCTCTACGGAAATGTAAGACTGAACCCGTCCAAGTGTGCCAGCAATTACTGGCAGAACAGAGACGGCTCAGACACATCTCACACAGAGAAAGGTTCAGGGGAGCTCAGGACAGCGTTATTCTGTGCAGGTTCGGAGGTTGGCTCGATGCTCTGGTGGGGAGTATCCAGGGCCTGACCCACCTTCTCTGGGGTCAGTGAAGACAGCTCCTTCCTCGTTGTCATGTGAAGGCCCTCGGGATGTGGGGTATTACTAAGCCGAGGACTTTCCGTGGCCCCCAGTACACACGTCTGCTCCACGGCGTCTGCTTTACTGGTCCTCAGGTTTGCCAGGGTGCTACAGACTTCAGCCTTACTTCCTAAAGATGCCAAGTCTTCATTCCTGGAAAACCTTTCTGTAACACCCATGTCCTGTTCCAAACCCAGGACTTCGATACTCTTCATTCTTAAGTAGCAATCTTGACAAGACACTTCCGTTGTCACCTAGTCCCCAGGCTTTATCCAGAAGTCTTCATTAAACAGTGCGAGAGAAAAAAAACAACAAAAAATCTAATCGATCAATACGAAGAGCTTAGTCTCTATCTTCTCATCTAATTTTCCCCACATTCTTTCCATCATCACAGGGAAGATTACAACTATTCATTTAACTAAAAAAAAAAAGGCAGGAAAGCTGCAACTGTCTTACCTAAGAAAACTGAAGCTTGCACAATGGGGGACTCCAGAGTTCCAGCAGTGGGCCCTAAGACTATGCGTACTTTGGGGCCACCAGGTAATGTGGTGGCTACAGCAGCCGGACCACACACGGCAGACTCCTGAAAAACACGCTGGGAATATGTGCATGCCCAGAACCCAGAGAAGAGAGCGGAGGAGGGACTGTGGAGTGGTCATTGCCCTTCAGGGGTGCTTTCTGACTTTCTTTCTCTTTCCCCGTCTCTCTCTCTGAGCACACACAGACTACAACAAACTTAAAAGAAAGACTATCAGCATTTTAGTGATTTTACTGCACTCGCTAGTTCTCATCATGTCCCTAAACTAAAAAGTAGAGCTGCAAAGGGCTGTTATCGTTGGTAATGAAGTTAATAATCAAAGACAGACTAAGTCGAGGCATTACTGTCAAACGTCACTTTAGCTTACACGGACACTATTTTCTCTGAGAGGAATCTCCACCACACCAGGAAGCGCTAAGTGGAGTCGTGTAAGTAGTATTTACTAACTCGAAGTGTCTGATGCTCTTTGGTGTTCAGGAATGTGAAAGTACAGGAAAGGACTAAGTCCTACGTAAAGGCTGTATCGTGCACCTTCCCATGAACCTGCTTTTACACACTGTTAAACTTTAAAAGTGCATGTATAATACCAATCTTTCCTACCTGCCCTAGAGCCACTTGAAAACCCAAGTTGTTAATCTTATGTTTAAACGTTTAAAATGTCTTTTCTCTAAGGACTGAAAAAGAAAAAGCCATCTGCCCGTTATTTTAAGAACTAGAATAAATACAAATGAAAAATGTCATTTCCGAGTGTCAGTCGCTGTGGTAGGCATTTACTCCTTTTATTCTAATAGCCTGCGAGGTGAACAGTGCAATTTTATTTTTAAATATGACACAGCGAAAGCTCTGAGAAATAATCTGCAGGACTGACCAAGAGGGAGTCAGTAAGAGTCAAAATCTGAATCTTAATCTGCATGACTCCAAAAACACACCAGGCACAACACTGCAATGTAAGTCCAGGACTTAGAAATCCATGACTTGGGACCAGCAGTTGGCATAATGGCTATGTTGCTGGACTCTCATGTAGTTGACCACGGTTCGAGTCCCGGACCCGTTGGCTTAAACTCACACCAGGCATGTGTGCATGCGTCCCCAGGATCCTGAGAGGAGAATGGACAAGGGACTGTGGCATGACCATCCCCCCTGGGGCCGATTTCTCACTTTCTGTCTCTCTGTCTCTCTCCGTCTTTCTGGTGAGCGCACACACCGTATAGCAAAAACCTCTCCAAAAAAAAAGAAAAAAAACCTCCGTGACTTAAAAACCAAATTAGATCCCTGATCAAGAGACTAAACAGAAACAGAAATGTAATACCTTCCAGTTTTGTTTTCTTAGAGAGATTTTTGCTATAGGGTACGTGTGCTCTCCAGAGAGAGAGAGAAAGCAAGAAATCATCCCTTGGGGGAACATACCCACGCTGCAATTCCTTTTACTTCATTCTCCTCGCAGGATCTTGGGCATGAGCACACACGCACCCAGTGTCGAGTCTGAAGCCACTGGGTCTAGGACTTGAACTGTGGATGGTCTTGTGGGATTCCAGCGACGTGACCATTACAGTACCTGCTGGTCCCACTACCTTCCAGTTTTAAAGGGGTAGTTTGAGGGCCAGCAGGTGTCATGGTGGTTAAGGTACTGGACCACCACACAGTCAACTGCAATCTGAGTGCCGGACCTGGTAACTTGCTTTCTCACCCCCTACCCCACCTTTCTGGTCAAATTGAAAAATAAAAAAAAAAAAATTTTTTTTAAAAATGGTAGTTTTCCCATATAATTCACTTGCTTTGAACTTGCTGAAATTCATTCAATTGCAATTTTAAAAAATCTATACAAAAATTATCTTTAATATACAACTTTCCCAGGAAGGTTCATGAATCCATGAACTCCCTAAACTTAAAAATTTTGTGCCTGTGTATGCTTGGTTTCAGATGCCTTCACACTATGTGCAATACTTTCCACTAAAAACTGACCAGCATTTCTTTTGCCTACTGATAAGTAGAAAAATCAAGAGGTGAAGAAATGATTTAGTGACATACACTTATAAGTGCTAGCACTTTTGCTCCCATGGGAAATAGTCATGCTACAGTCCCTCCGCCATTTCTCCCTCTTTGGGGATTTTGGGGCCACACACATACACCTGCTGTGTTTTGCAAATGTCAGGTCCAAGACCAGAACCACTAGAAACGTAGGATCCAGCCACTTTAACCACAGCCACCAGCTGGTCCCCAAATTTTTAATAAGCATGTAAAGAGATGTGCAGCTTCAGTGAAACCAAGAACATGAAATCAGAACCATAACACACACAAAGGTCTTGAAACAGTTCTTTTAAGAGCCAGTAGGTAGGTGGGGGCTAAGATGGCTGGATTCCCCTACTTAGGCGTGCGTCCCGAAAACACCAGAACGACTACGTGTATATGTCCAAAATCCCAAGAACATGGAGAGCTCCCAGAGTCTTGTCGAGGAGCCTGGAACGGTTGCTCGCCGAAGGAGAAGACCCCCAGGGGAGTCGAGGGGACCAAAAAGGGAAGGAGTACAACCGTGCTCCTGCTCTCCCTGCCTCCCCAGCAGCGCTTTACATTGAAGGTCACCATCGCCCCCGTCCGAAGGTGGGAGCTGAGCGTGCTTGGGGGCCCGGTTCATGCACTCCAGGGCAAATGAGATGGTGACCAAGACGGTGGCCACCCTGCTCCCGGCTCCCGCATGTGTCGCTGCGGCTGGGACCCCCACCTCCCTACACCTTGGGGGTCCCTCGTCCCACGCTCCGGGACGAGGCAGACGCTCCGGCCCGTCCTCAGCGTCCTCTCACCGCGGAGCAGCTTCCCAGTCCCGGCCCACGGTGCCGCCTCCCTGCCCCCAGCCCCGGGCTCGGGCTCCGCTCCGGC
>NW_006159766.1:627938-645898 GCF_000334495.1 Tupaia belangeri chinensis
CTGAGCCTGACCCGAGGGCGGCGGGGCGGGCGCGCGCTGCGGCGGGCTCGCTGGGGCAGGTGGGGCGGCTCGCCCGGGAGCAGGGAGGAGCCAGGTCGGCGCGCACCGCCCGAAGGTGAGGCTCTGGGGCGGAGGCCGGCCCGCGGGGAGCCGGACCCAGGGAGAAGCCGCCGTCCAGCCTGCCCGCCGCTCCCGCTCCAGGGAGCGCGCCCGCCCTCCCCGCGGCCGGGGTGAGACCCCGCGCGGGTAACCCGGGTCGGGCGGAGCGAGGGCTCGGGAATGAATGAGCGTGTCCCTGTCACGTGGCTCTCGCGGAACTCGGAGGTGGAAGGCCGCCGGCCCGCGGGGAGCCGGACCCAGGGAGAAGCCGCCGTCCAGCCTGCCCGCCGCTCCCGCTCCAGGGAGCGCGCCCGCCCTCCCCGCGGCCGGGGTGAGACCCCGCGCGGGTAACCCGGGTCGGGCGGAGCGAGGGCTCGGGAATGAATGAGCGTGTCCCTGTCACGTGGCTCTCGCGGAACTCGGAGGTGGAAGGCCAGGTGCTTTGTGAAGATGAGAGTTGTAAAACATGCCTCCCTCCCCCGGCCATGGAGTGAAACGGGTGCACCTTGAGTACGGAGAATTGGTGGGGCGGGAACTGAACCAAGCTCCTGTCCTTTTAGGATTAGAGGGGTGGGAGTGAGGCAGGAAGAAAGCTAGAAAATGGGAGTGGGCGAAAGGGTCTGTGGCTGCCTACAGGGCTAGATGGAAAAGCCTATCAGGGCAGAAAATCTTCCTACCCAAGGTAAGGTAAGGTAAGGGGGAGATTCCCAGTGGGAATTGTTAATACTGCAGTGAGCCTGTTCACCCTCTGGTGGCAGACCCCTACAGCTTGCTGTCCCAGATCCCCGGGTCACTGAACGGTACTCTGTTAGACCTCACAGACGCAGGACCCTTACCCAGGGGAAGATTGACAAGTAGGCTTTACCCATATGCCATCGTGCAAAGGCTATATGCCTCTTAGTTTTCATGGATACGTCCATGGGCGGAGGCGTTCCCTACCTGTACAGAAAAAGCAGCAGGAGTAGTGAAGTTCTTAAAGGAACTCATCTGAAGGTCCAGACTACCTCATAGTCTACAGGTGATAACAGCTCCTCCTGCATCTCACAAATTACACAGAGTGGCCAGAGCTTTGGGAATAAAATAGTTTTGCATTCTGCATGGAAGCCACACTTTTCGGGCAAAGTAGAGCTAATCAGATCTTAAAGTGCAATCTTGCTAGTCTTTGCCAGGAAACATCTGAACATTGGGTCTCTGTGCTCCCAGTCACCCCGGGCCAAGCTCACTTTTAGCCTCTAAGAGATGTTGTATGATAGACCTTTTCTTTTGACTGATAGGCTTACAGACTGTAAAACGTAAGGCACATCGCCAGTGGATTTCAGACACCCCTAAGGGAGCATGGCGTCCGCGGTCTACCTTCCCCTGACAGTAGTGTTCAGCATGTTCATGTAAAGCCAGGAGACCAAGTTCTGATTAAAACTTGGAAGGAAGGAAATCCCAGTGGTCAGTTGAAACCATTTTTAGTCATTCTAGCAACCCCTTCAGCAATAAAAGAATTGGGTAGTTGGATTCATCACTCCAGGGTGAAGCTTGCACCGTTCTCATTACAGAAAGCCGAAAATGATAATGGAGAACCCCGCTCCAGGAAGAAACAGCTGATACCTGTGAGCCACTGGAGGAGTTGAGACTTCTCTTTAAAAAGAAACAGATGTCCAGCTGAGTAAGTATTGACATGGAGAATGCTATAGCGTTTATCTTACTCTCTGGTTTATACACAGACAGCATCATGGGGTAGAAAGGGCCATCTAGTGAAAACATTTTAGACACTAAGTATTTATATAAAACTTGAGAACTGACTCATCATCTCTTAAACTCTTCCAACCCACGTTTGGCTAAGGACTGCTGGCTTCATTTATCCTTTTCCTCTACTCAATACACAGCTTTCTCTATTCCTTTTTTTTTTTCCTCCAGAATTTAAAAAATGTTTAATGTAGTTCAGACAGCGTCTGGTTCATTTTAGCTCCTTAGCTGCCAAACCTGGGGGCAAGGACTGCTTCAGCTTCTCCACCTTCTCTTTGTCTGTGATGACCAAGGTGTAAAAGTATCTGCTGCATCCAAGTTTAAACTTCACATTATTCCTAATGTTTCTTGATCTTGACAGATTTGGCATCCTTCTGCCAGACTGTTAGCAGAAAGTCCAACTTTCTGAGGTGTGGTGGGGAGCACGGGAGAGGGCCTCAATGGCACTGCCCAAGAGATCTTCACCTGTCCCTATTCCTATTCTAACATAGGCCACTAGCGTAATGACTCCCCATCCTAAGTATAGGGGTCCACCTTTCCAGTTAATGAATATACAGGACTTGCAGGCTTTTAAAGTACCTGAGTGGACTGAGTACACACGAACAGCAAGGGCAGTTAACCTTCTCCGATCCTTCCAACAGCTTCGCCACTGAGAGCCCCAGTTTGGGAACCTGTAACAGTGACTGATCCCTTAAAATTCCAGGCACCCATCTGTGTTAGAAGAACTCACAGTACAACCCAAGGACAACCACTAGGTGCCTTAGACCAGTCTCTGAAATCATACTGTAGTAGCACAACCTTCTAAAGATTGGCTACTTACTGGAAACTCAGTGTGCACCACTCACCAACCCAGCGGGTTTCTCTGGGAAGCCTCGACTTCACTTCCATCTCATTGAACAGGAATTCTGGATATTGCCAAGGGAGACCTAACCAATGCACTAGCACCCTTCCTTGGCACGACGGTACCAATGCACAGACTGAGGAATGTCTCCTCATACTTAAGTATGAAAAGTTAAACGTCTGTGTTTATTTCAACACTGTAAGGTATTATTTACACTGGGAAGACAGAACCCAAGGACCCATACAGGGTATCTCCCAGGTTACTCCCATAAACCGCTTATGGGAGTAACCTTGGCAGGAAGCCTTTCAGAGATATACAGAGAGAGAGAAAGAGAGAGAGAGAGAGAGAATGAGAAAGCAAGCCACCAGGTCTGGGACTCAAACTGTGGTCAGCCATGTGGGAGTGTCCATTGCCTTAACCACCAAGCTGCTGCTGGCCCCATCAGCTGCAAGTTTCTTTGCTTTATCTAACCAGGTTTTCTCAACTTCAGCACAACTGGCATTTTGGATGGGTGGAGGGCTGTGCAGGATCTCCACCCCACTAAATATCAGTGGCATATGGACAGTTGAAGTTCACTTAAAGTTAGGGTAAATTTCAGGACAACTGGATCAGTTCGTTGAAATAACAGTTTGCTCTTCTAGGTAGGCAGTGGTAGAATAATGGATTAACCTCAGTGTTCTCCTGTTTTGCATTTAATAGTATTCGGTAAAACAGTGACAGCACTGCTTCCAAGTGTGTGTGGAAAGGAATTTACAATTCTTATTGTGATGCCTGGTATGCGGTATGATGCAGGAACGAGTTGTTTCCTGGGAAACAGTCCAATTTCTTTGCGTGAGACCGTTGAAGCTTCTCCTTTCCTGCCACTCCCTCTACGCCCCACACCCGTTCTGCAGCTACACCGGGCTCCTTACCTGTAGAGCTCCCGAAGCATTTCATGGAATCCGTGATTTTCTCTCCCATGTGAACATCTCCTCTTTCGTCCCCGTCTCTTTATTAAATTCAATCAAGATTTCGTTTCAGGTGTTGGCTCTTCTGTACACAGTATGTGAAGATCTAAAATGTTTTCATGACAGAGCTGGAATGACTGACTATCCCTCTTTCCAAGGTATGGAAGCATGGAGAATGTCTACCGGGAGATGGTAGGGGCTGGGGCTATGTATGGTGAGAAGGCTATTGCCGAGTGCTGGAAGCAGTTCCAAGGGGCAGGTGAGGCTGTGACAGTGGGGAAGGTGCTGATGGATCTAAAGATATGCAGAGAGAGCATTGGCTCGATTCGAAGCACTGTGTGTGGCATCGTTGACGTTATAAAGTGATTTAGTGGTTAGAGGTTGAGGTTAACCTCATTTCCTGTCAGAGAAGAAGATGACGAGTTCAATTTGGAACGCTTTCCAAACTTGTATGTTAAACTTCTTCTACATAGCGTCTGTGAGATTGATGCTGTTCATCATTGTGTTTTAGCCGCAATTCTTTGCATACATAGTTTAGGAAATACTTGAATTGAGTTAAATTCGAGGTGGCCGGGAACCCAGCGCCTGATTGAGATGGCTGGTGGGAAGTTGTAGCTGTGAGTCTGAGGTTCATAAGAGGGTCTTGAGTGGAGATTTATAGGTAGCATCTGGTAATACCAAGGCATAATTAATGTATTGGGGATGTCTGAGGGGTAAAAGGGCCAAGAACAAACTCCTGAGACACTTGGCCCCACAAGAAAAAGTTAGGATCAGGAAATCCTCAGATCCTTCAGGAGAGGGTGGTATGACAGCTAAAATGAAGAGAGGTTTTGTTTTTCTTCATTTTTCTTTTCCAGTTTGCTGTAGGGTGCATGCACTTGCCAGGGAAGGGGCAGGGAGTGAGAAAGCTCCTCCCAGGAGAGAGGACTACACCGCATTCCTTCTCCTCAATCCTCCTTTCAGGGTTTTGCACACCTTACACACATGACTGGCATGTTTTCCAAGCCGCTCGGTCCAGGACTCAAACTATGTGTTTGTTGTGGGGAATCCAGCTGCCTTAAGTTTCATACCACCTGCTGGCCCAAGAATGGAGGAAGTTTGGAGAGTGCTCAGACTGTCCTAAGTCTGCATTTCATTGCCATGGTAAAATTCATTTGTTTGTACATTCATTTATTCAGCAAACTATGCCTCCTAAAACTAAATGAAATTTTTTTTTTTCATAATTTTTTTCCTCATTTTTGGAGAGGTGTTTGCTATAGGGTGCGTGCGCTTGCTGGGCAGACAGAGACAGACAGAGAGTCAGAAAGCGAGAGATCACCCCCCGGGGGGGATGGCCATGCCGTAGTCCCTTCTCCTCCATTCTTCTCTCTGGATCTTGGGCGCACATGCGCCCAGTGTGAGTTTTAAGCCACCGGGTCTGGGACGCGAACCGCGGTCGACTACATGGGAGTCCAGCGACATAGCCATTACGCTAACTGCTGGTCCCAAAACTAAATGAAATTTAAGGTAATCATTCCATAATAATTAAATTTTGGGCTTTTGGCAATTAGTGTCTTTGTTGACTAATTCACTATTTTTTTTCCTTGCTTATAAAGGAAAGTTTCAGACAGGCTGAAGAGCTTGATGCTCAGTAGAAGACTTCATTTTTTTTTTTATGACTTAATTGTTTTTTCTAAGTAGGCCTTGGAGCTGGTTCCTGATGATGGAGTGATATACAATAGTATGGGGAAGTATCACTTCAGGAATGTAACCATTTCAGGATTAATTGTTAAGAATTATTCTTTTTCAGGGACCAGCAGATGGCGTAATGGCTATGTCGCTGGACTCCCACATAGTCAACCAAGGTTTGAGTCCTGACCCAGTGGATTCAATCCCACACTGGACATGTGTACGTGCATGCCCAAACATCCCAAGAGGAGAATGGAGGAGAAGGATTGCGGCGTGGCCATCCCTCCCACCGAGAGGTGAGTTCTCACTTTCTGTCTCTCTCTCGCTCTCTCTGGTGAGCACATGCACCCTATAGCAAAAACTTCTCTTAAAAAAAAAATAAAGGAACTATTCTGTTTTGGTCTGGATCAGGGATAAATCATAACAAGTGTGAACAGGCATTGTGTAATATAAAGCATCGTTAACTACCATGGAATCAGAGTGATAAGGGGGTGGCTAATAAGTAAAGAGCACCCAGAAAAATGCAGGACTACCAGAGTTCATGGGTACTAGTGTAGCAGTTTCTGTTTTCTATAAGACACTGTAGAACAACCACTGCTCCTAGGACTGAGATAGAATATCAAAGGAGTAGTTGCCCTCTTGGGCTGAGATCCAGACCTTGCTGTGGAGGGCACATTGTGGTTCACAGGATGGCATGGAGTCACTGTGGTACATTGCCAGGGAACTCGTCAATCTGTTCTGTGGAACTTACTGACATTTTATCTTTTGGGGTGCCAGAGAAAGCCCCTTGGGCATTCAGAAAGCTCCAGAGCATTCCATCATTAAACCTCCCAGTTGTGTGGGAGGGCCTGTGAAAGCTGCTGACCATTGGATGCCACTGACTGCCATATACTGCAGGAGCCTGATGCTAGAAGCAGGAAGCAAAGCCCTTCCTCCTACAGTTCTCTTTAACACTTTGTACTGGCAAGGCCCACCCTCATGCCAACTGGTAGCAAAATATTAAAGGGCTAGAGATATTTTTGCAGAATAGGCAAAGATGAATCTGGCAGTAAGCTGACAGCCTGCTAGGTTGGGGTTCTCTATGCCCACCCAGGTTCTCTGCGTTGCTAGGTGGCTCACAGGACTCAGCGTGCAGTTGTAGTCATGGCTCCGACTTACTGCAGTAAAATGATACAGAGCAAAGTTGGCAAAGAGAAAATGTGCATGGAGCAACGTCTGAAAGAGACCAGGGGCTGGCCTCCAGAGGCCCTTCCTATGGAGTCACACAGAGTGACTAAAGCCCTTCTAAGATTGTGACACTGCTGTCTTTAAGCATCTCGTTGGAGAGATAAAGTTAGAGAGTAGGGTACACATTAAAAAATTCACTCACAGGACCAGCAGTTGGCATAATGGCTACATCGCTGGACTCCCATGTAGTTGACTGTGGTTCGAGTCCTGGAACTGGTAGCTTAAACACACACAGGGCGTGTGTGCATGCATGCCCAAGATCTTGAGAATGGAGGAGAAGGGATTGCAGCGTGGCCATCCCCGCTGGGGGGGGGGGGCTAATTTCTCACTTTCTGTCTCTCTGTCTCTCTCTCTTTCTGGCAAGTGCATGTGCATACATCTCTATATAACCCTATTGACTACAGGTTTCTCGACAACCAGCAAAACCAGAGTTCCTGAAATGTTCAACTTAGAGAATTGTAGCAGCTGTTTCATGTTCTTTCGTTTCTTTTTTCCAGCTCTCCACATGATGTGTGTAGAGCACCTGTAGTGACTGATACGTCAGGTTCAGATGGGAGTATGTCTGAATTGATATCACCTCCTAGAGAGATGTGAGCTCGAGACATTTGCTTGCACAGTTTGTCTACTGGACCTGCTTGTGCAACTGCTGCTTTTGTTACTTAATGAAATGCTACTGGGAGTGTCCAGTTCGATGGTTCAGTGATCAGATAGTACCTAGTTTGCAATGAGTGGTTTAGTCATTGGAATCCCAAAATCAACTATTTCATTTCTATCAAAACCTAGTAGCCGGATGAGCTGGTGGTGTGGTGGTTCAGGCACCTGGATCACACATGGCTGACTGTGCTGTTCAAGTCCTGGACCCAGGGGCTTGTAAAAGACACAGGGTGCATGAGACTAGCAGTTAGTGTAATGGCTATGTCACTGGACTCCCATGTAGTCAACTGCGGTTCAAGTCCTGGACCTGGTGCCTTAAACTCAACGCCGGGCGTGTGTGCGTGCATGCCCAAGATCCCGAGAGGAGAATGGAGGAGAAGGGATTGTGGCGTGACCATACCCCCTGGGGGCTGATTTCTTGCTTTCTGTCTCTCTCTCTCTCTCTCTCTCTCTCTCTCTCTGTCTTTCTGGCGAGCACATGTGCCCTATAGCAAAAACTTCTTTAAAAAAAAAAAGAGGGACCAGCAGTTAGTGTAATGGCTATGTCGCTGGACTCCCATGTAGTCTACTGCAGTTCGTGTCCCGGACCCGGTGGCTTAAAACTCACACCGGGTGCGTGTGCATGCGTGCCCAAGATCCCAAGAGGAGAACGGGGGAGAAGGGATTGCAGCGTGGCCATCCCCCCGGGGGTGATATCTCGCTTTCTGTCTCTCTGTCTCTCTCTGACTTTCTGGCGAGCACATGGGCCCTGTAACGAAAACCTCTCCAAAAAAAAAAAAAAAAAACACAAGGTGCATGAATATGCATGCTCAAAATCCCAAGAGGATAATGGAAAAGAAGCGATTACAGGGAGGCCTACCCCGCTGGGGGATGCTTTCTCACTTTTCCCCTCTCTTTCCCCGTCTGTGTGTCTCTGGCAAGCGCACATGCTTTTAGCAAATAAGTAATAAATTTTAAAAGCTCAGTAGTGAGCTAGGATGGCCTTCCCCCAAAACAATGGGAGTTTGCAGTGGTAGTGTCTACAGCCCCTGCAGAAATATTGCTGCTGTTGTCTACTAGCTTGGTCTGTCATGGGGAAGCACTCTGGAGGCCCTTTCCTTTATAATAGCCCTCATTCCACAGCACGGGGCAACAGAATGGCATTCTGCTAGTTACGAGGTGTGTATATGTGTACATATGTGTGTGTGTACCCGTGTATGTACAGAGGTGTTCCTATCTTCATTCTAGGACTGGGATACACAGGGTGAAACTGCCATCCCACTAAACCCACTGTAAAATGAATTGTGGCCATAACTCCATCTGACGCCTGATGTCATAAGCCACTGTTCTGATTGGTGGGCTCTTGTGGCACTGCAAGTCTCTGGTGATGAGTGTATATCAGAGCTGGTACGTGCTAGTGCCCAGGAGGTCTGGATGCTTCCTTTTCCCTGGTGCACAGTTTCCTGGGTAAATCATTCCAGGCCATCTGTGGAAGGCTTGGGCGAACTTCCACTGTGTGCACCGGTGGTTTCCCTGCAGGGTGCTGCTTCAGAGGCCCGTGGCCTCCACCTCCTTTGAGGGGCTTCAAGTCTACTCAGTGGCATGGTTCCAGGAACCTGGTGGGAAGCCGTGAGTTGTAACAATGGTGTCTAGTTAGTTACTGCTCAGCAGCCCCGAAGTCGTCCTTCTGTATAAAGCAGCACCTCGTTGGCTGCCCATTTCATTTCAGAACACTCCTTTGACCGTTCCTTCTCCGTGGCCCATTGCACTACCTGCACCTAAACCCAACTCTGGACCATCCATCCTCTACCCCTCTGGAATCCCGTTTTCCCATAAGGATCAAGAAATCCAGTTTCTCTGGATGTGAGGAGAGCCACCAAGGGCTGCCCCTTCCCTGGGTTTCAGTGAAGAGCTGTCCTCCAACCCCTGGGTGGTGTGACGGGTTGCTAGCGGAGCTAGTTGGCAATAACAGGGTGTAGCGCGTCAAATAAAAAAGCTGCCACTGCGGCCAGCAGTTTCTGAGCTCTGAACCCTGGAATGGTGCTGCAAGCTCACACCAGGCTGGACACCACACTTCCAAGTACCAGGAGAGTGCATTGCCAGAGTAACCCAGTCGCTCCTAAGAAGCTGAGCTGCAAGGTTGTGGATCTGCAGTGTCTGCCTGTCTGTCCAGGCGCCTGGCAAAAACTTACCGTGGCATAGCGGGAGAGCAGGTCTGGGTGATTTCCTGTCTGCCACACACAGCTCCCCTCTACTGGACCCTTCCCATCAAAATGTAAACATGCTCACAGATTGTTGTCATCTTTCTTGTCCTTTTAGGGAGCAGAAATCAAATCCTCATTCATCTTTTTGTCCCCTTCTAATTATTTTCCTGCCTTTATCCTGTACACTTAAGAAAGCATGTCCTGGGACCAGCAGATGGTGTAATGGTATGTCGCTGGACTCCCACATGGCCTACCACGGTTTGAGTCCTGGAGCTGGTGACTTGAAACTCACACTGGGTGCATGTATGTGCATGCCCCAAATCCCCAGAAGAGAATGGAGGAGAAGGGATTGCTGTGCGGCCATCCCCACTGGGGACGCATTTCTTGCTTCCTGTTTCTCTGTCTCTCCAGCAAGTGCACATGCCCTATAGCAAAAATCTCTCTTAAAAAAATGTGTCTTCACATTTATCAGTAGATGTAGCAAAGTGTACATTTGGCACAGAAAAGAGCTCTGCATGTTAATGTACAACATACGTGTCTAAGAACTGTGGTCATTTTTTGTTTAGAATTATTTTATTTAACTTTATTTACTTATTTTTAAAATTTGATCAGAGATGAGCAGAGTGAGAGAGAGAGAGAGGGAAAGTAAGAAAGAAAGCCACCAGATCCGGGACTTGAACTGCAGTTGGCCATGTGGGAGTCTAGTGCCCTTGGCCACCACGTCACCTGCCAGTCCCATGGTCGTTGCTTAACATGATCCAGTGCATTTGGCAGAATAATTTGCCTCCACCACTCTCAGTTCTACCTGCTGTCCTTGTAATGTACTCAGTAGATTTTTCTACCACCTGTGTGGCAGCCCCTCACAACAACATGCACGCAAATAATAAAGTAAATAAATTGGGCTGTTGGAAAAGTCATGACATATTTTTCTATACAAAAATGCATCGTGACTTTTCCAATACCCAATATATTGATTGTACTGTTGTTGTTTTGACTTATTTTTTTATATGTGATGTAAGATATTTAAATTTATGTTTTGATTTCCAAATAGGATTTTTTTTAAAGCAAAGTAAAGCTCTATTACCATGCACAGAGCAAAGGAGAGTTGGTACCTGATGCACAAAGAGCCCAGTTCCAAACATGCAGTTTTTTTAAAAATAATTATTTTACTGAACTTTGTTAATTTATTTATTTTTAATTTGACCAGAGAGAGAGAGAGAAATTGGGAAAGCAAACCTCCGAATCTGGGTCTCGAACTGCGGTCAGCCATGTGGGAGTCTAGCACCCTTAACCACCTGCTGGCCTCCCAAACATGCCGTTTTAAGGGCAGAATTAGGGATAGAGAGAAGGTGTCTCACATGTACGATCAGCTCAGTGATCGGCTCAAGTGGGCGTGAGCCTCCTTGGCTTTCTTAATTGCAGTTGCAGGGTCCTTTGGTAGCAGATCTCCGTCTGTGGGTTTTGTGCCCTGTGCAGCATTACTCTGGTCATGGGATAGAAGCAACCAAGTCTGGAGTCCCAAGCCTTGCTTAGGGCTATTAAAATTTAAATTGACCTCTCATCCCAAGCCCTGTACATATTTAGTTCTGGTCTCGATTGTCAGTTTCGGAAATTTCCACTTTCCCTCAATAGCCGGGAAAGCGGCTCGCCTCTTACAGTGGGTCCTTGCTGGGTTTCAGGCCCTTAGATACCCTTGTACAATTGAGCTTGCCCTCACTGAGCTGAAATGTTGGGCTCAGAAGAATGGCCTTTACTTAATATGGCAGCGAGGTCATACAGTATGTGTATCACCGAGACCCCCTTCCGCTTAAGAAACATCATGGCCCCGTCTACATGGTTTCTTTCTGACCGAGATGTATTTGGTCCACAAAATGCTTCCTGACGTCAGTGAGAGCATACCCCCATGGCCGTGTGTGACTGGTTGGGAGGCTGGGCAGGAGCAGTGGCCCTTCCATGTGGGTCAGCCTCACAGTTCTTGGTGGTTTTATGGCTGTACCCCAATCCAGCCCCTGGTTCCTGAGGTGTCACGTGTAATATTAAATGTTATGGCTATTCTTTGACATCCTGCCAGGTATCTTAGGTTAGATGTCTTTTTGCCCTTTTGTCCCCTACTTTTGAAGTCCTTTCGTATGGGAAAACTGACACAACAAAACAGTGGCAACTCTGTGTAGTCAGTGCCCCAAATCACAAGGGATTGGACAACTCTGTTACCACAAAAGGTAGGTTGATTCGAAGAAATGGTTGCAAATGTTGGGAAGAGGAAGCTATCCAGAACAAATTAGAAGGGGTCCTGAGTCAGCAGAAGTCTCTGTGTTAACCTGATTGGATCTTGTAGTTTAAGATTCACGTTTTCGTAAATGTTCGCCTGAGGAGTAGATGGGTGAAACAGTGGAGGATGAGGACTGCTTCGGTAAGGCTGGGGTTCCTCCTCTTACTATGGACTCACTCATGAGACCAACACTCCTGGGTGTAGTAGCAGGGACACCTCCCTCAAAGGACAGCTCAAAGCCTGGTAGTTAGGCAGATAAAGCCCAAAAGACGGGAGAGAACCCTTCCTTTTATTATTTATTTATTTTTTCTTGAGAGGATTTTTTGCTATAGGGTGCGTGCGCACGCCAGACAGAGAGAGAGACAGAAAGCGAGAAATCACCCCCCCCAGGGAGGATGGCCACGCCGCAATCCCTTCTCCTCCATTCTCCTCTCGGGATCTTGTGCACATGCGCCCGGAGTGAGTTTAAACCACCAGGTCCGGGACTCGAACCGCGGTCGACTACGTGGGAGTCCAGTGACATAGCCATTACGCTAACTGCTAGTCCCGTGAGAACCCTTCCTTTTAGCTCAGAATAGCCATTATGCCAGTGTTTCATGGTTTTTTTTTAGGGGGGGTATATTCTGATCCTTTTCAGAACCAGCTTTGCTAATAGAAATAATGAACCTTAAATAATAAGCCAATAATCTTAATACCACACAGGTTTGATGATTATTGTAAATAAACTCTGAAAATGTATTGTCAACATGAGCATTGTTTCAGGGTTGCTTTCTTTTTGTTTGTTTTTGAGAGTTTTTTTTGCTATAGGGTACATGTGCTCACCAGAAAGACAGAGAGAGACAGAGAGACAAAAATCGAGAAGTCACCCCCTAGGGAGATGGCCACGCCGCAATCCCTTCTCCTCCATTCTCCTCTCGGGATTTTGGGCATGCACGCACGCGTGCCCACCGTGAGTTTAAGCCACCGAGTGCGGGACTTGAACCACGGTCGACTACATGGGAGTTTAGCGACATCGCCATTACTCCAACTGCTGGTCCCCAAGGTTGCTTTCTTTAAACAGGGCAAACTAGGATTCTTTGGATAGTGCCAGTATAGTTTAGATAATGTAAATATGCTTAACATAAAGTCTGTTGTTGTAAGTAAGGAGCCAGATTAATAAGAAAAGTAAAGATGTTCACTTATTTTTAATATTAGTAAAAAGAATTAAAGTAGGGCCACTAGGTGGTGTGGACGTTAAGACACTGAATACCATTTGGCCAGCTTTGTGGTTAGAGTCCCAGACCCCGCAGCTTGAGAATCAATGGCAGATGTGTGCATATGTGCCCGAAATCCTGAGGGGAGAGTAGAAAAGGGATTTTGGCACCCCTGGGGGTGTGATTTCTCACTTTCCTTGTCTCTCTCTCTGGCATGCACCTGTGTCTTATAGCAAAAACTTACGAAAAAAAAAAAAGATGAATTAAAATAGAAAGCGTGGACCAGCAGGTAGCGTGGTGGTTCAGGCAACTGGATTCCGCATGGCCAGCCTTCAGGTAGGTTTCTGAAATCCCAAACCTAAACAGCTTCAGAAACACACCAAGTTTGTGTGTGAGTGTGTGTGCCCCAAATTTGAAGAGGATAATGGAGGAGAAAGGATTGTAACATGGCCACCCCCTTGAAGGGTACTTTCTAACTCTCTCTAACTCTCTCTGGCAAGTGTACTCGCCTCATAACAAGACTTTTATACAAAAAGAGCAAAAGAGAATATCTTAAATTACATTGTCACCTTTTTCTTTAATTAACTTACTCATTTTGATTATGAGACAGAGAGGAAAAGGGAGAGAGTGGAGATAGGTGTTTTCCACAGGGTCCTGCTGTGTTGTGACCCTCTTGCCCAAGTTTTCTAGTTAACTCAGATTACAGGTACATGGAATTGGTGCCAGCAGGTGGCGTGATTAAGGTGCTGGGCCCTGAAAAGCCAACCACAGTTTGAGTCCTGGACCCAGTGGCTTGAAAATCATACTGGGCATGTGTGTTGCATGCCAAAAATCCAGAGAGAAGAATGAAGGAGATGGGATCGTGCCCTGGAGGGTGATTTCTCACTTTTCTTCTCTTTGCCTCTTTCTCCGGCAAGTGCACAGGACCTATGGTAAAAACAAAACAAAAAAAGGAATATGTAACTGTGCCCTAAGCATTCCCATTGGTCCAGGAACCAGTCAAATGAGTACCTCCCATGCTGTTTCTAGCCTCACAAGGGGCAGCTCTGCATGTGGGCTACTTTGACTGGTTCTTATTTATTTATTCAGTCTTTTAAAATAATTATTTATTTATTTTTATTATTTTTAATTTGCTATAGGTCTCGTGTACTCACCAGAAAGAGAGGAGAGGAGAGAGGAAAAGGTGGGTGGGGTGGTAAAAAATTTTCCCCTAGTGGATATACATGGAGTTGTTCTGGATTACCAGTGGTATGCTGGCTAAGGTAGCTGGATCCCACACAGCTGACTACGCGGTTCAAGTTCCAGAGCCAGTGGCCAAAGAAACATGCCAGGCAGGTGTACGTACACAGTCAAAGTCTCAAAAGAAGGGAGACATAGAGGACAAAGACCATGTCTCATTGTGGTTACTTTCTCATTACTCCTCCCATCCCCAGGTCTCTTTCCAGAGAGCACACATTCTACAGCAAAAAAAAAAAAAAAAAAGGTTAGTTTTGTAATACTGTAAAGGATGCAATGGATAAAAGAAGCCTCCAGAGATGAAGAAAGAAATTAAGAGGTTATACTTGTCTGTTTGTGAGATAATCTAAAAACAAGGTATGAGATTGAAATAGAAAAGAAAAACAGTAAGAATACAACTGAAGAGGGCCAGCGCATGTCTTACAGCTATGGGAGCTGGGTTCCACATGCCCAACTGCACGGTTCAAGTCCCAGACTGCTGGCCTGAGAAGCATGCTGAGTTTGTGCATACACATGTGCCCAAAACCCCTAGAGGAGGGAAAAATGGAGGAGAAGAGATTGTGGCTTGACCATTCCCCATGAGGGATTGCTTTGTCCCTCTCCCTGTATCTGTCTGGTGAGTGCATACGCCCTCAGGAAAATACAAAAAAAAAAAAGAAAAAAATACCTATAGACTCAATAGGATTTGAGTGCAATCGGTGGAGAGTAAGGTGGGAGTTGTAAACTAAGGTTAATGAAATAACTGGGAGGCATGGTAATCGGTGCAGACTTAGGGTGTTGGGATGCAGTACAGCCACTCATAGAATATTCAGACAAATCTCGTCCAACATAACGGGACACCACTTAGCTTTTTAAATGAGTGAGCTGACAATATGTTCGTCTGACAAGTATGAATTGAGCACCTAGCATGTGACCATACGTGGATACAGCATAGTGCACAAAACAGATGTCAGCCCCGTGGAACTTACAGTTTGTGTAGGTGGGTTAGAAATAGACATTCTGACATTGAAACTGAAGAACTCATGAAGTGCCGGGGTCCAGCCTCGGCGTGGGTGGGTTATCTCGACAGAGGCGGTGAAGGTGAACAGAAGACAGAGGCCTCGATGCCTTTTCATGCACATCCTATGCCGGACACCCCTCAAAGATCGCTCTCTGAGGAATGACAACTGCTAGGAATCATTGTGCCTTTTTATTGAAAATGTGATACATGCAAGTAAATGGGTGAGGGGCAGTAAAAGATTTACTCTAAAGAACAGGGTATACAAAGCATGGAAGCAATAATTGTAAAACATGCTGTTTGTCCTGTTAGCTCAGGTAAAATCAATCACAGTTCTCAGGATGAGGAAGTCCATTTGTCTGCTGTATCTTCTTCTTAGATCTTGATTACTGGGAAGGGTCTTTTGAAGAGGGGGCTTGCAGGATGTTTGATAACTTCAGTCCCGGGCCAGGGCGATAACGTTGCTGGTTACGAAGACCTAGATAGAAATTTTGTTTTGTTAAATAAAGACACAGTTAATATACAATCTATCCATACATTACAACAATAGAGGGTGAGTCTATGATCTTATATGGGAAAGGAAGATGATCTTGTAGCTCAGGAGACAACACAGGATGTTTTATTAGCAGTTTTTCATAGTCAACAGCACATAGATGAGAAACTCTTTGTAGTTGAAAGCTACCTGTTGCTTTAGATAAGAGCTCCCAGCTAAAATGGTTAATCTTTCTGTGGAGCCCTCAGCTTTATTTATTCTGTTGTCCCATCCAGGCTTTTTCCTCTAATAAATCTGTGGGTTCCTGCATTTTGTTTGTTGAGTCTTGTCAATTAGTGAGTTCTTTTGTTTTATCTCTGAGTCTCTGTTATGTGGTGAATGTGCTGACTTTGCTAGTGTCAGGTGGGGGAGTCTTAAACTTCCTGATCCTCCTGTCAGTCTTAGGGAACCACATTCCTACAAGATCACTAATTGGCTTTATTGCAATGGTTGGGGGTGATGTTTTACCCTTGCAGGGTACCGTAATAACAGTAAAACTCACGGCAGAGAAATTGAATACCGGCCAGTTTAAGGACACAAGGGAGAGCTCGTAAACTGGGCCTTGCCTCAGTTTCTTCCCAGTCCAGGTCTTGCCTTAGAATGGGAGGCAGCATCCTTACCAGCTTGTGTTGCCTGCATGGCCCCGTCAATGAAGTATTTTTGATTTCCTAATTTTCATTTATTTGATTACTCATGAGAATATGTTCCAAAAAGATTATGGCTATTTCAATTTCTTCATCAAATTACAATACAACTGGGATAAATGGGGAATTAGAGCTGAGAAGCAGATTGAGGGGCTGATTGGACCCAAAATTACTAAAAGAAGACCTCAAGAGTAGGGGGATTCTCGCCAAACTGACCTAACAGGTTCTAAAGGCAAGCCAAGGTCTGAGACATAAGGTGAGGGTTGGGGACCTTGATCAGATATCAAGGGAGAGGAGGGACAACCTAGCAAGATTCTTGGCCTAGACTGACTTTAGGTAGGCAATGGACAGGGCCTAAGAATGAGGCCTGGTAGAAAAGAGGGCTCAGGGAAACCTATTTAAAGTTTGGTGATTTGTTAAATGGAACACATTATAGGATATTTTCCAGATAGCTGGTATATAAATTTCATTTTCAAAGATGACTGTTCTGCGTGGATAGAATTAAGAGCAGCCGGGTGTAAGTAAATAGGTGTAAGATACGTTGGTTTGGTTGTGTGATGGTAGTGGCAGTGATGGTGGGAACTTGGTATTTGTAGAGAACGTTGGGTGGTAAGGGTGTCACTCTGAAGTCCCCGTTCAGGTGCCATATATTTGCTTTGCTTTACTTGACTCCCCAGTAACATCCTGAGTAGCTGCACTTGAAGCAGCAGCAGAAAACAGCACCGACCAAGGAGGGCCAACCGAGCTGTTGGTAATGTCGCCTGACACCTCTCCATAGTATGTGAGTTGACAAAACAACCACAGACCAGAGCTCTCCATCCTGGTCTCCATCCAGTTCTTTTCCCATGCACATTGGAGCTGATTTATGTGAAAACTGACCTTGTACTTTAAAGACCTGGAGACAGCGGAGTTGGCCTTTAGTGGAGGTCACTGCTACCCTTAACAGTTGCATTTCTCTAACTATATGGGAATTGCAGAAACGAGGTAAGAGGGCCTCCTCCAGCCGCTTCTACCCACTAAGGCTGGAAAAGTGACAAACGCCTCCCCCATTTCCACCCTGGATACCCAGACCTCTTGCTCTGCAGACCATCTCATATACATGAGCCCAGTCCTGGGACATGATTTTGTCTGGTTTCTTGTTTACTTTTCCTTGAAAGCATGCTACAGGTAGAGAGATGAGAGTCAAGAAAATAGGGTAATTAATATCTCCTGCTTAAAAAGCCTGTTTTCAAGTATTCATCAGTTCCCTGGAGTGATGGTCATTTTATTCCTAAAATCTGATCTGTTCAGATATTGGACTTACACAAATTAAGTAAATTGTCTCAAAAACCATGTATTGAATTTTATTAGCTTTTCCTGAATTAATGGTTCTAGTTAATTTAACTTTGTTGGTTGTTTTTACTTTGAAAATTAGTTCTTAATTAATATGGGTTTTGTAAGAGTTCATGTGTGTGTGTGTGTGTGTGTGTGTGTGTGTGTGTGTGTGTGTTTCCTATAGGAAGCATGCACTTGCTGGGGAGAGAGAGAAAGTAAAAAATCAGCTCACTGGGGAATGGCCTCACCACAATTCTCTCTCCTCCATTCTTCTCTGAGGATACTGGACACACAGACATGCCCTGTATGTTCTTTTTTGTTTTGTTTTGTTTCATTTTTGTTTTTTGAGAGATTTTTGTTATAGGGCGCGTGCGCTTGCCACATAGAGAGAGAGACAGAGAGACAGAAAGCGAGAAATC
>NW_006159766.1:653221-660480 GCF_000334495.1 Tupaia belangeri chinensis
AAGGACACAAGGGAGAGCTCGTAAACTGGGCCTTGCCTCAGTTTCTTCCCAGTCCAGGTCTTGCCTTAGAATGGGAGGCAGCATCCTTACCAGCTTGTGTTGCCTGCATGGCCCCGTCAATGAAGTATTTTTGATTTCCTAATTTTCATTTATTTGATTACTCATGAGAATATGTTCCAAAAAGATTATGGCTATTTCAATTTCTTCATCAAATTACAATACAACTGGGATAAATGGGGAATTAGAGCTGAGAAGCAGATTGAGGGGCTGATTGGACCCAAAATTACTAAAAGAAGACCTCAAGAGTAGGGGGATTCTCGCCAAACTGACCTAACAGGTTCTAAAGGCAAGCCAAGGTCTGAGACATAAGGTGAGGGTTGGGGACCTTGATCAGATATCAAGGGAGAGGAGGGACAACCTAGCAAGATTCTTGGCCTAGACTGACTTTAGGTAGGCAATGGACAGGGCCTAAGAATGAGGCCTGGTAGAAAAGAGGGCTCAGGGAAACCTATTTAAAGTTTGGTGATTTGTTAAATGGAACACATTATAGGATATTTTCCAGATAGCTGGTATATAAATTTCATTTTCAAAGATGACTGTTCTGCGTGGATAGAATTAAGAGCAGCCGGGTGTAAGTAAATAGGTGTAAGATACGTTGGTTTGGTTGTGTGATGGTAGTGGCAGTGATGGTGGGGACTTGGTATTTGTAGAGAACGTTGGGTGGTAAGGGTGTCACTCTGAAGTCCCCGTTCAGGTGCCATATATTTGCTTTGCTTTACTTGACTCCCCAGTAACATCCTGAGTAGCTGCACTTGAAGCAGCAGCAGAAAACAGCACCGACCAAGGAGGGCCAACCGAGCTGTTGGTAATGTCGCCTGACACCTCTCCATAGTATGTGAGTTGACAAAACAACCACAGACCAGAGCTCTCCATCCTGGTCTCCATCCAGTTCTTTTCCCATGCACATTGGAGCTGATTTATGTGAAAACTGACCTTGTACTTTAAAGACCTGGAGACAGCGGAGTTGGCCTTTAGTGGAGGTCACTGCTACCCTTAACAGTTGCATTTCTCTAACTATATGGGAATTGCAGAAACGAGGTAAGAGGGCCTCCTCCAGCCGCTTCTACCCACTAAGGCTGGAAAAGTGACAAACGCCTCCCCCATTTCCACCCTGGATACCCAGACCTCTTGCTCTGCAGACCATCTCATATACATGAGCCCAGTCCTGGGACATGATTTTGTCTGGTTTCTTGTTTACTTTTCCTTGAAAGCATGCTACAGGTAGAGAGATGAGAGTCAAGAAAATAGGGTAATTAATATCTCCTGCTTAAAAAGCCTGTTTTCAAGTATTCATCAGTTCCCTGGAGTGATGGTCATTTTATTCCTAAAATCTGATCTGTTCAGATATTGGACTTACACAAATTAAGTAAATTGTCTCAAAAACCATGTATTGAATTTTATTAGCTTTTCCTGAATTAATGGTTCTAGTTAATTTAACTTTGTTGGTTGTTTTTACTTTGAAAATTAGTTCTTAATTAATATGGGTTTTGTAAGAGTTCATGTGTGTGTGTGTGTGTGTGTGTGTGTGTGTGTGTGTGTGTGTTTCCTATAGGAAGCATGCACTTGCTGGGGAGAGAGAGAAAGTAAAAAATCAGCTCACTGGGGAATGGCCTCACCACAATTCTCTCTCCTCCATTCTTCTCTGAGGATACTGGACACACAGACATGCCCTGTATGTTCTTTTTTGTTTTGTTTTGTTTCATTTTTGTTTTTTGAGAGATTTTTGTTATAGGGCGCGTGCGCTTGCCACATAGAGAGAGAGACAGAGAGACAGAAAGCGAGAAATCACCCCCCAGGGGGGTGGCCACACCACAATCCCTTCTCCTCCATTCTCTTCTCGGGATCTTGGACATGCACACACACGCGCCCGGCGTGAATTTTAAGCCACCGGGTCCAGGACGTGAACCACAGTCAACTACATGGGAGTCCAGCGACATAGCCATTACGCTAACTGCTGGTCCCCTCTGTATGTTCTTCAAACCACTGTGTCTAGGATGTGAACAGCACAGTCAGCCATGTGGGATTCAGCTACCTTAACTACCATGCCACTGGCAGGCCCTTTGTGTTTTGTTGTTTACAGTTTGTCAGAGAGTCTTCATAAGAAAACACATTCAGCCCATGAAGAAAAATATGCCCCTTCTCCCCCCTAAAGGACAAATACACTTTTTATTTTAAAGAAGAAATAGAAGTAGCCATAATCATTTGAACATGTTCAGCCTGATTAGTAATCAAATAAATGAAAATGTAAGAAAGAAAAGTATTTCATGAGCTCTTCAGTTTTAGTGTCAGAAATGATAATAATATGTACTTTGTTTCTTAAGGTTGGAAATGCACACCAACGCTACAACTGCTGACAAGACAGATTTCAACCCCTTGAAATGATACAGTGAACTACACTTGAACAGGCCTCCCCGCATTTCTGTTCACAATCAACTCCATGATTCTGTGGCCCATCAATGAAGAGAATGAGGACCCTACACTGCCCCTCTCACCAGGAAGTAGCCTGAACAGACTTCATCACCCAGTGTCAAAGATTTGACTTTGTTAATCTGTCAGGGAAAACATAGAGTTTAACAAATCTAACAGTGGGACAGCCATTTTAGGCTGAGGCCATTTCAGAATAAAATGGGCCAGTGCCTTTGCCTGGTGGAAATTTACCAGATGACAACCCCCAACCACATTCCCAGAAGTTTGGGCAACCACTGACACCCAGCTGGAATGTGAGGGGATCAACCAGGCCATGAAACCAGCCCAGTTGCTCTTCTTCTGCACAAACTCTTACTTGCTCCTCCTTGAAGCAAACTCAACCAATTCTATTCCTTAATTCTGCTCTCCACTCAGTAAGTTCTTTTTATAGTCACATACCAGCCTCTAATGCAACAACATAGCAAGTAATAAGGTAACTCTAGATGTATTTTGATTCTTCTAGTGTTCTGTTCACTTATTTTAGAAACATGGTATAAAATGGTTTTCATTTATATTTTGCTTTCTAAATAGAATTCATTGGATGGTACCTATACACAAGTTAGACAGTATAAATATGTTTCATTATAAGACCATGTTGATATTACTAACTATACTTAACAGAATGTGTAATGCTTACAGAATGCTTAATGTTGTTGACAATAAGGTGTCAGATAAATAAGAAAAAAGTAAATTATTGTATTTATGTAATTTACCATAAATTGAAAATGGTAACTCTTTTTCTCTTAGCTGTTTTTAATGGTGATAGAAAAAGTATAATAGAAAATGGAAAGTGTCAAACAACCTGTCACATGATGGTTAAGGTAGCTAGGTCTCACTTGGCTAGCTGTATTGTTTGAATTCTGGACCCAGCAGCTTGAAATACATCAGGCTTCTGTGTGTAAGTACCCAAAATCCAGAGAGGAGACTGGAGGAAAAAGGATTGTATCATGGCCATTTCCCTTGAAGGTTGCTTTCTCTCTCTCTCTCCCTCCCTCTCCCTCTCTCACCCCAGTGAGTACACAAGCCCTATAGCAAAACTATAATAGTAATCATAATAATAGTACTTTAACTTATATTATTAACTTTTTCTTTATTCATTTTCATTATGAGACAGAAAGATACAGGGAGAGGTTTTTGACAGGTTCTTGCTGTGTTGTGACCCTCGTGCCCCAGCTTCCCAGTTAGCTTGGATTACAAGTACATAAGACAATATCCAAAGTATTCCAGTTAACCTGGGAGCTGAACCTATGCCTACCATGCTGTTTCCAGTTTCCAGCCTACCAAGGGGTGATACTGTGTGTGCCATCACAGCCATGCTCCTTTTTCATTTATTGTCTTTTATTTAGATTTTTAAAAATCTTTCTTTAGTGGATATACAAAAAAATTGTTACAGATGACTGCTCTAATTTCATTAAATATAAAGGAACATTTCACATGCTCCCTGTGAGAAATGATGCAAAATCAAAAATTTCAGATTGAGCCCAGCGATAGTATTATGGGCAGGTAGGGTGCTGCTGTGCCATGCTAGAAGCCATATGTGAAGACTCTAGGTTCACTTCTACACGCTTGGTGTACCCATAATCCTGGCTGGCTACAGGGCTGGGGGAGGATCGTAGCCTGAAGACCCTATCTTCAGGGTACTTTTCTCTGTCTGTCCCCTCTCTCTCAGGAAATAAATGACTAAACTTTAAAAAATAAGATTATATTTAAGAATTCAAGTATTGAATTTAGCTTCTTTATATTCATTATTTATCTCTAAATACTCATCTTTTTATTTACCAATATTGAAGATGTTTCCTAGTCTATTTTTTTTTTTTTTAGAGGTTTTTGCTATAGGGCGCGTGTGCTCGCCAGACAGAGAGAGACAGACAGAGAGACAAATCAAGAAATCCCCCCCCAGGGGGGATGGCCACGCCGCAATCCCCTCTCCTCCATTCTCCTCTCGGGATCTTAGGCACGCACGCACAAGCGCCCGGCTCAAGTTTAAGCCACCGGGTCCGGGACACGAACCGCAGTCGACTATGTGGGAGTCCAGTGACATAGCCATTATGCTAACTGCTGGTCCCAAGATGTTTCTTAGTCTTAAAAATTCATTTCATAAATTGTCTGACAGCCATTCTAGTGATAAATTTTAAGAGTCTGATGTAAGTATATAACACGACAACTCAGGTTTATTTGAGCATTCTCACTTTTGTTCTATTGATCTCTCCCTGTTTTTGTGCCAATACCACGCTATTTTAATTATCACAGCTTTGTGATATGTTTTGAGGTCAGGAGGTGAGATGCCTCCTGTTTTATTCCTCTTGCACAGTATTGCTTTGGCAGTACAGGGCATTATAGAATTCTAGGCAAACTTTATTATTGTTTTTCTTCTATTTCTGTGAGGAATATCTCGGGTCATTTGCTTGGGATTGCTTCAAATTTGTATATAATCTGGATAGGACTGACATCTTGATTATATTAATTCTTCCAATCTACGAACATGAGATGTTTCTCCACTTTTTTGTATCATGTTTAATTTTTTTTTTTTCCTGGTGTTCATAGTTTTCCTTGTAGAGGTCTTCGACATCTTTAGTAAGATATATTCCTAGATATCTTACTGGGTTTATGGCTATTGTAAATGTGATTGCTTTATTCAGTTCTCTCTCAGTTTATTCATTGTTGGAGTATAAAAATGCTGTAGATTTTTGTATGTTGATTTTGTATCCTGCCTCTTTACCATATTTATTTATTTCTTCCAGTTTTTTTGTGGATTCTTTTAGATTTTCTGTACATAGAATAATACCATCTGTAAAAAGAATTTCACTTCTTTTCCTGTTTGGATGCCTTCAATTTGACTCTGTTGTCTAATGCATTGGCTACAACTTCCAGTACTACGTTAAAAAGGAGTGGAGAAATTGGGCAGCATTGTCTTGTTTCTCTTTTTAGTGGAAAGGCTTTCAGCGTTTCCCCCATTCAGTATGATGTTAGCTATGATTTTGTAATAGATAGCTTTTATTGTGTTAAGGAATGTTCCTTCTATGCCAGTTTTGCTGAGTCTTAATCATGAAGGGATGTTGTATTTTATTAAATAGTTTTTCTGCATTGATTGATATGATCATATGATTTTTATCTTTCCTTTTGTTAATGTGATGTATTACATTTATTGTTTTGAGTGCATTGAACCATCCTTACATCCCTGCAGTAAAGCCTACTCGATAATGGAGTATAATCTTTTTAATGTATTGTTGAATATGATTTGCTAGTATTTTGTTGAGAACTTTTTTATCTGTATTCATCAGGGATATTGGCCTGAAATTTTCTTTTTTTGTTATGTCTTTGTCTGGTTTTGGAATTAGGATGATGGAGGCGTCGTAGAATGATTTTGGGAATGTTCCTTCCTTTTGGAGCTTTAGAAACAGTTTGAAGAAAATTGGGGTTAGTTCTTCTTTAAATGTTTTGTAGAATTTAGAAGTAAAGCCATTGGGACCTGGATTCTTTGTTGGGAGACTATTTATTACTGATTCTATCTCATTGCTTGTTATGGGTCTTTTCAGACTTTCTCTTTCTTCTTAGTTCAATCTTGGTTAAGTTATATGTGTCCAGAAATTTGTCCATCTCATTCAGGTTTTCTTGTCTGTTGATGTATAAATGCTCATGGTATTCTCTGATAATATTTTGTATTTCTGTTATATCCGTTGTGAGAATGCCTGTTTCTTTGCTGATTTGATTTATCTGGTTCCTTTCTCTGTTCTTCTTGATTAGTCTAGCTAACGGTGTGCCTATTTTATTTATCTTCTCAAAGAACCAGTTTTTGGTTTCGTTTATTTTCTGTATAGTTCCTTTATTCTGTTTCATTTATTCCTGCTCAAATCTTTGTTATTTCTTTTCTCCTGCAATTTTTTGAGTGATTTTGTTGTTGTTTTTCCAGTTCCTTGAGTTGTGTTATTAGATTTTTTATTTGCCACCTTTCTGCTTTTTTCTTATGGGCACTACTTGTTATGAAGTTCCCTCTTATAACTGCTTTTGCTATGTCCCATAGGTTATAAACACTTTTTTGTTTGTTATTATTGGTTTCTGTGACCCTTTTGATTTCTGCCTTATTTTCTTCTCTAGTTGTAAAGTCATTCAAGAGTAGATTGTTTAGTTATCATGTGTTTATATATTTTCAGTTGCTCTTTCTGTAGTTGATTTCAAGTTTGATTCCATCATGGTCAGAAAAGATGCTGGATATAGTTTTCTATATATTTGAATTTGAAAAGGCTTATTTTGTGCCCTATCACGTGGTCATTCTGCAAAAATGTTCCATGTGGGGGTGAGAAAAATGAATATTTTGTGGTTGTTGGATGAAATACTTTTTAGATGTCTGTCAAGTCCATTTCGTGTGTGGTATCACTTAGATCTTGTATCTCTTTGTTTACTTTTTTGTCTAGATGATCTGTACAGAGGAGTGGGATGTTGAGTTCTCCAACAATTACTGTGTTGCAGTCTTATCTCTCCCTTGAAATCTAACAGTCTCTCTTTGATATATTTAGGTGCTCCAGTGTTGACTGCATAGATATTTACAACTGTTTATCTTGTTGGTGAACAAGTCCTTCTTGTACAATATAATGTCCTTTGTCTCTTCTTACATATTTATGTCTATTTTGTCATATCAGTATTGCAACTCCAGCCTTTTCTTAGTTTCCATGTGCATGGAATATGTTTTTCCAGCCCTTCACTTTCTTTTTTTTTTTTTTTTTTTTTTTTGGTGC
>NW_006159766.1:660693-661362 GCF_000334495.1 Tupaia belangeri chinensis
CAGCGACATAGCCATTACGCTAACTGCTGGTTCCCCAGCCCTTCACTTTCAATCTGTGTATGTCCTTATCAGTGAGGTGTGTTTTTTGTAGGCAGCATATAGATATCTTCTGCTTTTGTGTCCATTCAGCCAGTCTGTGTCTTGTAATAGGAGAAATTAATCCATTAAAATTCAGCATTATTATTTGCAGACTTATCCCTGTCACTTTCTTAGTAATTTTCTCAGTTGGTTTTCTTTTTATCTCTCTTTAGTCTTCCTGATACAGTACTCCCCTCAGTACTTCTCATGGATCTGGTCTGGTATTGATTAATTCTTTATTTGTTCTTCCCATTTGAAGGGTAATCTTGCTGGTTATTGTATTATTGATTGAAATTATTTTTCTTCTAATGTTTTGAGTATATCTTTCCATTCTTTGAGCTGAGAGGTCTGATGTCAGCCTAATGGCATAACTTTTATAAGTAACTTGATGTTTCTCCCTTGCTGTTTTTGCTTTGTTTTTTTTTTTGTTTGTTTGTTTGTTTGTTTTTTTGAGAGGTTTTTGCTATAGGGCATGTGCGCTCACCAGACAGACAGAGAGAAACATAGAGACAGAAAGCGAGAAATCACCCCCCAGTGGGGATGGTCATGCCGCAATCCCTTCTCCTCCATTCTCCTCTCGGGATCTTGGGC
>NW_006159766.1:661448-662649 GCF_000334495.1 Tupaia belangeri chinensis
TGGTGAGGAGTCCAGCACCAGCCATTACGCTAACTGCTGGTTCCCTCTCTTGCTGTTTTTAAACTATTGTCTTTGTCTTTGATTTTTACCAATCTGGCTATGATGTGCTGGGGGAGGATCCTTTTGTGTTGATTCTATTTGGTGTCCTTTTTGTTTCTTGGGTCTGAATATCTCCATATTCCCAAATAAGGACAGGGTCTGGACCATGCCATGTATTGTCCAGAGGATCTTTCCACAAAACCGAGGCAAATTTTGTTTTGGTAGTTGAATGCCAGAAGTGCTCAGCAGCTGAGTCTCCATCTTTATCAAGAGACAGGATATTTAGGACAAAAAGAGTATGTGCCAGAAGGTTTTTTGGCGAGCCATTAGTTTGTAAAAGCTCTCCCTTTTTAGCTTTTAGAGAGTATTTTTTAAGGAAAGATGAGCACATTCAACAATCCCCTGTCCCTGGGGATTGTATGGGATTCCCGTAATATGTTTAATGTGAAGTTGTTTACAAAAAGAAGCAAAATTGTTTTCTGTGTAACTGGGCCTTTATCTGTCTTAATTTGTTGAGGTTTACCCATAACAGAGAGTGCAGTGAGTACATGGGAAATAACATGTTTTCCAGCTTTTCCAGTTTGTGCCGTGGCAAAAATGAAGCTGCTGAAGGTGTCAACAGTAACATGAACATATTTGGTAGTACCAAATTCAGCAATATGAGTGACGTCCATCTGCCATAATGTGTTAGGCATAAGGCCTCTAGGGTTAACACCTAGATGTGGTGTAGGCAAAAGGGTAAGACAGGCTGGACATTGTTTTACAATTTGTCGGGCCTGTTCTCGAGTAATTTTAAACATGAGGCGAAGTGTGTGAGAATTTAAATGATGTAGCTGATGTGCAGCAGCGGCGTCCGAAAGGTTTTTATCAGCTTGTGTAGAGGCAAGAAAGGAATGTTTAGTGGCAAGATCAACGCGGCGGTTGCCCTCAGTCAGAGGACCAGGCAAGTCAGTATGTGCACGTAAATGGCCAATATAAAAGGATAGCTCTCGATTTCTAATGAGAGACTGTAGTTGGTGGAAAAGCTGTGCAGCCTGAGAAACTTGTTTAATTTGTGCCGCGGTTTCTAGAAGTGGAACAGACATAGCAATATAAGCACTATCTGTATATAAATTCAAAGGCATATTAGGAAAAGCAGAAAAGACTGCAATGACTGCCTGCA
>NW_006159766.1:663063-665166 GCF_000334495.1 Tupaia belangeri chinensis
CCTGTGGTTAATTTGAGGTATGGGCAGATCCAGTTGATATCGCCCAAGAGTTTTTGGAAATCATTTAAGGTTTTTAACTTGTCAGGTCTAAATTGCATCTTTGGAGTGGTGATTTTTTGGCCAGAAAGATGGTATCCTAGGTAAGTACATGAGTCTTTAAGTTGTACCTTTTCAGGGGCAATCTTTAATCCTCAAATGGAAAGTTGTTTTTTAAGGCCTTGAAAACATTGGAGAACTAGCTGACCATCCTTGCCTGCTATTAAAATGTCATCCATGTAATGGATGATGTATATTTGATTCCATTTCTTTCTAACTGGCTGCAATGCAGTAGCAACATATTTTGGGGACAGGGTAGGGCTGTTGGCCATGCCTTGGGGCAGGGCTTTCCACTGGTAACGCTTTGTGGGCTCTTTAAAATTAGTTGATGGGATGTTAAAGGCAAATCTTTGTTGGTCTGAAGGGTGTAAAGGAATGGTATAGAAACAATCTTGGAGATCAATGATTATCTTGAAGAAGTTTAAAGGAACGGCTACTGGGAATGGCAAGCCAGGCTGTAAGGCTCCCATGGGAACCATAGTCTTATTGATTGCTCTTAAGTCTTGGAGTAGACACCATTTACCTGATTTTTTCTTAATAACAAAGATAGGGGTGTTCCATGGTGAAGTGCTGTTGACAATGTGTCCTGCCTCAAATTGTTCTTATACTAACATTTGGGCAGCTTGACGTTTTTCAGAAGTAAGAGGCCATTGATCAACCCACATGGGCACATCATCTTTCCAAGAGATTTTATCAGCGTGGGGTACAGGAATGTTAATGGTCGCTAGGATAAGTTTCCCAGTCCTGTCCTATTAAATTTAGGTTTTGGTATCAAGGGATGGATGATACCTGACTCATTTTTCCCTAAGCGTTTTCCTGGCACAGTAACTGTATCAGAAGGGCTGAACATGATGAGGCTCATTTGTGATAACAAATCTCTACCCCAAAGTTTTATGGGGAGACCTTCTATAATAAAGGGTTGGATGGTTCCTTGGTTTCCCTCTCTGTCTGTCCACTGTAATACTTTAATGCTCCTTTCTGGATTCTGGCTTTGAATAATGCCTTTTAGATGTGTAAGGGTTGGTGTTAGGGGCCAAGTTTGGTGCCAGTTGTCTTTTCTGAGAATGGTAACATTGGCTCCAGTGTCAACAAGTCCAGAAAACTGTTTACCATCTAACCATAAAATAAGCATTGGTTTCTTTGGGGAAATTTGTTGGACCCAATAAGCATCTGAGGAACCAAACCCTTTTTCACCTCATGAGGAGGTTTGGATGTTATTTTGAGTGAAAAGCAGTGGAAGGAGTAAGAGTTGAACTATGTGTTTTCCAGCTGTAATAGTTGTGATTAGATTTAGAGAGGAAGCCATAATTTTTATTTCTCCCTCATAGTCATTATCTATTACTCCTGGAAAGATTTGAAGTCCCTCCATAGTGGCACTACTATGACCCATGCGAAGGTGTTTGGAAGTAAAGGGCCAAAGATTCTGGTAGGCAAGGCCTGTACCCCCATCTTGGGAGTTAATACTGTGTGGGTGGTGGAACAGAGGTCCAGTTCTGCACTTCCTGGAGTTGCTCTGGAGAGGTCTGAAATGGATTGTTGGAACAGTTGGCATCGCCCCAAAAACTTGTTTGGGTCTGGGGGCCTGGGGCTGGCCCCTGTTCCCATTTCCCTGAAAGTAAATGAGTGGTCTGCCATGGATATCTGTTTTGGACCTGCACTCGGCAGGGTGACGTCCCCTCTGGCACTTACTGCATAACTCAAGGAGTTGATTCTGTCTCTGATTTTTAATATTTTTTGTTTTACATTGTTTTGCCATGTGTCCTGGGCGACCACATTTAAAACAATTACCTCGATTATTGCAGTCAAGGAATTGGCGGACGGTGTATCCTTGAAGGGAAGCAGCCATGGCCAATCCCTGTTGGTATGCTGATCCGATCTCTGAACACAGGCGTACGTACCCTGTCAGGTATGTCTTTTTTCTGTGTGGCCTAATGGCTGCCTGACAAGAGGTGTTAGCATTTTCATACGCCAGTTGTTTTACAAAGTCTGTACTTGCATCAGCATTAC
>NW_006159766.1:665389-666729 GCF_000334495.1 Tupaia belangeri chinensis
TCGCTGTTTTTAGCCATTATTGGCTTGGGCATTGCGGTGGGCGGTTCCCTACAAGCCTCTACATATTCTGATTTCCAAAGCAGGTAGTCTCCTCCTGAAAGTGTAGCTCGGGCTAATGTTTGCCAACCAGATGGCGTGAGCCAGCCCTCGGCGATAGCTTCAACTATAGCTAAGGTATATGGAGCAGTAGCTCCATATTAAGCGACCGCTGCCTTAATTTCTTTTACCATTTTAAAGTCAAACCCGTTGTGACTGTGCCAAACGTGTCCTTGGGATCTGTAGTTTCTGTAACGGAATGTCTCAAAGTCTGTTGTGTGTGATCCCTGAAATAGTTTTGTTTCTTTGTATTGGTTTTTAGTTTCTCTAATTGTGATATTAGTTCCCGGTGTTCTTTTTCTAGTCGAATTTGTTCTTTTAATTGTTTTATTTCACTAATTCTTTTTTGTTTTGGGTCAATAAGAGGCGGTGCTGAAGCAGTAGTATTATAAGGTGGTGGCCATTTTTTGAAAGGCAACCATTTGGGATTATTATATTTGTCAGCCTTGGCCTCTAGGATTTCCTCCTCTGAACTAGTTGATGACTTGTTTTTCTTTGGCTCTTATAGAGCCTTAAAGTTGTTTTTATTTTTTAGTTTTTTCGATTTTTGGGGCTTTGTCACTCCTTTGGGGCTTTTAACTTCTCCCTCACTATCTAGGGAAATAAGATCCCCTCCCTGTTCCTTTTCAATTTTAGAATTAGCGACCATAGTGGCAAGGGCTTCTTTTAAGTCCTGAATGAATAGTTCGTGCTGACTAAGCTCTTGTTCGTGCTGACTAAGCTCTTGTTCGTGCTGACTAAGCTCCTGTCCCATTATTACCCTAAGCAACCTTTGTTACTCACCGGGACGATTCTCTGCCATCCTCCTCTGCAGCCTTTCTTGGGACGATTGTCTGCTGTCCCCTCCTGGATGATTCTCTGCTGTCCCCTCCTGGGCGATTCTCTGCCGTCCCCTTCTTGGGTGCTCTTCACTGGATCCTTCGTACTCAGAGTCCCTGTTCAGGCACCACGTGTCCCACCCCAGGGGACAGTAGAACAGGTTTCCTGAGGGAAGGAGTGAGAGACGGGACAAACGACACAGTGTTACAACACGAAGACGACGCAGTGTTACAGCATGAAGACGACGCAATGTTACAACTCTTCAGGGTTGTTCGTTTATTGTGGGCAACACGGAGACGACACAATGTTATAACTCTTCAGGCTCTTCAGGGTCGTCTGGAGATGATGCAGTGTTATAGCTTTCAGGGTCGTCTGGAGACGATGCAGTGTTACAACTCTTCAGGCTCTTCAGGGTCGTCTGGAGA
>NW_006159766.1:666884-676844 GCF_000334495.1 Tupaia belangeri chinensis
TGCCGGATATGCAAATCTGAGGGATTCTAGTGGCCAATCAGAGTATGGTTTTGAAGGTGAGGTTTTTTTAAAGGGAAGCCAATCATGACTTTTGGCATTGTGTAATTGTTCGTTCTCTGAGAAACGGGCGATATTCACTGGTGCACAGCCTCCCACAAGCATAGGGCCCACATACGAGGTGGAACCCCAAGGATGGGGAGCAGATTGCAGTCTCATACCATCCCATTATTACCCTTATTACTTGTCCAGTTATTACCCTTATTACTTATAAGTAAGCAACCTTTGTTACTCACCGGGATGATTCTCTGCCGTCCTCCCCTGCAGCCTTTCTTGGGACGATTCTCTGCTGTCCCCTCCTGGGCAATTCTCTGCCATCCCCTACTCGGGTGCTCTTCACTGGATCCTTCGTACTCAGAGTCCTTGTTCAGGCGCCACGTGTCCTGCCCCAGGGGACAGTCGAACAGGTTTCCTGAGGGAAGGAGTGAGAGACGGGAGGAACGACGCAGTGTTACAGCTCTTCAGGGTCGTTCGTTTATTGTGGGCAGCACGGAGATGACACAATGTTACAACTCTTCAGGCTCTTCAGGGTCGTCTGGAGATGATGCAGTGTTACAGCTCTTCAGGGTCGTCTGGAGACGATGTGATATTACAACTCTTCAGGCTCTTCAGGGCCGTCTGGAAACGATGCAGTGTTACAACTCTTCAGGCTCTTCAGGGTCGTCTGGCGATGATGCAGTGTTACAACTCTTCAGACTCTTGAGAGTCGTCTGGCGATTGTGGGCCAGGAATTGTGGTTATATACATGCTAGTGGGCCGTGATTGGTTGTAAAAGGTGGGTTATGATTGGTTGCTTTGTGGACCAATCATGAAGTGCCGGATATGCAAATCTGAGGGATTCTAGTGGCCAATCAGAGTATGGTTTTGAAGGTGAGGTTTTTTTTTGAAGGGAAGCCAATCATGGCTTTTGGCATTGTGTAATTGTTTGCTCTCTGAGAAATGGGCGATATTCACTGGTGCACAGCCTCCCACAAGCATAGGGCCCACATACAAGGTGGAACCCCAAGGATGGGGAGCAGATTGCAGTCTCATCTTTTGGATATGTGCTATGGCAGGTCATGTCACTTACTTTAATGGAACTTTGACTTGTAAAACAGCCTGGGGCTTGGAGGAGAGGTGCACTTGGGAGATTGGTCCTTCCTGTACAGAGGTCAGATTAATAAGTGGGATGTTATTTGTAGGGTAGGTCGGAGTGGCATGTATGCAGGGAAGGACTGTTCAGATGCAAAGCCAACAATTGCATGCTCACTGGGGTTGTGCCTGATACATGGGTTGCATTGATGAGCATAATTACTCTTGGACTGAGCTCGGGCTCCCTCCAAGGTGTAGGGAGCCTCAACTGAATTGGGGGAGCCTGAGGCTTAAGCCTCTGTACTGCATCCTGGACAGCGGTCTGAGCCTCTGTGGGGCATTTGCTTTCTCTATTTGGGAGCCCATACTGTCTGAGACCTGTGAAGCAGACCCATTTCTCTGTGAGGGGACAATTGTAATCATCATGGCTCCCTCTGCTCTTGGCCACACAATAGGTTGTCTCATTATCTTGGCACTTTTGGAGATTGACTAAGTCGAGGCAGGACTTATAGCCCTGCCCCTGGTGCATGAATACTAGCTGGCTCGGGAACCCCGGAATGACTATGGGATCGTAAATCCTGGACAAGTGGGCTATTATTGGTAGGTAGGTGTCTGGTCACAGTTGGACAGTGGCTTGCTGGATGGTTTGGTTGCACTATTTGAGACAAGGGTGGGATAGGTACCTGTTAGGCTTGGTAAAAGAGCAAGGGCTAGGGTCAGAAGTATTAAAATAAAATCAGTATTAGAAACAGAACCCCAATGAAAATGCCTCCAGTTAGTTAACCCAGGCATTTTAGGTCTATTAAAGTTCCTACTACCAGGAGGTATAATATTGCTAGCAAAAGTCTCTCCTGTAACTTCCAGTCTTGGGAACACTGCTGTCAGACATAGCTAGCACTATAGGAAGGGCTAGGAGTAGGAAATTGTAAGGGTGTGATGGGGTGTTACCCATCACTGTCCTCAATTTGCTGTGCATAGATTGGTCATCATCCAGAGTGACCAAAGCAGGGTTGCAGACTCAAGCTTCTGCCGTGCATAGAGCAGCCAGCCCAAGAGTGGCTGCAGCAGGGCTGCAGTATCAATGACAGGTTTTGGTCCTCTAGAAGGTTATTTTAATCGGCTGCTCAGGGTGGTTTTTTACCATCCAGGTCCCAGGGTACTCTGGTGCTGTGGCTTTCTTCACTCATGAGTGCTGGATTCATGGGGCTAGCCCTGCAACCTTAACTGCAGTAGAGGTAACAAGCACAACAACATATAGCCCTAATCAGATGGGCTATTGTGATTCTTTTTTCTATTTTTTTTTTACAAGCAGTGATTTTTATTCATTAATAAACTATAAGTCTATTTCCAGATTATTCTTTCTCATGTATCCTGCATGTTTCACTTAGTAAGAAAAGCCTGATAAGGTTTCAACTAGTCGTCAGATTCCGACCCTTCTTTATCTTGACCAGTCTGGAAATAACGAAGTTCCGAAGTCTCCTTGTCAGGTGCAACCACACAAAGCCAATCACGAAGGTTCTCCTTAAGGTATTTCTTGGTGATGTAGTTCAAATACCTTTTAGAGAACTGTTTTTAAGAAACAACTGTGATTTTATTCTTGAGGCATTCAATGTGAACTACATTTCCAAGGTTGCCAGTTTTCTCATTGACTTTAACCTTTTCCTGCAGGAACTGTTCAAAATTTCCAGAGCCAAAAATTCCATCTTCTACTGGATGAGTAAGGTTCAGATTAAACTTCCAGATTGACCTCTTAGGCTTCTTGTCTTTTGGCACCATCCTGGCAGCCAGCTGTGTGGTCAGAAAGGCTTTTTTCTAATTTTTAACCCACACAAGATCTCTGGGCCCATGTTTGTGTACCCAGTTTCTGAGGGGAATGGGTTTTTTTTTCCTAAGGTGACTAGGGCTATCTTCTTCTTCTTTTTTTTTTTTTTTTTTTTAAGTCTTTCCCAAGGCCACTAGATCCTGAGTCAGGACTGCCTTGCTCAGCTGAAGGGTGTCAGTCATTTGGGCCTGTGTGACTAAAGGGGATGGCTGGCCAAATAGAATTTCATAAGGGTAATAACCTTGTTTTTGTGGTGTACATTGAACTCGGAGGACATCTACCCAGGGGTGTCTGTCAGTGTCCTGACAGAGCTTAGCCAGGGTGGACTTGAGGGTACGATTTATTTGTTTAATGTTCCCAGAACTCTGAGGTCAGTAAGCAGTGTGAAGCTTCGATATATGCCCAAGGCCTTTGCCACTCTTTGTGTAACTTCTGCTACAAAAGCAGGGCCATTGTCTGACCCGATTATAAGGGGAAGCCCAAACCGAGATATAACTTCCTTCAGAAGGGTTTGAGTGGCTTCTCTGGCCTTTTCAGTTCACATAGGGAAGGCTTTCACTCAGCTTGAGTCAGTACAGACCAGGACTAGTAAGTACTTGCCTCAGTATGGTCGTACTTCCTAGAAGTCTGCCTCCAGTAATTTCAGGGGAGTTGTCCCAGTGGTTTGTATTCCAGCCAGCCGAGTTGGTGCCTGGGTGGGGTTATTTCTGGCACAGGTCTCACACCACATGCCAACAGTTACATATAATGATGGTAGGCAACTCAAGAAATAGTATCGGCCTAGCATGTTCTCCAGGTTAGTCTTTGCCCACTGAGTCAACTCATGGTGTGCTGCTTTACTAACGAATATACCAGGGACTGAGGTATGTATATTCTTTTATCTGTCAATCTCCACTAGTCATCTTTTTCCAGGGTTGCTCTCTCTGACTTTGCCCAACAGTGTTTGTTGGAGGTATAGGGGGGAGGGGGACTTTTGGGAGACTTGTGAATGGTAACTTGTTGGTTACAGCAGTCGAGTTTCGGTTGGTGAAATCCTTGGCTGTCTGGTCTGCCAACTGGTTTTCCAGGGTGATGGAGGTAGACAGGTCTCTCCCAAGGTTGGAGAGACCCATTTTCCAAACAAAGTCAGGGAATTTTTGAATCCTTGAGTGTAGGGTACCCAATTCCATTGGAGCTGAGTTTTCTTTTGGGTGTCTGGATTTTTCCATTTAAAGGCAAATATCAGTTGACGATACCTGCTAGTCGCAGGCAAAAGAAAGCATCCTTGAGATCTAGACAAGTGATCCATTCAGAGTCTGTGGAGAGAGCACTCAGCAAAGTATACGGATTGGGTACAAGGGATGTAAGGTCACCATGGCGGTGTTTATAGCTCACGAGCCATGAACTGGCCAATAGTCTTTAGTGGTTCCCTTCTTTACAGGTAGGAAGGGAATGTTCCAGGGAGACTGACATTTGGCTTCCCTGAGCTGGTCAATGTGCTTCTTTATGGCCAGTCTAGCATTTTGGCTTATTGGGTACCATCGAAGGCACACAGGCTGCACCAGAGGTGTCAGCTCAGCCACTACAGGTTGATGGTTAATTGCCATTCCTGGTGAGCTCCCTTCAGCCCAGACTGCAGGAAAGTCCCTAACAAGTGAAGAAAGTACCTTGTCATCTCCACTGGGTGCCTTGGGGGCAAACATTTGCCATTCCTCCTCCCGAGGCATTGTTATGATTTTGGCAGGACTGATAGTTAAAGCAACTGAGCCTGATGAGTCAAAGCTGATTTGTGCTCTAAGTTTAGTCAATGGGTCCCTTCCCCGCAGTGGGACTGGGCAATCAGGCAGGCTCAACATTCAGCTATTTTCAAAGCCTGTAAGTCCTATATATATTTTTAAAATTAATTTGTTTATTTTCATTGTTTTTCATTAATTTTATATTTAATCACATATATCTTTACAGTGTATAACATTTCTTTTTCCAGCACGATTACCATGCATATCAGTCAAGACAAAGATATTACTATCCACATCATCATCATCAAATAGCTTTTCATTTTTTTCAGATTATTATTTTTTTACTCTGATTATTTTTTTAAACATTCAATCACTATACATCATTTGTCTTATAAGGAAAATATACCTAACATGAAATACTCCTTAGACCAATCCAGTTGAGAATACTATACATGTTATCATCAAAAGGTAATAAACCATTTCTGTGTTCTACAAATGTAATGCCTCTCTGTTCTCCTGCTATCCTTTTCTACACTCTTCCCTTCCCCTCGCCGTTCTACATTGTCTTCAGCGTCCATAACTATTGTCAATACTTTTATGCCCTCCAATATTTCATTCTCTACCGTACAGTGCAGAGAGTCGGTATATATTATAAAGTAAATACATACAATATCTTTCTTTCATAGCCTGACTTGCTTCAGTCAGCAATAAATCTTCCATATTTGTCTACTTTCTATCAAATTCCAGGGCCTTGTTGTTTTTTATGGCTAAATAGTATTCCATAGAGTACATGTGCCACACTTTCTCATTCCATTCATCTGCTTGTGGACATTTGGGTTGATTCCATGTCTTAGCAATCATGAATAATGTTCCAATAAACATTAATGTGAAAGCACTTTTCCGACTGAGCATTCTCCTGTCCTTTCGGTAGATACCCAGAAGTGAGATTGCTGGATCAAATGGTAGTTCTATTTGTAGACCTTTGAGGAACCTTCATATTGTTTTCCATGGTAGCTGAACGAATTTACATTTCCACAAACAGTATAGAAGAATTCCCCTTTCACCACAACCCCACCAACACTTACCACTTTTTTTTTTTTTTTTCATTTTTTTGGAGAGGTTTTTGCTATAGGGTGCGTGCGCTCACCAGATAGATAGAGACAGACAGAAAGCAAGACATCACCCCTCAGGGGGGATGGCCACGCCACAGTCCCTTCTCCTCCATTCTCCTCTCGGGGTCTTGGGCATGCATGTACACGTGCCTGGCATGAGTTTTAAGCCACCTGGTCTGGGACTCAAACCACGGTCGACTACATGGGAGTCCAGCGACATAGCCATTATGCTAACTGCTGGTCTCAACACTTACCACTTTTTGTATTTTTAATCTTCACCATTCTGAGAGGGGTTAAGTGGTATCTCATTGTGGCTTTAATCTGCATATTGCTTATGATAAGGGATTTTGAGCATTTCCTCATACACTTTTTGGCTGTTCATATGTCTTCCTTAGAGAGATTATTGATCAGCTCATTTTCCCATCTGTCAATTGGATTAAACTTTTTTATTTTTGGGGGGAGGGAGGGTAAACCACTTGAGTTCCTTGTGTGTTCTGGTTATTAGTCCTCCAAAATATTGGAGGCATATTTTGCAAAAATATTCTTCCATGCTGAGGGTTGTCAGTTCACAGTAATTACTTTGTTGTCCTTTGCCATGCAGAAGCTTCTTAATCTGAAATAGTACCACTTGTCAATTTTAGGGATTATTGTCCGTGCTTTGAGTCTATTTAAGAAGTCTTTGCCTACCCCAATGTCTCCTGGAGTTTCCCTAGTGTTTTTTTTTTTTTCTTTTTTTGGAGAGGTTTTTGCTATAGGGCGTGTGTGCTCGCCAGATAGACAGAGAGACATAGAGACAGAAAGCGAGAAATCATCCCCCTGGGGGGAATGTCCACTCCGCAATCCCTTCTCCTCCATTCTCCTCTAGGGATCTTGGGCACACACACACACACACGTGCCCGGCGTGAGTTTTAAGCCACCGGGTCTGGGACGCGAACCGCGGTCGACTACATGGGAGTCCAGCAACATAGCCATTACGCTAACTGCTGGTCCCTCCCCAGTGTTTTCTCACAGCAGTTTTATAGTGTGAGGTCTTAGTTTCAGATCTTTGATCCATTTTTAGTTGGTTATTGTTAATAGTAAAAGATGGGGATTCAATTTCATCTTTCTGCACGTGGATACCCAGTTTTTTCTGTACCATTTGCTAAAGAGGTTTTCTTTTCCCAATGGATTGACCGGTATTCTTTGTCGAAGATCAGTTGGCTGTAAGCTTTGAGGCTTATTTCTGTGGTCTTTATTCTATTCCATTGGTCCACCTGTCTGTTTTTTTGCCAATACCATGCCATTTGGATTATCTCAGCTTTATAGTATATTTTTGGGTCAGGGAGTGATATGCTACCCACTGCACTCTCCTTGTACAGAATTGCTTTAGCAATATAAGGTCTTTCATGATTCTAGACAAATTATATGATTGTCTTTTCTAGATTAGAATTGTGTTAAATATGTAGATTTGTGTAGAATTGCCATCTTGATTATATTAATTCTTCCAATCCAGGAACATGGGATGTCCTTCCACTTTTTTGTATCCTTTTCAATATCTTTTTGAGATTTTCATAGTTTTCTTTGTAAAGGTCTTTGATTTCCTTAGTTAGATTTATTCCTAGATATCTTAAACATTCTGTGGCTATGGTAAAAGGGATTCCTTTCTTCAGATCTACTTTGTTCACCTTGTTGGTTGTATATAGAAATGCTATAGATGGTGGGGTATTGATTTTGTATCTTGACACTTTATTGTATTTATTTATTACATCAAGAAGTCTTTTCATGGAAACCTTTGGGTCTTCTAAGGATACCATCATGTCATCTGTAAATAAAGATATTTTCAACTCTTCTTTCCCTGTTTGAATCCCTTTTATATTACTCTCTTTTCCAATTGCATTGGCTATCATAAGACTTCTTGCACTATATTAAAAAGCAGTGGAGAAAGTGGGCAGCCTTGTCTAGTAGCAATTTTTAGTTGAAAAGCTTTTCCCCATTCAATATAATGTTAGCTGTAGGTTTTTTATATATTGCTTTTATTGTGTTGAGAAATGACCCTTCCATACCAATCTTGCTGAGAGTCTTAATCATCAAGGGATGTTGTGTTTTATCAAATGCTTTCTCTACATCAATTGAAATGATCATATGCTTTTTATCTTTCTTTCTGTTAGTATGGTGTATTTTATTTATGGTCTTGCGTGTATTAAACTACCCTTGCATCCCTGGTATAAAACCTACTTGGTCATGATGAATAATCTTTTTTTATGTTGTTGGATATGGCTTGCAAGTATCTTTTTTTTTTTTTTGAGAAGTTTTTGCTATAGGGCATGTGTGCTCGCCAGAAAGACAAAAAGAGACAGAGAGAAAGTGAGAAATCACCCCGTAGGGGGCATGGCCATGCTGCAATCCCTTCTCCATTCTCCTCTTGGGATTTTGAGCACACATGCACACACGCCTGATGTGTTTCAAGCCTCTGGGTCTAGGACTTGAATCAGGGTTGGGCATGTGTGAGTCCACTGATGTAATCATTCTGCCATCTGGTGGTCCCTTTGGTCCCACGATTTGCAAGTATCTTGTTGAGAATTTTTGCATCTCTATTCATCAGATATATTGGTCTGTAGTTTTCCTTTTTTGTCATGTCTTTATCTGTTTTAGGAATGAGGATGATTCATAAAGTGAATTGGAAGGTTTCCTTCCTATTGAATCTTTAGAAATAATTTGAGTAGAATGGGGGTTAACTCTTCCTTAAAAGTTTTATAGAATTGAGAAATGAAGCCATCAGGACCTGAGCTTTTCTTTGTTGGGAGGTTATGTAATACTGATTCAGTCTCATGGCCTGTTACAGGTCTATTCAGGCTTTATGTGTCCTCCTGATTAAATATTGGTAGATTATATGCATCCAGGAATTTATCCATCTCCTCCATGTTCTCCTGTTGGCATATAGTTGCTCATAGTATCATCTAATGATATTTTGTATTTCTATTGTGTCTGTTGTAATGTTGCCTGTTTCGTTATGTATTTGACTTATCTGGTTACTATCTTTTTCTTTATCAGTGTAGCTAATGTTGTGTTGATCTTATTAATCTTTTCAAAGAACCAGCTTTTGCTTTCATTTATTAATTTTTATTTATTATCATCATAATCTTGTTTATAGTACATTGAATTGCATATAACTTTACAGTGTATTACATTGCTTTTTCAAAAGGGAATGCCATGTCAGTTAATACAGAGACATTAAACTCCACCTTCATCATTCAATATCTTTTTGTTGTTTTTCCCAATCATTATTATTATTCCAATTATTTTTTAAACAATCACTATTTCTCATTTTGCTTGTAAAAAGACGTTATCCATTGTGAAATACTTCTCAGACCAATTCAGTTGAGAATACTGTACATGTCATCATCAACAGGTAATAAGCCATATCTGTGTCCCACTAATGTCATGGCTCTCTATTTGTTCTCTAGCTACCTTTCTCTATCCTCTTCTCTCCCCCGCCCCCATTCCACACCATCTTATTCTCGTTAAGTATTTTCACTGCTTTTATGTCCTCCAATATTTCGCTCTCTACCATAGAGTGTGGATAGTCAGTATATATTAAGTGGATACATACAATATCTTTCTTTCATAGCCTGGCTTACTTCACTCAGATCCTCCATATCTGACCACTTTCTATCAAATGCCAGAGTCTTGTTATTTTTTATGGGTGAGTAGTAGTCCTTAGAGTATATATGCCACAATTTTCCAATCCATTCATCAGTTTGTGGACCTTTAGGTTGGTTCCATGTCTCGGCAATCGTGAATAATGCTGCAATAAACGTTGATGTGCAAGAACTTTTCTGACTGAGTGTTCTCCTGTCCTTTGGGTAGATACCCAGAAGTGGGATTGCTGGATCAAATGGTAGTTCTATTTGTAGATCTTTGAGGAACCTCCATATTGTTCTCCATAGTGACTGAACCAGTGTACATTCCCACCAACAGTGTAGGAGGGTTCCCTTTTCACCACATCCCCACCAACACTGATCACTTTTTATATTCTTAATCTTTGTCATTCTGACAGGGGTTAGGTAATATCTCATTGTGGTTTTTATCTGCATCTCCCTTATGATGAGGGATGTTGAGCATTTCCTCATATGCTTTTTGGCTGTTCATATGTCTTCCTTAGAGAGATTTTTGTTCAGCTCATTTTCCCATCTTTTAATTGGGT
>NW_006159766.1:677309-679242 GCF_000334495.1 Tupaia belangeri chinensis
AAATTCTATGATTGTCTTTTCTAGATCTGTGAAGAATATTTCTGGTATTTTGATTGGAATTACATTAAAAATGTAGATTAATTTGGGTAGAATAGCCATTCTGACAATGTTAATTCTTCCAATCCAGGAACATGGAATGTCTTTCCACTTTTTTATGTCACTTTCAAATACTTCTAAGTATACCATCATATCATCTGCAAGCAAGTATATTTTCAACTCTTCTTTGCCTATTCGAATGCCTTTTATATTGTTCTCTTTTGTGATTGCATTAGCTGAGACTTCCAGTACTATATTAAAGAGCAATGGAGAAAGTGGGCAGCTTTGCCTAGTATCCGTTTTTAGCGGAAAAGCTTTTAGCTTTTCCCCATTCAATGTTAGCTGTAGGTTTTCTGTTAATGGCTTTTATTGTGTTGAGAAATGACCCTTCTATACCAATCTTACTGAGGATCTTAATCATAAAAGGATGTTGTATTTTATCAAATTCTTTCTCTGCATCAATTGAAATGGTCATGTGGTTTTTATTACATTTATGGTCTTGCATATGTTGAACCACCCTTGCATCCCTGGGATAAAGCCTACCTGGTTGTGATGAATAATCTTTGTTATATGTTGTTGGATATGATTTGCGAGTATCCTTGTTGAGAATTTTTGCATCTATATTCATCAATGATAATGGTCGGTAGTTTTCTTTTTTTGTCATGTCCTTATCTGTTTTGGAGATGAGGATGATGGAGGCTTCATAAAATGAATTTGGAAGGTTTCCTTCCTTTTGAATCTTTAGAAATAATTTTAGTAGGATAGGGGTTAACTCTTCCTTAAAAGTTTTGTAGAATTCAGAAGTGAAGCCATCTGGACCTGGGCTTTGTCAGGAGGTTATTTATTACTGGTTCAATCTCCTGGCTTGTTATGGGTCTATTCAGGTTCTCTATGTCCTCCTGATTCAATCTTGGTAGATTATATGCATCCAGGAATTTGTCCATCTACTCCAAGTTATGTTGTTTGTTGGCACATAGTCACTCATAGTATCCTCTAATGATATTTTGTATTTCTACTATGTCTGTTGTAATAGTGCCTGTTTTTATCATGTATTTGATTAACCTGGTTTCTTTCTTCTTCTTGATCAGTCTAGCCAATGATGTGTCCATCTTGTTAATCTTTTCAAAAGAACCAACTTTTGCTTTCATTCATTTTCTGTATGGTTCGTTTATTTTCTATTTCATTTATTTCTGCTCGAACCTTTATTATTTCTTTTCACTTGGCATTTTTGGGGTTTGTTTGCTGTTGTTTTTCCATTTCCCCGAGACATGATGATAGGTTATCTATTTGCCATCTTTCCATCCTTTTCTTATATGCACTAATTGCTATGAATTTCCCTCTTATGACTACTTTTGCCGTGTCCCATAGATTATGACACTTGTGTACTCATTATAATTTGTTTCCATAAATTTTTTTATTTCAGATTTTGTTTCTTCAGTAGTGAAGAAGTCATTCAGAAGTAGGTTGTTCAATTTCCATGTGTTTATGTATTTTCAGGGTTGTTTCTTGAAATTAATCGAGTTTAATTCCATCATGGTCAGAGAAGATGCAGGATACAGTTTCTATGCTCTTGAATATGTAAAGGCTTGATTTGTGTACTAACATATGGTCAATCTTTGAAAAGCTTCCATGCCGGGGTGAGGAAAATGTATATTTTGTGGTCTTAGAAGGGGAAAGTTCTATAGATATCTGTCAAGCCCATTTGAGTTATAGTATCATTTAGGTTCTGTATCTCTCTATTTTCTGTCTAGATCTGTCTAAAGTAGATAATGGGGTGTTGAGATCTCCAACAGTTATAGTATTTCTCCCTATGTCTTTTAGCTCCAGCAGTCTTTCCTTCACATATTTAGGCGCACCTGAGTTGGGTGCGTAGATATTTATAAGGGTTATATCTTCT
>NW_006159766.1:679366-696411 GCF_000334495.1 Tupaia belangeri chinensis
TTGATTTCCATTTGCATGGAATATCTTTTTCCAGCCCTTTACTTTTAGTCTATATACGTCTTTATCCATAAGGTGAGTTTCTTCTAGGCAACAGATGGAGGGTTTCTGGGTTTTTTTTATCCATTCAGCCAGTCTATGTCTCTTAATTGGAGAATTTAATCCATTGACATTCATTGTAATATTTCTATACCTGATCCTATCGTTAAGTGAGCCATTTTCTTGGTTGCTTTTTGTTCTCATATAACTGTCCGTGTGACTTGTTAGTTTTCCTGGTATAGTACTCCCTTCCGAACTTCTTGAAGAGCTAGTCTGGAATTGGTAAATTCCTCCAAATTTTGTTTATCTGAGAATGTTTTTATCTTTTTTTCCCATATGAAAGATAATCTTGTCAGGTATAGAATTCTTGGTTGAAATTGTTTTTCATTCAACACTTTGAGTATATTTCCCCATTCTTTCCTTGCCTGCTTTGTTTTCGCCGAGAGATCTGATGTTAGCTTGATGAGGTAACCTTTGTAAGTAACTTGACGTTTTCCTCTTGCCAACTTTAGTATCTTGTCTTTGTTGTTTTTGCCAGTCTGGCTATGATGTGCCTTGGAGAGGATCTTTTTGGGTTGATTCTACTTGGGGTCCTATGTATTTCTTGGGTCTGGATATTTGAATGCCTTTTTAGGTTTGGAAAGTTTTCTTCCAGGATTTCATGGAATAAATTATCTAGGCCCTTATTATTTTCTTCCTCTTCTGGGATACTAATTATCCGGATGTTGGGGCGCTTGATGACATCCAGTATTCCTCATATATTATCCTCATTTTTCATGATTGTTTTCTCAATCTTCTTGATGCTTTTTTCTAGGTCAGATGTTTTGTCTTCTACATTAGAGATTCAATCTTCTACCTAATCTAACCTACTTTTAATACTTTCATGGGAGGTTTTATTTCCTGTATCACATTCTTCAACCCTAGAAGTTCCATCTGGTTCTTGTTTAAGGTATCCATTTCTTCTTTCAAATCATGAAAGGACTTCCTCATCTCGTGGAGCTCCTTGTCTCTTCTCTTCCATCTAGTTAGTTTTTGTCACTACAAATATTCTGATTTCCATATCAGACATGTCCATGATGTCCATTGTATTGACTGTGGGTGATGTAGGCGTGATGAGTTCCTTTGGGGGAGAGAGCTTTTGTTGGTTGCTCATACTTCTTGAGCCTCTGCAATTGTTCCTACTCATCAGGTGATCTATATGTTGCTTCCTAACTTATTTAAGGTATCTCTGAGTGTTAAAAGGTGTACAGGATTAGAAAATTGATGATTTCTCTCATGGTTGGCCTACCTGTTGCTCATCAGTACCATGTACTGTTGTCACTGGTTCTGGGTGACCCAAAGTCCTCCCCATTTCTAAGGAGTGGTGAGCCTCCAACTGACCTAATAAGCAACACCTCAAGAGCAAAGAAAAACAAAACAGAAATCATGAGACACACAAGGTGCACCGTGTGCTATTCAAAACACTAAAATTCAGAGAGTCCAAAGGCAAGTCGGGAAGGGCCAGAGGATGAGCGACGGGTCCCGGGTGGAAAGGCCTGCATCTACATGCAGCCTGGTGTCTGGAATTGCTGGCTGGTTCGATCTGGTTTGCAGGTGGCGTGGGGTGGGGTGCGAGTTTGTCTTAAAGTTCCACAGAACCAACCTGAAGTCCAGAGAGTAGTAGGGGTGGGGATGCGCAAAGGTCCCAGGCAAACGGACCTGCAGTCGCAGGCAGCCTGGTGTCTGGAACTGCTGGCCAGCTTGATCCAGTTTGCAGGTGGGGTGGGGTGGGGTGCGAGTTCATCTTAAAGTCCCATGGAACCAACCTGAAGTCCAGAGAGGTGTAGGGGTGGGAATGCAGGAAGGTCCCAGGCAGAAGGGCCTGCAGCCGCACGGGAGCCTGGTATCTGGAACTTTCATTTATTTTCTGTATAATTTGTTTTCTATTTCATTTATTTCTGCTTGAATCTTTTTTTTTTTTTTTAGAGAGAGGTTTTTCACTATAGGGTGCATGCGCTCGCCAGACAGACAGAGACATAGAGACAGAAAGCGAGAAATCACCCCCGGGGGGAATGGTCACACCACAATCCCTTCTCCTCCATTCTCCTCTCAGGATCTTGGGCACACACGCACACGCGCCCGGCATGAGTTTTAAGCCACTGGGTCTGGGACGCGAACCGCGGTCGACTACGTGAGAGTCCAGCGACATAGTCATTACGCTAACTGCTCGTTCCCAGTCCAGTGCCTTTAACCATCATACCACCTGCTGGCCCCAGACTTTAATTTCCTTATACATTTTGTTGTTTTCCAAATTTTCTATAATATATATCCTTCCCTTTTAAAATCAAATATTCATTTTTAGAATATTGATGCTTCCATTTTTTATATGCTTTGTGTTCATGCTTTACAAAATATGCACAAGCAAGAGGATTGGAATAAATAGACCAAAATGGTTATCTGGCTACTATTAGAAGTCAAGATCGTGAGTTCATTTTCTCCCTTTCTACTACTTTCTCGGGTACTCTCTAATAAGTAGGTATTACATTGATAATGGAAAGAATAATTTTTTAAAAAACCTGTTTTCTAACCATGGGCTTTCAAGTCAGACCTGGGTGCTAGTGCTGACTGTGGCTCTTACTCTGCGTTTTGGTCATTTTAGGCAGCCTGCAGTGTCTGTTTCTCCATCTTTGAAAAAGAATGATAATACTTCTTGGGGCAGTTCTATGTATAAAAAAAGTGCACTGGTATAACAGGCCCCAGTTTCTGTTACTTAAATTTAAAACTGTTTTTTGGGTTTTTGGTTTTTTTCTTGTAAGCAAGCATGATAGAAAATGAAATTAGTCTGTTTTCTCCTTGCCAGCAGAGTAATCTGTCTTCTTTAGGGAACAATGTGAGAATTACCATTCCAGTGAACATTTGTCAACCAATGAAAATAAAAACACATTCTAAGCAAAAAAAAAGATCTATGTGTTTTGTGCTAGCTTTTGTTCTATCTTTGATTATTTTTTTAAAAAAAGTAAGACTTCTAAATATTATGAGAGGTAATTTTTTTATATGTTTGTCTTATTTTCTGCTGACAGTTGTTTAAGTTTTTCTATATCTTTGACATGGTTTCCCCAAAGTCAAATACTAAATTAAGTTCTTTGGCCTCAAAATAACTTCGGGCCCTTGAAATATCCAAAAAGAGAGATGTTAGAACCAATCGGGTTCATTTTAATATATTCAATGATATGAGAGCATTGTCAATTTGAGTAATGTTTAATTTATATTTTAAGGTATATGTAAGGATATGTTAGGATATGTGTGTATGTGTGTATATGTATGTATTTTTTTTAGAGAGGCGCTTTGTATAGGGCACGTGCACTCACCCGAAAGGCAGAAAACAAGAAATCACCCTCCAGAAGGGATAGCCACGCCACAATCCCTTCTCTTCCATTTTCCTATTTGGATTTTGGACGTGTGCATATGCACTCGGCATTGGTTTTAAGCCACCGGGTCCGCAACGCGAACCATCGCCTACTATGTGGGAGTCCAACAACGTAACTGTTACCTCATCTACTGGTTCCTGTATGTGTGTGTTAATATATGTATTATGTCCCAAAACAATTTGAGATTCCCAGGGATCTGTAGTGTGATATTATCAGTCATGTTGTAGGTTATTTTGTTAAACTGATCTATGTCACAGATACAGCCAGATTTCTTTGTTACTTGTGAATTCTCATCAGACCTTTAACCATGATCAGTTAAGTCTTACTGTCCTTGTTTAATTGCTTTGTTTGATGCCTTTTAAAAAGCTTTTTGCAAATGACTGTAATCCCAACGTGTTATGACTTTAAAGAAATTCAGGAAAAGAATGGGAAGGACTCTGATAAGTATAGGTTTGTGATCATTTAATCGTTGAACTAGGTAAAAAAAATTTCTAGGTTCTATGGAGAAATTGATGGTATGCTAAGTTAAGCTATGTATCATTTTCTGGCCCTTTTTCTGAGATCAAGTGTAAATTGTTAAGATCTGTAATTTGAATGAACTCCATAGATTGCAATCTATTGGATTGTCAAAAAGTCACAACATATTTTTTTCTATGTTTTCCTGTGCAAAAATATGTCATGACTTTTACAACAACCCATTATTTAATAAGTAATGCTCTACACCTGGATTAAAGAGGTAAAATTGGTATTTAAAACTAGTTAAATATGATAGTAAGCATGGACTCAGGGAGGGCCTGGACAGACACCTGGTTCTTCCTGAATCCTCCTTAAAGTTCTCATTATGAAAAAGCTCTACACTCTAAGATTTGGGGACTAAATAAAATGATCCAGATTATGAAAAATTGATCATTTGTGTGGTGGTATTAGTTTGGTGACTGCTCTAAAATTGCTAAGCCATCTTACTGCCATCGTTTAGCCTGTCCAGCCAATGATATTGGTTAGACAGTCAACACTGCAGATACATTTCTGCTCCCTGATATGCCATTTAAATATTATAAAGAGATTTCATTCATTGCAATTTTCAGTGCTTAATTTTAGTTGTATAGGAGCTTTCCCATGAATTATGGCAATGCTATAACAGTAATTACAAGTTTATTAGAAAATGTTTCCCATGGGACCAGCAGTTAGCATAATAGCTATGTCACTGTACTCCTACGTAGTTGACCGCAGTTCAAGTCCCGGACCTGGTGGCTTAAACTCACGCCAGGCGCGTGTGCATGCGTGCCCAAGATCCCGAGAGAACGGAGGAGATGGGATTGCGGTGTGGCCATCCCCCCTGGGGGGTGATTTCTCACTTTCTGTCTCTCTTTCTCTCTCTGTCTGTCTGGCGAGCGCACGCACCCTATAGCAAAAACCTCTCCAAAAAAAAGAAAAAAAAAATGTTTCCCTCCTGAGGCATTGTGGGAGAGATCTGAGGTGACTGACCTCTAGAAGGCTTTAATGCATTATGCCAAACTGTATTTTCACCAGCTAAAGGATAATTTTTGTAATTCACTGACTAAGGACGATTAATCCCTTCATAGTTCAGAGACTGGGTCCAGAGTCTGGAAATGACGCCAGAGAAAGACTGACCGTGAACCCTACTAGAAGATGCCATACCAAATTCTTCTCACCATTCACACTGCAGTGAAGCTTCAACGCCTCAAACTCTAGACTCCCAATTCAGAACTTCTTTAGGCTTTTGGAACTGTGCACTTGTTGGGGGCTTTAAGGTAAAACCAGTCAGGGAAGTTTCTTCTTCGAAGCAGACGTCCTAGACGTGGACAGCTTTGTCCAAGATCACAGATCAGGACTTCTCTGCCATCATAAAAACTTTCTTTTTCTCCTCACTTCCTACTGTCATCATTTTTCCTCTTTCCTACAGGAAAATCCATGGGACTCTAACCAGAGCAGTTGTTGGGCTTGTGCACTAACGCAGAAAAGAGCAGGAAACAATCCTGCTGCTGCCAATTCTTTGTGTTTGAGACAAGAGTCACCCTGAAAACTCAGAGTAAAAAGCTATTCCTGGTACTTTGTCAAAGATAAGCTTGTTTATACTGAGGAAAGATTTCAGTAGATTTCTGGAAGCTCACTCTTGTCAGTAATGGGGTACCAGTTGTATACAATTTAAAGCTTATCCATAAATTGGAGACATTTTCAGATTTTGTAGCCAGTCAGACCTCCCAGGGTTTCAGATGGATAGAATCTCCCCTCCAGAAGGTGGAGATGAGCAGATGGCATAATGGTTACATCACTGTACTCCTTCATAGGCGACTGCAATTGAGTCCCAGACCCAGTGGCTTAAAACTCAAGCCCAGCATATGTACATGTGTGCCCAAGATCTCGAGAGAATGGAGAAGGGATTGCATCATGGCCAACCCCCTAGGGGCATGATTTCTTGCTTTCTGTCTCTCTGTCTCTCTCTGCTGAGTGCACACGCCCTATAACAAAAATTTCTATTAAAAAAAGTGGATGATTAACATACAAGTTCAATGAATACACTTAATGAAATATGTACCTTTAGATCTCCTTTTTGTTTTAGTTGGGAACTTGTGTTTGCTACTGAGCAAAACTATAAGGTTGTTGGAAAAGTCATGACAAATTTTGTCTATGTTTTTCAAAGGTCATTTACTTATATAAAAACAAAGATCAATCAGTGATATATTGACTATTTTATTCGATAACCTTTTGCCATCTTTCAATGAGCTTCATAATTCCTCATTCATAGAAAGACCTGTCTTTATCAGTAAAAAATTGAACAAGATACTGATTTACAGCCTCATCTCAATGGAACATTATACCTTGCAAGGAGTTTTGAAAAGAGCAAAATATGTGGAAATCTGATGGCTCAAGGTCAGGCGAGTATGGTGGATGTGGCAACACATCCCATCCACACGCCAGTCATTTTTGACAGGTGATTAAGCTTGTGTGTGGGCTTGCATTGTTGTGATGGAACACAACTCTTTGACGATCACTGAGCTCTGGACATTTCTGGGTGATAGATTTATTCAAATTGTTCAATTGCCAACCATACACATTCGAATTGATTGGATCCTTGGTAAGAGCTTGAAAAACACACCTTTAAAATCCTACCACGCTGAGATCACAACCTTCCTCTGATGTATGTGTGCTTTCAGTGTCTTTTGAGGCAAATCATCCCGTGAGGACCAAGATCGTCTGTGCACCGTATTATGAACAGTCCACTTCTCATCACCGATTATTGGTCACTGCAGGACCAAGACCGTCTGTGCACCGTATTGTTATGAATAGTCCACTTCTCATCACCGATTATTGGTCACTTCAAAAATGGATAGTTTCCCTCACGTTTAATGAGCAAATCACAGATGTTTGGTTTATTCACGCAACCCAAGGAACTTCTCTGAGTTCATAAGGAACTCAAATATCGAGCTTGCTTACGTCTCCCAGCTTCTTAGGAAGGGTGAATGATGGGTGTTGAGTGTTTCTGCAGTCTCTCATGTCATGGAACATGAGTTTGACTCGATCAATCCTTTATTTTGTCGTCATCAACCTAGGTGACCCTCCCTGCCTGATGAGCATCACTGAGATCAAATCACCTGCTCAGAATTTTGTGATTGACATTGTCAACCACTGTCACTGTAAACTTCAGGCAACGTTTTTTTTAATTAAAAAAAATTTTTTTTTTGAGAGGTTTTTGCTTATAGGGCGCCTGCGCTCGCCAGACAGAGAGACAGAGAGACAAAGCGAGAAATCACCCCCCCAGGGGGTATGGCCACACTGCAATCCCTTCTCTTCCATTCTCCTCTTGGGATCTTGGGCACGCACGCACACGCACCCGGCGTTGAGTTTTAAGCCACCGGGTCTGGGACGCGAACCGCAGTCGACTACATGGGAGTTCAGCAACATAGCTATTACGCTAACTGCTGGTCCCAACTTCAGGCAACTTTTCACAAGCTTGACGTACCTTCTTCCGTTTACGGATGTTAAACAGTAAAATATGGCAAAAATGCAGTTTGGTCTTCCATCTTCAACTTGTAAAATCTCTAAAACTCAGCCAAATCTCTTCATTTTTTTTTTTAAATGAAACTAGAGCTGTCAGCTGTCAAATGACATAGCAATAACATAGATGTGAGACTCCAGCACTTCCAAAAATGATCTAGTGCCATCTGTTGGAAAAATGTATCATGACTTTCCCAGTGTTTTCCAATGTTCAACGAGCAAATCGCAGGTGTTTATTCACGCCATCAGAGGAGCTTCTCTGAGTTCATAAGGAACCCAGACATTGAGCTTGCAATATATGTTGATACAACAAATGCTCTATCTAAGTCAAAAGAAAGGAACTGGTGATGTGTTTACAGGAACAGCTAACGGTTTGTTTACAGACATCCTATGATGGATGGAGGGCTTGGGCTTTTTCAAGGTTTTTTAATATTTATTTCTTCTAGTAGGCCTCCAGGTTATTATGAGTTGTGTTATGAGGCTAACGAGATAAATAACTCTTTAAAGAAGGCATTTCATAGACCTGTGGTCCTTAATCATCATCACACCCTGAACAAAGGCCATGACCAACTGGACCCAAATACTGTAGAACTGTCTATATTGTTTGAATCTTGACTTGCTTATTTTGGTTCCATTTGTTTCACACTCCTGTTAAGGAGTACAACTTGACCTCTGGATGTTAGCCAGCTGATAGTCGTCATGTTAGTCCTCCTGGTGTGGTGCATCCTCTCAAATCTTGAATGTTTTGTACGCAGCCATCCATTGGACATTGAATGATCTTGCTTCGGTCAGATCAGAAGTAAACTAAGAAAAGAAGTATTCAACTGATGTGCCGCTAAGACTTGTGGATTCCATGCTGAGACCAGAGGAAACGTGATTTCTACACTGAGAGCAAGAGAAAGTCTTTTATGATGGTGACAGAGTGGTGCCAACGCCTTAAATTTTGGTCAGTCTCTCAAAATTGAGAGACTGGCCAAAAGGGGGGAATTGTTAAACTGTATTGACCTGAGAAGGCCTCTGTACTCCTGCTTGAGTTCCCACAAGCAAACCACAACCTCACTTAGAAGTCTGCTTCCTTAGTAAATTACTGAGTTACAGCCAATCAGAGCTCACCCTTTGACCTACGTTAATGCAGGCAAACATCAAGCTGTAACCAATCCAGTGAGTTCTCTATCTCGTTCCCTCGTGTTTTTTTTATACGTCACATTCCCTTTCTTGCACACAAATGTCACCTACCACCTGGCTATCCAGAGTTCCTTGAAAGCCGTGTTAGGGGCTTCCTAATTTGAATAGGTTTTCCTCAGTTCAACTCTGCTTCGTTGTCTGCAGGTCTTCTTGTAACACAGTGAACTACTCTTGAACTGGCTTTCCCACGTTGCTATTCACAATCAGCTACATCGATTCTGTGGCCTCTCAGCAAAGCCAGCAGGGGCTCCACACCCCCTCTCAGCAGAGAGTAGCCAGGTCTGATGTTGCCCAGTATCAACCGAAGGATTTTGCTGATCCGGCAGGGGGAAAACGAGTCAGTGGGAGAGCCTAAATTTTAGACTGAGGAGGCCATTTCAGAGGAGAAGGGGCCAGTGCCCACACCTGGTGGAAATGTGCCAGAAGGCCCCCAACTGCATTCCCAGCAGTTTGAGCAACTACTGACCTCCAACGGCGATGTGGGCAGATGAGCCAGGCCACAAAACCGGCCCAGTTGCCCTTGCCCAGCACAGACCCCTCCAGGTCTTGCCTGCGGCTCTCTTGCAACATACTCAACAAATTCTATCCTGTAATTCTATCGCTAATCAGTAAGTTCTTTCACCACTCATGGGCTGGCCCCTCGTCAAACACATAGCACATAATAAGGTAAATCTTATATTTTCAGGACCAGCAGGTGGCTTGGTGGTTAGGGGCACTGGACTCCCACATTGGCTGACCATGGTTTGAGACCCAGACCTAGCGGCTTGCTTTCTCACTTTCTTTCTCTCTCTCTGGTCAAAGTTAAATAAATATTTTTGAAAATCTTAATGTATTTTCATAAGTGTTGTATTCAGTTATTTCATAACCATGGTGTAGAATGCATTTAAGTTTTGCTTTCCAAATAGAATTCTTTGGATGGCACCCATACCTAAGTTAGACTGTGTAAATATGTTTCATTTTCATTCAAATAAATTACAAAATTTTGCCACTTGTTTGATGATTAGTATAAATTATGTTGTTGACAACAAAGAGCCAGATGATTAAGAAAAGTAAACTGCTTCACTTTCTTGGGGGGAGGAGAGGTTTTTGCTATAAGGCCAGTGCACTCTCCAGAAAGACGGACAGACAGAAAGCGGGAAATCACCCCCTAGAGGGGATGGCCACACCGCAATCCCTTTTCCATTCTCCTCTTGGGATCTCGGACATGCATGCACAGGCGCCTGGCATGAGTTTACGCCACCGGGTCCAGGACTCGAATCGCAGTCAACTACAGGGGAGTCCAGCGACATAGCCATTATGCCAACTGCTGGTCCCACATTTGTTTTTAAGAACTGTATCTCAGGACGCAGTGGGTGAGTCCAGAGGAGGCAAAGCCGAATGCTAGAAGACAGGCTGGGAGACTGCGGAGACAGCCAGAGGGAGGGACAGTGAGGGGCACAGGGTAGCGTCTGGACCCACTTGGGGAAGGCCCGGGTCCGTGTCCCCTCTGTGCCCCTCCCTGGGCGTGCTGGGTGCACACGTGCCTGTGACCAGGCCGGCCGAGACCGAGGGAGCAGCCAGTGTGAAGACTAGTCGGGGTGCCTGTCTCTGTCTCTCTCAGAACAAATAAAGGAACAGAAGAGAGATAGTAAGAGCCGGAAGTGAGAAAACTGTAGGGTGGAGAAGAGGGGAGAAAGATGATGATAATTAGGGGCCAGCAGATGGTTTGGTGGCTAAGGCACTGGACTCCCATGTGGATGGCCTCGGTTTGAGTCCCGGACCCGGAGGCGTGAAACTCATGTATGCGTGTGTGTGCGCGTATTCAGAATCCCGAGAGGAAACTGGAGGAGAAGGGATTGCGGCATGGCCGTCTTCCCTGGGGATGAGGTCTCTGGCGAGGGGATGGGGGGGAGATTGCTTTCTGTCTGTTTCTCCCTGTCTCTACAGCAAACGTATGTACCCTATAGCAAAAATCTCAACAACAACAAGAAAAGGATGTTAATTATAGCCTTAGAAACTACCGGCTTAGATGAATAAAACTATTACTATGTGCTAGACACTGTCCAAAGGGCACTAAATAAGTTACTTTATTTCATTGATTTACTTAGTACATGTGACAGACACTGATCAGACAGCAGGCTCCAGCAGGAAGTGAAACTAACAAAAGTTGGTGAAGCTGACGTCCTCTTGCAGAAGTCAGACAGCAAAGAGATACACATTTATTTTTCTTTTCAGTTGCCAGAGGGCACATGCACTGACCGGAGCGGGAGAGTGAGCCCGCAGCGCAGTGTGGGGACGGCGCAGTCCGTTCTCCGTCTCTGCATCCTGTCGGGGTCTGGAGCGTGCACGCACACACCTGGCATATTTTTCAAGCTGCCAGGCCTGGAATTCAAGCCGCAGTTGGCTGTGTGGGGTCTGCTCCCTGACCAGGAGACCAGGAGACCAGGCTCACCCGATAAACTAGGGAAGCAGCTAGCTTTCGGCCGCTTGGTGGATCATGCTAAGAGATAGGGAGACAAAGTACTGCAGGAGCGGGGAGATGACGTGAGGAGGGCTGAGGATTGGAGCTAGCAGAGCCGGGCTTCAGTAAGAGCTGGCATTTGAATAGACCGGAGGAGAACGCGGGAACTCGGCCAAAGAGCCTTCCACTGCCGGAACAGGGTGTGCAGAGGCCCAGAGGCAGCACACCCTGCCGCGTTCGTGTGACAGTGGGAACGAGGCGGACAGGCTGGAGGTGAGGAGGAAGTAGTGCCATCCCCATCTTCCTGGACCAGAAGGTCACATGAGGGCCTGGGTTTCTCCTCCAGGTGACATCGGTGCCTCCAGAGCAGCTGGAGCAGAAGAGCGGCATGGTGGGACTTTCACTGTAATAAGCTCATGCTGGCTGACTAAGGGCGGAATTAGAGAACTTGGAAGTGTTGTAATTTAGAAAGAAAGGGTCGATAAAATTTGCTGATGGGTCAGATACAGTGCGGGAGAGGAGAGGGAGGAGAGGATCAATGAGCGTGTACCAAGAAGCCAGAGAAGCGCCATTGCCTTTAACTGAGCTGGGGAGGCTGTGGGAAGTTACTTACGTGAGGAGCGGAGGTCAGGAATTTAATTTAGGAGCCATGTTAATATTATGGGTGGCTGTGCTTTTGGACTAAGCTCTTGCACTCAGCCCCACAGACAAAATTGAAAGTAAAAATGGAGTCACTCGTGTCCCCGTGCCACCCAGCCAAAGGCAAAGAAGACCCTAGTTTCTCGAACAGGCCAGTTTGAACCAGCATACTAACGAAGATCCCTCTGTGTTAATCCTTACACAAAACAAATAACCCTGGGGCCGGCAGGTGGCATGGTAGTTAGGGCGCTGGACTCCCACATGGCCGACCGTGGTTTGAGTCCCGGATCTGGCAATTTGCTTTCTCACTTTCCCCCTCTCTCTCTCGCTCTGTCCCTCTCTGGTCAAATTAAAGAAAGGGAGGGAGGGAGGCAGAAAGGAAATTTCTTATTAAAAAAAAAAAATTCAAGTAACCTCACTCACCTGACAGTTGTTTGACAGCTGTGGTCTCTCCACCCCCACCTTGTAAGGAAAGTACCTTTGAAATGACCAGCCTTGTTCTGTGTTTTGTTAAGCAACCTCTTGCCTTTTTTTCCCCTTTTTTTTGGAGAGGTTTCTGCTATAGGGCACGTGAACTTGCCAGACAGACAGAGAGAGACAGAGACAGAAAGTGAGAAATCCCCCCCCAGGGGGATGGCCACGCCACAATCCCTTCTCCTCCATTCTCCTCTCGGGATCTTGGACATGCACACACACGCTCCCGGAGTGAGTTTCAGCCACCAGGTCCAGGACTCGAACCACAGTCAACTACGTGGGAGTCCAGCGACATAGCCATTACGCTAACTGCTGGTTCCCCAAGGTTATTCCTATTTCCTTCGCTTGTGCAAGAAAAGCATGCCTATTCCCACTGGCCATCAGGAACACACTCAAATGACCCAACTGCTTCCTTTGCAGCAACTATCAAAGCAAGAAGCTTTGTCCTATATATACCCTGAGCTGAGCTGAAACAGTCAGTGACTTTTCCAGTTCCTAGGAGGCGTAAATAGTCCAGTACATCCACCATTTCTGCAACAATGCCCACATTCTCCGAGGCTGACCTGAGTGAGGACTGACTTGTCCTGGTACGCTGAGGATAACTGACCCACTGCACCAGATCCTGCTCCACATATATCCAAAAGAGCTCCTGAGGGAAAGCAAGTGACAGCAAACCCTAGCAGGACTAAGTCAAAACTGAAGCTCTCCTGATCTACTACAACACCAGCAAACCCAACGTGGTTCCCTTGGGCTACACCGAAGAACCCATGGGGTTGAGTTTTTCACTAACTCCTTGGTTATCTAAAGTAACCATGTGGCGAAGCATTGATCCCTAGAGAAATGAAACTTAGGTTAATAAAATTACACACACACCTGCCACCTGTTGCTTTGTTCCTTTAGGGCCTCAGCTGAAATGGATTTAGAAAGTCCCATATTAACAAGTTGCTACATTTATACGGTAGGGAGCAAGTTGGTTAAAAAAAATGCCTTTGCAAATGATAGCATTCAAAATCAAGAGATCTGTGATCTCCAAATTTTTTTGGCCAAAAAAATTGTTTTGGGTTCAGATTGGCTACAATGCATTTCAACAAAGGAATCTTAATTGTTTACAGTCTTCTGTATTAAAGGGTTACAAAGTGAGTCTCAGCTGAGAGTAGCCATGAGCTAGGACCTCTATTCTCCTGTGGGAGAACAGGAATTGAACAAGTGGGACATGTGGTAGCGGTCGATGGAGGGTGCTAAGTCTTCAGTGAAGAAACCAGAAAGAAAAAGTAAATTGTTGGGAGTTTAGGAATCACTTGTGTTGTTTTCTGAATAGGTTTGAGTGTTGTTGACCTAGGGGCAATATTGGGAAATGAAATGCCTCCGAAGTCCTTTCTACTAAATCTCCGCTAGACAGAAATCAGGTTCTCAGAGCGAGCCATGGTTTCCTTGTGCTTAGAATAGTTATCAGGGTGTCAACATGATTGTGAGAGCTTATCAAACATTTTTGCATAGAAAAACAGAAAAAATGTGTCATGACAACGCAATAATATGGAAAAAACCCTCTTCTGATTCCTTTGAGAAACAAGTTATTTAGTCTGCTGAGGAATTCATTCATCAAGTATTTATTGGCACCTGATAAATTCTAGGTGTTGGGGATACAAAGGTGAACAAAACAAATTTCTGCTCTCATGGTGCTTATATTCTAGTAGGAGGTAGTAAGACCCAATGTTTTGAACTCTAACTACAGGTCAGGTACTTTTTGTTTGTTTGGTTTTTTCTCCTCTCCTTTATTTTAAGGCTTTTGCCATAGGATGTGTGCATTCACTGGAGAGAGACAGTGAGAAGGAAAGTAAGAAATCATCCCCCCCAGGAGGATGGCCTTGCCGTATCCACTCTTCTCCATTTTCCTCGTGGGATTTTGAGCACGCATGCACACATGCCCAGTGCGATTTATCAAGTTGCCAGGTCTGGGACTTGAACTGTGGTTGACCATATGGGAGTCCAGGACATTAACCACTATACCACTTGCTGGCCCTGGTCAGGTATGGTTTTTTTATTTTTTATTTTTTGAGAGGTTTTTGCTGTAGGGCGCGTGCGCTCGCCTGACAGACAGAGAGAGACAGAGAGACACTTTTTTTTGGAGAGGTTTCTGCTATAGGGCACGTGAACTTGCCAGACAGACAGAGAGAGACAGAGACAGAAAGTGAGAAATCACCCCCCAGGGGGATGGCCACGCCACAATCCCTTCTCCTCCATTCTCCTCTCGGGATCTTGGACATGCACACACACGCTCCCGAAGTGAGTTTCAGCCACCAGGTCCAGGACTCGAACCACAGTCAACTACGTGGGAGTCCAGCGACATAGCCATTACGCTAACTGCTGGTTCCCCCCCCCTTTTTTTTTTAAGAATTATTTATTTAAATTTATTCATTCATTTATTTTTAATTTGACCAGAGAGAGAGAGAGAGAGAGAAAGTGAGAAAACAAGCCACCAGGTCTGGGATTCAAACCGTGGTTGGCCATGTGGGAGTGTCTAACGCCTTAACCACCACGCCACCTGCTAGTCCCAAGCAACCTATTATGTTCAAGTCCTTGGAATATGTTTTTATGGAATGACGTATCACCCGATTCTAGAATTGAAAGTAAATGGAGTTAAGATCTTTAGATTGTTGTCGTTTTCTTTTGCTATCGAGGACCGAGGAAGCCATTGCCAGCTCGCTGTCCGGGTCTGTGCTGCAGGGGAGGGTCTGCGTGGCAGAGAATGTGGGGATGGCCCGTACATAGGTGGTGCCGATGGTGTCAGACCAGACGGCATCGACACGGGAGTGAGGAGCTAGACAAGACGAGGGCTCCAGGACTACGCCCTAGGCATTTCACATTGAGAGATTGAGGAAGAAAAACTATTATAGGAGGGGCCAGGCGGTGCCCAGCAGTGAAACACGTTGCATGGGGAGGTCCTGGCAAAGGTCCAGAGGCCTTCCCGAGTACACTGCGCGCGCACTTGCTTGCCCGTGGCCCAGGCTGGCTGAATGCTGGGGTGGATCATGGCTTCAAGACCTTGTTTAGGGTTCATTCTTTCTCTTTTCCATCTGCCTTCGGATTTGGGGCACACACACGCACACACACACACACCTGATGTGATTTTTGCACTGTAGGGTCTGGGACTCAAACCATGGTTGGCCATATGGCAGTCCAGCGCTTCAACCACCATACCACCTGCTGGCCTGTCTTTGTGTAACTTTGAATTGCCAGGAGTCAAGACAGGTAATAGTGGAGAGAGTGAAGGCGAGACAGGTATTGAAATAGTCCAAAAGTAGTTTAAAAATATTGGATGGGGGCCAGCACATGGCATGGCTGTTAGGGCGCTGGAATCCCATTTGGCCAACCACAGTTCAAGTCCCTGACCTGGCAACTTGAAAAATCACAACAAATATAGATAGATTAAATAAATACAAGCATAGAGGCCCAGCCCTCTCATGCAGTGATTAAACTGTTCACTGGGAGCTGGATCCCACAGGGCCCCTGGCCATTAAATCCAGGTCTCAGCCATTGGGCAAAATCCTAACAAGATGGAGAAGTGGAGGAAAAGGGACTGCAGTGTGGTCACATCCCACTGAGGGAGTCTCTCTCTCTCTCTCTCTCTCGCTCTCTCTCTCGTGCACATGCTCTCTGGCAATTAAAAAATATGACTGGGGCTAAATGTTATAATTTTTTTTAAGTTTTTTTTTTTTTTGCCATAGGGTGTGTGGACTCACTGGAGAGAGACAGACACTGAGAGGGAAGTGAGAAATCACCCCCAGGTACAATGACCACACCACAATCCCCTCTTCCATTCTCCTGGGATTTGGGGCACGCACCCAGCACCCAGCATGATCCTCAGGCGACCAGGTTCGTGACTTGAACCGTAGTGGGACGTGTGGGAGTCCCGCACCATGCCACCTGCTGGCCCCAGTGATAGGAGTTGGTGATGAGACCATCGCAGCTGGGCGGTTATGGAGGAGGCAGGGGGTGTCTAGGGGCAGCAATGAGGAGGGAGAGCGGTCTCCCCGACCCCGGGCCCCGTGGGAGAGCTGTGAGCCCAGGGGACAGTTAGGGGGAGACAGAGAACTCAGAGGGGGGCAGAGGGAAAGCAAGGTTTTGCTGATACCCACCCAAGTTCCTGAGCGCAGGTGGGAGGGTCCGGATGAGGGGAGGGTGGCAGACGAGGTGAGCAAAGGGGGTGGGCCGAGTTCCCTGGGGATTAGATTCCTGGGATGAGAACTGAGCTGGGAGTCCCATGTTCCAGAGGGGAGAAGGGACACGATGGGGTTAGTGCTGTGGCCACAGGCAGACAGTGAGGGATCCGGAGGCTTGCCAGAGCTGGAGAGGTTCTGGGGGTCTCTGGGGGCCCCCCAATGGCTGCTGGCAGAGGTGTGGAGTCTGGCCGAGAGGGGTCTTACACTGAGCCAGGCTCTCTGTCGGCTGCTGCAGAGGCCTTATTTAATCCCCTACTCTGTGAGTGGGTAATAACTCCACTGTGGTTCTTACCGTTTTATAGAAGATATATTAAAAGCCAGTTAAGAAATAAAACCAGCAGGACTGGACGAATGAAGACCTGCAAATTGCAGGTTGAATCTTAAGCACCAGTGAGGTCGCTGGGGAGAGAAGCCCCCTTGGGTGTGAGGGCAAAGGGCAAGAAGGGGCCGGGAAGTGGATTCTGACTATCACTCACATGTTTTGAGTGGAAATGGGCTGGAGAAATGGGCTCAGAAAGGCAGAGGGCCTGGCTTAGGTCTGGGAGCTGGCCAAGTCACAGCAGGTCTAACACCCCCCCTTCCCCCCCCCCAGCTCCTGCCCCTCAGGGAACAGCAGGAGGTGATTTC
>NW_006159766.1:696605-729264 GCF_000334495.1 Tupaia belangeri chinensis
CGCCGACGTCCCAGCAGGCTCACCCCCCCCCCTCCCCCCCCCCAGCTCCTGCCCCTCAGGGAACAGCAGGAGTGGCTTTCCCTGGGTGCGAGACAAGAAGAGACCAGCAGCGGTTTCCTAGGAGGACCTTGATAGAAGCCCAGAGGCGGCCTCCAGCTCCCAGGGCCATCTCTCAGGCCTGACCTGGGGTTCCTCTCTGAGCGCGGTCAGGCTCCCGCGGGACAAACGCGCTCTCACAGCGCCCTCTAGCGACGCGCGGCGGTCTCTGCTCGCTGGCCAGGGCCTGCAGAGGAAATGCCCTGACCTGAGCCAGCAGGTTCCTGCAGCCAGGAGGGCCTTCATCAATTATGCCGCCATCCCGCTGCCTTGGGGGTCACCCTCGAGCAATTCCAGGTCACTTCCCCTCAAGGAAGAAGTGGTGGAGCTGGAGAGAGTTCAGAGAACGGCAAGGGAGCAAGGAGGGAGACGCTCTCAGGTGAGAATGGACTGAAGATGGGCAGGAGGAGGGAGAGCGGGGAAGGTGCTGGGGTGCGAGGAGCCCGGACCGGAAGCCGGCTCGGAGGAAACACTGAACAGAACAGGCACGTCCCTGAGCTCTAGATCTCCCGGGGTCCTCTTAGCAAGCACGAAGAGCATAACCCAGTTGGGGGTGTTTGCTCCCCCAGACACGCTCAGGGTCACTCCTGGGTAGGACCCGCTGTCACCTCCATTATATAGATGGGAAAACGAAGGCAGCGCCATCAATTAACTAGCCAATGAGACGCAGCTGAGAAAGGGCACCGTCGGGATCGAACACAGGTTTTTTGACTCCAGAGTCGATGGTTCTAATCTCAGTGCAACAGCCCTTTAATAAAGGGGAATGCTAATTTCTGTATAGAATATACATAGATCATCTCCTGGCAAAGACTAGACATAGAGGGGCCAGCAGATGGTGTAATGGTTACTTCGCTGGACTCCCACGTAGTTGACCTGACCACAGTTCTAGTCCCGGACCCAGTGGCTTACACAGGGAACTCAAGTGGCTTACCCACAAAAAATCAGTAACCTAATTAAAAGATGGGAAAACGAGCTGAACAAACAACTCTCTAAGGAAGATATAGGAACAGCCAAAAAGCATGTGAAAAAATGTTCAACATCCCTCATCATAAGGGAGATGCAGTTCAAAACCACAGTGAAATCCCACCCAACCCCTGTCACAATGCCAAAGATGAAAAATATAAAAAATGATAAGTGTTGGCAGGGTTGTGGTGAAAGGGGAACTCTCCTACACTGTTGGTGGGAATGTAAATTGGTCCAGCCACTGTGGAGTACACCATGGAGGTTCCTCAAAGACCTACAGGTAGAACTACTGTATGATCCAGCAATTCCACTCCTGGGTATTTACCCAAAGACAGAACACTTGGTCAGAAAAGCACTTGCACATCAGTGTTTACTGCACCATTATTCACAATTGCTAAGACATGGAACCAACCCAAATGTCCACAAACAGATGAATGGATTGAAAAAGTGTGGTACATATATTCCATGGAACAATATTCAGTCATTAAAAAAAAAAAAAGACCTAGGCATTTGATAGAAAGTGGATGAATATGGGAGATGTACTGCCAGTTGAAGCAAGTCAGGCTATGAAGGAGAGACACTGTATGTCCCCACTTAACATATGTCTGCACTCTGTGGTAGAGACTGGACTACTGGAGGGGATAAAAGCATTGAAAAAGCTATGGATGCTGAAGACAGTGTGGGAGGGTGGGAGAGGAGAAGGGTGTAAGGAGGTTAGGGAGAAAAATAGAGAGACAAGACATTTGTGGGACACAGAAATGGTTTATTACCTGTTGATGGTAACGTGTATAACACCCTCAACTGGACTGAAGTGTATTTCATGCTGGGTAAATTCACTTTGCATGCTAAGTGACATGTAGTGATTGAATGTATAAAATGAAATAAAAAAAAAAGAAAGAAGATAGAAAAAAGAGATAAAAGTGTTTTACTTTAAAAAAAAAAAAAAAAAGCCAAGCACATGTGTGTGCATGCCCAAAATCCCGAGAAGAGAATGGAGGAGGAGGGATGATTGGGGGTGATTTCTTACTTTCTGTCTTTCTGGAGAGAGCATGCACCCTATAACAAAAATCTCTCTCTCTTAAAAAGAAAAAAAAAGACTAGACGTAGAAATTGCTTTAGGAGAGTGTGGGTCCGGCCATGGCAGTTCCGGAACGTCTGGTATGTTTTCAGGCGAATCCCCTGACATGGACGTGTGTGCTAATTCTCACACGTGTGTGCTAATACTACACGTGAGGTCTGTGGGGCTTCATGGAAGAAACCCATGCAGAATGAGCCCATTTTCAACTCTCAAAACCCCTCACTAGCCAAAACCTCCATCTAAATCCCTCCTCAGACGCCCATTCTCTTATCCTGGCGTCAGTGAAGACGGGGAGCAGCTGGGCGTAACCCTCCCTCCCAGGTTCCCGCTTGTGGACAAACCTCCAGCCTTCGAGGGATCCTCCCGGGACACGTGGCCCTCCGTCCTTTGAATACCTCCCGAAGTCTGGCTGATTATCGTGCGGCTTCCATGCCCATATGGGAGGATTTCCCATCCGAAAGGGCAGTTTGTGCTTACGTAATAAATCATAAAACTGTCTTCAAGTTACACAAATTTTTTTTTTTAATGATAGCTTGCGTGCATGCACGAGAGAGAATCAGCTCCCCCTGTAGGGTCTTACCACACCATGATCCCCTTCCTCAGCCCTCCAGCCCCCCAAGATCCTAGACACCTGCACGTCTCCAACATGTTTTCAGGCTGACCTGGGGATCCAAACCCGCAGTCAGTCACATGGCTTCAGGCCCTGCAGGGCGTGTGTCTGCCACAGCAGCTGAGCCGAGCGTTTCTCATTTTCAGAGGGCTTTCTCTTACCTCATTGTGCTTCACTCTCACGTTCGTCCCTGTCTCACAGAAGCGAGAGTGAGACTCAGTAAGTGATACGATATGCTGAAGTTCACATGAGGAAGTAGTGGGAAACAGCAAGGGCGTTGGGAAAAGAGGGTGCCGGGAGTGTGATGGCTCGGAAAATCAGGAAGAGTGAGAAGACGTGGAAGGGCTGGGAGTTATCCTTCTTGCTCTCCTGTTAGTTTTTTTTTTTTTTTAGGAGAGATTTTCGCTATAGGGCGCGTGTGCTCGCCAGACAGACAGAGAGAGACAGAGAGACAGAAAGCGAGAAATCACCCCGCAGGGGGGATGGTCACGCCGCAACCCCTTCTCCTCCATTCTCCTCTCGGGATCCTGGGCATGCACGCACACGCGCCCGGCGTGAGTTTTAAGCCACCAGCTCCGGGACGTGAACTGCAGTCGACTACGTGGGAGTCCAGCGACATAGCCATTACGCCAACTGCTGGTTCCCTCCTGTTAGTTTCTGTAGCTGTCAGCATCTGGAAATACAAACAGCTTGTGAACAAAAGCACCGCCTTTCTTTCTGATCATCCTTAAGGCTTTCATTGTCTTTTTTTTTTTTTTTTAACATTTCTTTTTTCTGTTTTAGAATTTTAAAATTTATTTATTATTATTTTTAATTCGACTAGAGACAGAGAGAAACTGAAAAAGCAAGCTGCCAGGTCCAGGACTTGAACTCCGGTTGACCACATGGGAGTCCAGCACCCCAGCTACCACGCCATCGGCCAGCCCCATGGCTTTCATTTTCATAACTGGAGCCCAGAGCTTCTCCTTGAACTTATAGGACAGAGGGGACTGCCGACTCAGTGTCACCTAGGAATTATGCCAGGCCCGGTCCCCACCACCAACACGCATTCACTCAGACTCCCCACGACAGCTCCGTAGGTGGGCGCTTTCATTGCACTTCGTTTCATAGACATGGAAGCAGGCACAGACGGGTGAGACAGTTTGCCCAAGGTCACGCAGAGAGTCCTGGTAAACATACAGGGCAGGTAAAGCCTTTAAACTCTGCATCTGAAAGCACTGAGCAGGGAGTGTCCGTGACCGCCAGCGGCCGTTACAGTGCTGCGAGGCAGACATACATGACCCTGAGAACGCACACGGTGAAAAGCCCGGACGGGGGGGTGCCCGTGCCCGCCAGCGGCCGTTACAGTGCTGCGAGGCAGACATACATGACCCCGAGAACGCACACGGACACTGGGTCTCAGCCAGGCCGAGCCCTTCAGTGCTGCGAGGCAGACATACATGACCCCGAGAACGCACACGGGCACTGGGTCTCAGACAGGCCGGGCCCTTCAGTGCTGGCCGCCGGTGAGGCAGGGCTGACACCACTTGCGTCCATCAGGATGGCCATACTGGTTCCTTTAAAAAAAAGAAAATAGTAATCAGAGGGCACGAGCCTAGCCAGAGAGAGACTGAGGAGACGGGAGAAGCATCCCCAATATGGCGTTGGCGGTGCTGCCATCTCTCCTCCTCTTCTCCATCCTGGGAGACTTGGGGGCATGTACGCATAACACCTGGCGTGATTTTCAAGCCGAGGGAGCTAGGACTTGAACCTCGTGGTCGGCCATGTGGGATCGAGTTTCCTGAACCAATAGACCTTGGGGCCAGCCCAGATACTGGTCCTTAACATGCTCGGCATCTCCGTGTGAGCTGGCCGTAGTAGCTGCCCCAGCCTCCCAAGCACCCCATCCACCCCACTGCGATGAAGCCCAGGGGGTGCGGGGGAGGGAAGCTCCAGTTGCAGGTGCTACATTCAACCCCATGGGTTTCCTTTACAGTTCGAACTGGGGACACAGAGAGAGGGAGTGGGACAGAGGCGGAAGAGTGAGGGCGGCCCAGGACAGGGGCTTTAAGGGTGTCTGCTGCACAGTTACTTTTTTCCATTTTCTTCTGCATTATTACTCAGGAAATAATAGGGCTCAGCGGTGTGGCACAGTGGTGATGTGAGTCCCCACACAGCCGACTGTGGGCCCAGATTCCTGGGAGGCCTGAAAACCCACTGGGCAAGCCTTCTGGAGCAGCCCAAGAGCCTGTGATCCTGGTTCGATGAGACCCCGCCCAGGGGGCTTTACCTCTCCCGCGCTCTCCCGCTCTCGCGCACATGCGTACACCCTCTATTATAAACAAAATACTAGGTCCAGTGCCGCAGTTAAGCCATGCACCAAGGAAGCTGGATCCCACGTGGCCAACCAGGGTTCAAGTCTCAGTCCTGGAACCTTGACAAACACATTTGGGGACCAGCAGATGTTGTAATGGTTATGTCACTGGACTCCCACATGGTCAACTGCAGTTCGAGTCCTGGACCCAGAGGTTTGAAACTCATGCCAGGCGTGTGTGCGTGTATGCACAAAAATCCCCAGAAAAGAATGGAGGGGAAGGGATTGCAGTGTGGCCATCCCCCCTGGGAGGGTGATTTCTCATTTTCTGTCTCTCTGTCTCTGTCTTTCCAGTGAGTGCACATGCCCTATAGCAAAAATCTCTCTCAAAATTTTTTTTAAAAGGTTAAGAGTGAAAACATACCTGACTTAGAAAAGACCTGGACTGACCAACTCCTCAGTGGAGATCCGTGAATTCGCTCCAATCTCCTCAGGGATTGCATGGGGAGGACAGGGAGGAGGCACCCCCCACTCATGCACACACACACTCGCGCTGGTGCTGGGCAGGGCACTAGGATGGGGTCAACGGAAGCAGAAAGCAGGGTCAGCGGTACAGGCTGAGAAGCCAGGACCAGACGGAGCCTGCACACCGGCCAGGAGGGGGAAGCGGGGCGTGGTACTCAGTCACAGGGTCCACGGGGAAGGACTGACTGTGCACAGGGAGCCAGGGCTCACGTGGCCACTGCGGTGCGAGGCCATGTGGGGCCTGTGTGTGCACACTCGGTGTCCTGGTGGGATGGAGGCATGGCGGCTAAAGGATTGCAGCACGCAATGCCCCAGTAGAGGCCCTCTCTCCCCCCTGTGAGTGCATGCAGTCTCAGGCCAAAAAAAAAAATCCACAAAGAACTCCTTGCTTCATTTTCTAAACTCCCTCTTGCAAAGGATATAGCGGGAAGAAAATGAAATCTTATAAAGTAAAAGCTGTATTAATTCCCTAGGGTTGTCATAGCTGGGGACCGAAAACAACAACAATGTATTCACACGGAGTTCTGGAGGCCAGAGTCCAGGGCCTGCTGACAGGGCCGTGCGTTTCCAGAAGGCCCTGGGGCCGCAGCCTCCCTGCCTCTTCCGGATCCCAGTGACCCCTGGTGTCCCCTGGTTCGTGGCAGGAGTCTAAAAATGATGGAAAACACTTCTCGGTTTCTTCCTGATCCTGCCTGTACTTCGGCAGTTCATGCAGAAAATCTGTGACATCCTTGGAGATGTCCTTTTGGCCTCCTCCTCTCCTACCGTCATGTCCGTCTGATAGACCGTCTTGTGAGCCAGAGAGAAGTAGCCCTTCGGATTGGCTGGCTGGTCAATGAGCTTATGCTGAATGGCCGTCTGCCGTGACTGTCAGCCTGTCACCCTCCTCTGTCTCCTTTCCCAGTTCCTGGACACTTCAGCTCACTGTGGACGACACTTCATTTATTCTCACTGCCATTTGCTCTCCTCGTGAAGCAGGAGATTTTCCTGTGGCTAGGACACTGTCTGAGCTTTCTGAAACTGACAGGGACATTTGTGGGCCCAAACAAGTTGCCGGCTCCCCTTCCAGGCTCTTCCACGCTGGTCTACACTTCAGAGGCTGAGTTTTTTTTGTTTTGTTTTGTTTTTTTGAGCGATTTTTGCTATAGGGCACGTATGCTCACTGGAGAGACAGAGGGAGAGAAAGTGAGAAATCACTACCCCGCCTAGGGGTGCTAGCTACATCACAATCCTTTCTCCATTTTCCTCTCAGGCTTTTGGGCACATGCACACAAGGGTCCAGTATGAATTTCAAGACGCTGGGTCCGGGATTTGAACCGCAGTCCACCATGTGGGAGTCCAGTGCCTTAACCACCACACCACCAACTGGCCCTGAGGTTAAGTTCTTAACAGGGAGCGTCAGTCCCACCTGTACTCAAATTCTCAAACCAAACTTAAGCCTCATTAGAGATATACACTCCTGAGCAGAATAGGTTATATGAAAGTCTTTCATGATCTGGGACCAGCAGTTAGCGTAATGGCTATGTCGCTGGACTCCCATGTAGTCAACTGCGGTTTGAGTCCCGGACCGAGTGGCTTAAACTTACACTGGGTGCGTGTGCGTGCATGCCCATTATCCCGAGAGGAGAATGGAGGAGAAGGGATTGTGGCGTGGCCATCCCCCCTTGGGGGTGATTTCTCACTTTCTGTCTCTTTGTCTCTCCGTCTCTTTCTGGTGACCACACGCGCCCTATAGCAAAAACCTCTCCAAAAAAAGAAAAAAAAGTCTTTCATGGTCTGTGGGCAAAGTCGTCAGAAATCTGCAGCTACTTTCGGAGAACTTGCAGCGTGACCTTGGATGTGGGCTTGGTCTCAAGGTCATCTTAGAAGCACGTGTTCACAAAGCAGAACCGGACATCGGTGTGATGGGAATCCCACTAGCAGAGCAGAGTGACTTTTTGGAAGTCCTCTAGAAGTATACTTGAGTTCCAGGTTCCTCCTACCTTCAGCTGGATTCTGAATCACTTTCTTTACGGAGGTCTTATTAAGTGCCAGTACAGTAAATGCTGAGGAGACAGTGCTGGAAAGATGGGGATGGCCTAGTGTGGAGAGGGGAATTAGGGAGCACACAAACCTGGGCCTAGCATGTTTTTCAAGCTGCTGAAACTGGGATTTGAACTGTAGTCAGCCATGTGGGATCCTGCTCAGTTTTTTCCTTTTTAAAGAATTATTTTATTCAACTTTATTTAGTTAGTTAGTTTAATTTGACCAGAGAGGGACAAAGTGAGAGAAAGAGAGAGAGAGCGAGAGAGTGAGAAAGTAAGCCGCCAGGTCTGGAACTCGAACCACGAACCACGCTTGGCCATGTGGGAGTCCAGCACCCTTAACCACCATGCCACATGCTGGCTCCTGGGATCCTGCTCTTTTAACCACTAGGTCACAGGTTTAGCTGGAGCCTTAAGTTTTAATGGTTTGAATTTGGGGAGTGGGAATTGATTTTAACTATACTTGTTTGTTTTTTGCCATAGGGTTGTGCATGCACTGGGGAGAGAGAGACAGATACAGAGAAAAAGAAAGTGAGAACTCACCCCCCAAGGAGAATGGCCACACCAAAATCCCTTTTCCTCCATCTTCCCCTTGGGATTTTGGGCACATGTGCATCCAGTGTGAGTTTCAAGTCACTGGGTCTGGTACTTGAACCACCATCAACCATGTAGGAGTTCAGCGCCTTAACCACTATGCCACCTGCTGGCCCATTGACTATACTTATTACAATTAAAAAAAATTTTTTTTAATTTAATTAATTTTTTTTTTTTAATTTGTCAGAGGGCATGTCTGCTGGCCTGAGAAAGACAGAGTAAAGGAAAGAGAAAACACTCCAGTGGGGTGTGTGTGTGTGTGGGGGGGGTGGGTAGCGTGATTATGGTGCAATCCCGACCTCTCCCTCCTTTTGGAATTTTGGGCATGCATGCACATGCACCCAGCTTGTTTTTCGAGCTGCAGAGGTTGAGACTTGAATTGTGTAATCAGCTATGTGGGATCCAGCCACCTTAAGGACCATGCCACCGATTGGCCCTAGAAGTTTCTACTCGTGTTTAAGTTGGTTCATATTAAAACAACTGTGAAACTAGAGTTGGTGGACGGTGAAGCAAATAGTGACTTTCACTGGGAGGTGATTCGCTGTCTTCAAACTCTCCTGTTCAGAGCTCTGCTCCTTTGGAGTCTGGCTGCTGCGGCAGGGTGGAGAATGGCGACTATGAATAACAGGAGCCTCTCTGCTCCCAGCCCCTCTTTAGATGCTTAATATAAACCGCCAGCTCCCAGAATAATTCTCTTGACCTCAGGTCTCTCCTGGAGTCTGGTATGTTCTACTTGAGACTGTCATCCAACCCCGCCCCAGATATCTTAGAGGCATGAGCGCAGGCCCAATCTTCCCCTTCCTGTCAATTGCAAGAATTGCTTTCATCATTTAGAAACATTTCTCATGAGATTCCATGCACACTTGAGAGAGAGAGCATTTTCCCATTGGGGCCTATGTGACCGAGGGTGGAGTTGCCACATGCGCAAACCCCGAGGAGAATCAGTGGACGTGTCTTCTACGATCCACGTGTCGAAATATTGCAAATGTGCATTCTTTCTTTATAGGCGACCCGGGAGACACGAAATCAAAAACCTTCAGAAATTCTTCCAAAGTTCGCCTTCGTTTCTGCCCCAGGTCCTTTGCCCGGTTTTCCTCACTTGACTGGATTAGGCTGTCCAGACCTCTCGAACCTTCTGCACGCTGACCTTCCTGACCACAGCAGCTCCGAGCTCATCTCTGCATCCTGGGGATGGCTTTGTCCTTCTGATTTGAATCTTGGCCTAGGATGGCTTTTCATCCTGTGCGTCTATTCTATCTGCCCAACTAGATGGTCGGATTCAAGATAGAGACCAGGGCCTCCACTCCTCTGCGTCACAGCCCACCACCGTGCATCGGTAGTAATGTTTCATGCGACAGTGACAGTGACAGTCCTCTTCCTGGTTCTGAGACAGCTTGACACATGGTGACTGCATGAGTGAATCATCATTTTCTTTGCTTTGGAAACAGAAAAAGTGTCATTCCTGGAGCTTCTCTTGGGATCTGTCATCTTTAGCTTTTAAACATCGTATTTTGGGTGCATGGCCAGATGATAATATCAGAAAGTGTCGCAGTGAGCGAGCCCTTATTGTGGAGACAGCCTGGTACTAATTCCAGACTCTGTGTTCAGCTTCTAGAAAGCACGAGGCCTCGGAGAGTTCTATTTATTAATTGGATTTGGCAAGAGGAGTTCATTTCTTGTCAAAATACACAAGCGAGCCATTAAAAATAGCGCTCAGAGGAGAAAGTCAAAAATAATGTGCAACATAACGCTTGCTTAATTCAAATACAAGTTTAGAAAAGTCATCCTATCCAAATTTCTTTAAGTACTTATTAATAACATTGACGTACTTAAAAAGAGGGGCCAGATGTGTTAACTCAATCTCCTCAGCACTCGTTTTATTTTTGTTTTAAAACACATTTTGCAAAGATTTTAATAATGAAGGCTTTATAAATAATGGAAACATGAAAGAAAGTTTCTTTCTCCTTTTTAAAGTTTATCCATTTATTTACATGAGTGAGAAATACAGAGGAAGCACCCCCAACAGGGTCTTGAGGGGTTGTTCTGTTGGACAGCCATTATTTATACTCTTCCAAGACTCCTAACATGAGGACCCTTTTCCTTGTGTCACTGCCACTTCAGTACTGTGCTGTCGCCCACCAGCTGCCATCTCCACACATCCATCCATCACTAGATTCCTAAGTGGATCAAACGCCCACAGTATTCCTTGAACATGTCTATCACCATTTAATTTCAGTGATAACTTCTTGTCCATAAATATTTTCAATGTGGGAGGTTGAGCTTTGCTCATGGTCCCTACTCAGTGGGCTCAGAGATGCTTTCTTTCTTTCTTTCTTTCTTTCTTTCTTTCTTCCTTTTTTTTTTGCTATAGGGCATGTGTGCTCACCAGCGAGATATGGAGAGACAGAAAGAGAGAAATTACCCCCCAGAGGGGATGGCCACACCACAATCCTTTTCCTCCATTCTCCTCTCAGGATCTTGGGCATGCATACAACATGCCGGGATGAGTTTCATGCCTCCAGGTCCAGGACTCGAACTGTGGTTGGACCTGTGGGACATGTAGGAGCAACGTAACCATTATGCCATCTGCCGGTTCCTCAGCTTGTTTTCTTAATAGTGGATCTCCTGGGGGAAAATGTTTATTTCATGAAAGGAGGAGACAGAGAGAGAGGTACCCCCAAGAGCATCTTCTTGCTAGGATCCTCCTCCAGCCTCAGCCAGCCTGGATTGTGAGCACACGCACACAGGTGCACCCAGTGTGCACATTGTCACACATGGATGCAAACCCAGGACCTTCCCATAGGGCCTTGACATTGCAGGGTGTTGTACCACCACAGACAGCTCCACAATTTTAACTAAATCTTAGACATAGCCCTTTCCTGGAGGAAGTCCAGAGCCTTGGTTATATTGTCAAGAGACGCTTGTAGGGACCAGCAGTTAGTGTAATGGCTATGTCGCTGGACTCCCATGTAGTCAACCACGGTTCAAGTCCCAGACCCAGTGGCTTAAACTCACGCCGGGCGCGTGAGCGTGCGTGCCCAAGATCCCAAGAGGAGAATGGAGGAGAAGGGATTGCAGCGTGGCCATTTCCCCTGGGGGTGATTTCTTGCTTTCTGTCTCTGTCTGGCGAGCGCACGCGCCCTATAGCAAAAACCTCTCCAAAAAAAGAAAAGAAAAGAAAAGAAAAGAAAAAGAAGAGACGCTTGTAACCAAGAGATTTCAAAACAGTATTTTTCAGGGTCAGCAGATGGTCTGGTGGTTCAGGTGCTGGACTCCCACATAGTTGACTGTTGTTTGAGTCCCAGACCCGGTGGCTTGAAAATCAAGTCGGGCACCTGTGTTTGTGTGCCCAAGATCCCGAGAGGAGAATGGAGGAGAAGGGATTGCAGCATGGCCATCTCCCCTGGGGGTGATTTCCCACTTTCCCTCTCACTGTCTCTCTCTCTGAGTGCACATGCCCCATGGCAAAAACCTTAATGAAAAGAAAAGAAAAGAAGAGAAGAGAAGAGAAGAGAAGAGAAGAGAAGAGAAGGAGAAAGAGAAAAGAAAAAAACAACAGCATTTTTCCCACTCCCTTACTCTGAGTTTAATAGGATACTTAGAGATACTTCCAAACTATCTTGACTCCAAACAGATCTCAAAATTCAATGCATTTTTAAAAACTTACTTCGAAGTAAACAAAACAAAAAACACTCTACCTTTAGCAGTCTCAAAGTTAAGGAAGAGAGGAAAAAAAAAAAAAAAAAACCCTACAAGTGGTTTTCAAAGGTTCAACGTATTCAAAGGCTCCCTTGGTCCTGCAGGACTTGACAAGGATTTCTAGGGCTGCTCGTGAGAGCTTTGAGCATCTGGAGTCCCCACAGGAATGGGGCTGCTAAGCCGTTAAAAAGTGCTCACTTTTGAGTTTACCTGATTAAAAATGTGGTGTCGTTTCCCGTAGGTCTCACAAAAGCCACTAGAAATGCTTACTTGATTCCTACCTCATAATATCACTCTCTGGGCAGATAATTAGGAACTCTGCCTTTGCCAGAGTCAGAAGTGTTTCCAAACAGCTCAGCACAGGGTCGATAGCACATTATTGAGGGGAAAAAGTGGCCTGAGTTTGTGGTAAAAGTCATTTACAGAAACAATAGAAATTAAAAGAACTAGCTCCGTTTTTAATTTTTTTTTTTTTTTAAAGAGATTATGTCGAGACTAGCAGCATAATAGCTATGTCGCTGAACTCCCATGTAGCTGACCACGATTCGAGTCCCGGACCTGGTGGCTTAAACTCATGTCGGGCGCGTGTACGTCCATGCACAAGATCCCGAGAGGAGAAGGGATTGCGGCGTGGCCATCCTCCCTGGGGGATGATTTCTCGCTTTCTATCTCTCTGTCTCTGTCTTTCTGGCGAGCACATGCGCCCTATAGCAAAAACCTCTTAAAAAAAAAGATACACTTGGGTAGATCTAAGGCCCACCTTTAGAAACTCATTTGTGGAGATTTGACAAGCAAAAATACTTAAAAATGGAGTACAGTGGGGCCCTTACCCTTTAGATTTTCCTCCTTGACACATAGGCTAAGAGTGGTCTGATCAGGAAAGCAGACTTCTTTGGGCCTCAGTTGGGAGGATGCCTGGAGGTGAGCCCGCACTTTACACGACGTCAAACCAGTAAGCCTAGTTTTTCCCCAATTCGACATCATGCTACAGGTGCTGTTTTACTTGGCAAGGAGTTTTCTAGCCTCGTGGTTATCCTAGGATATTTAACAAGAAAAGCCACAGGAAGAGATTTTAGTTCTGGAATTTGCAAATCAAATTTAGAAAATATACACACCACTTCAGGCCAGTAACTTAGCGTGTATGCCTAAGTAAGAGGAACTTTCACGAAGTTTGAGCTTAGATGCTTCATTCATTATAAACATGTATATTTAATAAATTTAATATTGTGAACATTTACAGCTTTTGGTTTATTGTTTTATGCAATATAGGATCACAATCTTTCTATTATTTTTTTTAAGAGACTTTTGCTATAGGGTGTGTACACTCACTGGAGACAGAGAGACAAAGAGACAGAGTAGTCACTCCCTGTGGGGATGGCACCGCCAGAGTCCCTTCTCCTCCATTCTCCTCTCAGGATTGTGAACACACACGCACACATATCCTGCATGTTTTAAGCCACCGGGTCTGGGACTCGAACCGAGGTCAACGACGTGGGAGTCCAACTATGTAACCATTACACCTACTGCTGATCCCATGAGTTAGAATTATTTTGAGAATTAAATGAAGATTAAATGCCAAACACTTAGAACAATGGCGATTAGTAAGCATTTAATACCTCCCAGCTCTCAGTATTAACAGAAGAGTTATGAGCAGTGCAGCCAACAGTGCGGCCATTGCCCTGGGCTCTTGTCCACATTTGGAACCCGGTATCATTATTCTTACCTAGTGTGACATGTGACAGGCAAAGAAAAGGGGTGGGGGGAGATACTGTATAGGTATTCTTACATTACTTTGATTTCAGGTGTTGTTGAAAATATTTTCATACTTTCATTAACCGTTAGTATATGTATTTGAAATTGTCAGAGGGCATGAGAGAGAGCAAGAGAGAATCCCCCATTAGGGCCTGATCACACCTCAGTGTGATTAGTTCCATTTCTCCACCCTGTCAGGATCTTGCGCTTGCCCCAGTGTGCCTGACATGTCTTTCAAGCCACTGAGGCTGGGATTCAAACTGCAACTAGCCAGATGGGGAATGGGATCCAGCTCCCAATGTAAGCTCTTCACCACTGCACTATGGGCTGGCCCCATTTATAGACATAATTATTTATATATTAATATACTAATATATATATAAATAATTATATATATAAAAAACTTTTTAAGAGAGCTTTTTTTTTTTTTGAGCGGTTTTTGCTATAAGGTGCGTGCACTCGCCAGACAGACAGAGACAGAGAGACAGAAAGGAAGAAATCACCCCCCGGGGTCGACTACATGGAAGTCCAGCAACATAGCCATTACGCCAACTGCTGGTCCCAACAGATTTTTACTATAAGGCACAAGCACTTGCCAGAGAGACAGAGAGACAGAAACCAAGAATCCTTCCCCGGGGGAATGGCCACGCTGCCATGACTTCTCCTTCAGTCTCCTCTCTGGATTTTGGGCATGCATGCACATGTGCCCAGAATGAGTTTCAAGCCACCAGGTCCAGAACTCAAACTGCAGTCGGTCATGTGGGAGTCCAGCAACGTAACCACGATGCTATCTGCTGTTCTGCTCATTTATATTTTCATACTCAACATTTTTCCTTAAGTGTCTTTTTTTTTTTTTTTTTTGAACTTAGGTGTTTTGTCATAGGGCATGTGTGCTCGCTTGAGAGACCGACAGAAGCAGAGAGCGATAAAGTGAGAAATCACCACCTGGAGAACGGCAACGCTGCCATCTCCCTCCATTCTCCTCTCGGGATTTTGGGCATGCACACACACACCCAGTGTGATCTTCAAGCTGCCAGGCCTGGCACTCAAACTGTGGTCAGTCATGTGGTTATCCAGCGCCTTAACCACCACGCCACTGGCTGGTCCTGAGTGTCCTGCCTTTTTATTTTTATAAGAGAGATTTTATGCTATAGGGTGCATGTGCTCACCAGAGAGCCAGAGACAAAAAGTGAGAAATCACCCCTCAAGGGGGATGGCCATGTTGCAATCCCTTCTTTTCATTCTCCTCTCGATATCTTGAGCACGCACGCACCTGTGCCCAACATGAGTTTCAAGTCTCCAGGTCTGGGACTTGAACCACAGTTGGCCATGTAGGAGTCCAGTGACATAATCAGTATGCACCATCTGCTGGTCCCGAGTATCCTGCTTTGAAAAAGACCTTCCCTATCTATAGTTTTCACTGGTGTTTGCAAGTTTATTTACTCATTTCTTTCCTTCCTTCTTTCTCCCTTGTAAGAGTTTAAGCCTTACAGAGTTCAGGTCTGCATGGCTTTCTAAAAATCCTAGTTATCCAAGTTGCCCCATCCCAGTTACTAAATCTTTTCACCACTCTTATTTTTGTACTAAAGTTTTTAAAGAATTATTTATTTAACTTTATTTGTTCATTCATTTTCATTTGACCAGAGAGAGAGAAACAGAAAGAGAGAGACAGAAAGCCACCTGGTCCGAGACTTGAACCATGGTTGGCCATGTGGGAGTGTCCAGTGCCTTAATCACCATGCCACCTACTGGTCCCATTATACTAAATTTTATGTACGAAATTATTGGTGTTTATCTAGATATCATATATTATTCCTTAGGTTGATCTATTTTTCTTTCCTTTTTTTTTTTTTTGCCTATACCATACTGTTTAGACTTATGGTAGGTCAAATATTCCCCCATTAGTTTTATTTTTTAAATTTTTCTTAGCTATATTTGTTTTTCTAGATGAAAATAATTGTTTTGCAAAATTTTCAGCAAAACTGCATTGGAATTCTGATTAGGATTTCACTTGGGGGGAACTAATATATTTCAATATCAAGTCTTCTCATTTATTCAAGAACATGAAATATGATTCCATTTCTTCAAGAGATATGTCATTAACTTTAAAATCCTGGTTAATAGGTATGACTGAATAACAAATTCTGATTAATAGGTATGGCTGATTAATAAATTCTGAAATATTTGAATTTCCCATTAGGATGCCCTAATGAGAAACTAAATTAACATGTGAATACCTTTATTCATACAGGTAATTATTATAGGCTGTTTGTGTCCCCGCCCCCAATTCCTATGTTGAAGCCCTAATCCTAGAAGGTTCGTTGGGGGTCTTTCTGAGGGGACCAGAGCCTTTCGAAGAAGACACCAGAGCTTGCTCTTTGTCCATGCTCACACGAAGAAGAGGTCATGTGAGCACACAGCAGGAAGGCAGCATTCTCTAACCCAGAGAGCGAGTCCCGGGAACTGATCAGCCTGGCACCCTGCTCTCCTGGCCTCCAAAACCATGAGAAATACGTCTCTGTAGTTTCACTCACTCAGTCTAGTGTGTTGCTATGGTGGCCTGAGACTACTACACAAGTGTCTTCATTATAGGGTGCCCTGACTCTGGCTACCCTAGGCTTCACAAGTTAATTAGCGCTCAAAGAAGCAGGACAATTTAATCAACAAACATGGTAACTGATAGGATTACTTTGTGATAAATATTTATTTTATTGTATTGGTTTGCGTAAAGTTCAGCTCAGGAAAAAGAAAGTTTTGTCTTTGTTTTTGTTTTTGTTTTTTTGAGAGTTTTTGCTATAGGGCACGTGCGCTAGCAAGAGAGACAGAGACACAAAAAGCGAGAAATCACCCCCCGGGGGATGGCCACGCCACAATCTCTTCTCATCCATTCTGCTCTCGGGATCTTGGGCATGCACGCACATGCACCAGGTGTGAATTTAAGCTACTGAGTCCGGGACTCAAACCGTGGTCAACTACATGGGAGTCCAGCGACATAGCCATTACCCCAACTGCTGGTCCCAAAATAAAGGTTTTTAAGTTGCCTTTTCTCCTCATCCAAAATATAAATAATTATTTATTTCTATAGATAAGCTGCATATTCTAGAAACATTGGCTCCCCTATTTTAAGAAACAGAAAAATGACAATGAGAAAGCTGTCACGAACATTTAGTGGCCACTGTCATCAGTCTCGTTTTATGACTAGAGGAAAGTAAGATTCAGAGAAACAGGACTCTGCGCCTCACAAGGTAGCATAGAATCAGGACTAGCTTTAATTTACTCCATCGAATGAAACTCTTTCTGAGAACTTGCTGTGTGTCCACCATGGCCCCCAACCTCGGCCTCTCCAACTGTGGAGGGGAGGTCTCAGTAACTGGTGCAGCCTGGCTGACCTACACCATATCGTACTTAGGTAGCACCTGGTGACTCGAAGACCTCGCCCGACGCTGAACCCTGAACCAAATGTCTGGCGCTGCTTCTGTGGCACAAACCTGTCTCTGACAGTCCCTGAGTAGCTGGAGCCCTACTGGACCAGCACCTGAAAGAGGTTTCTCATGACACTTGAGACGTGTGCTTGGAAAACTGTCCTTAACACCACTTCCCCCACCCCTTCCACTGAATCTACTTTGTGCACAGTGAAAGGGGGGCTCGAGACTTGGTCTCCAGTCCACATGAGCAGCTGAGCAGGCAGCATGAGGTCCGCGGGCCTTGGCGTATTCATCACCCTGCTTTATCATGAGCCAAATCTTTCACTAGTAGTTCAGTAGCCATTGGTAGTGAAATAATGTCCCACATCCAATATAAGATTTGTTCTCGATTAAACAGAAAGAAGCAAAGACACTGTTGAAACAGCAGGGATTTATAAGGTAAGAGCAATAAAAACAATCCCGCATTTAACTGACAAACAGGCAGTGGTTAATCAAGTTGTTTCTTGAAAACACAAGTGACAGGTCGTTCTAACTATATTGACTGTATCTAGTGAAGATAATGAGGACCGAGGCATGCAGCCATTGTCTACGTCCTGGGAAAAGTTAATTTAGAAAACGTTTGCCCCCGAGTTGTTTAAATCCATACATCTTGTGAACTATACAAAAAGGTGTACAACATTAACAATTTTTAAATTTAGATCTGTAGGCATTTTTCTAATAGTTTTATCTTATTATGATCCATATTTAGATTTATGATGCCTCAGAAGCATTTATGGTAAGAAATGGATCGTGTCATCTAGGGTAAATGCAGTGGCTTCTTTCAGCACTTTGGAAATACCAAAATTAAAAAATATATTTTCAGGGCTGGCCCATGGCCTTGTGGTAAAGGAGTCGGATCCCACATGGCAAGCCCCACAGTCTCAAATCCTGATACCAGCGGCTTGAAAGAGTGCTAGGCGTGTGTGCGTGTGTGTGTGTGTGTGTTTGTGTGTCCCAAATCCTGATAGGAGGGAGAAATGGAGAAGAGATTGCTGTGTGACCATACTCCACTGGGGAGTGCTTTCTCCCTCTTCTTTCTTTGGCAACTGCATGTACATCCTATCAATTAAAAACTTTTTTTTTTCAATAGAATTACATTGATACCTCTGTTGTAGTATGGTACAGAATTGACAAATCAGAAGATATCCCAGTATTTCATTAGTAATAGTGTTCTCAAGAGAGATCTTATAGTCTGTCAGCATGAATCTAGCATATTCCTGGAAACACCTTGCCCTCAGTTCCCTAAACTCAAGGGAAAAAGATGAGAGGATTTTCTTGTGCAGACTATAGACAAACATTGTGGTGTATATCAGTAGTTAGAGCGATGCAGGATTAGGTGACAAGGAACTACTGCGTTTTATTTTGGGCTCTGGGATTTTTAACAAATCATTACATCTTTCCAAGTTAAAATTTTTTCACCTCTAAGAAAAATGAAGATAATAATTCTTTTATCATAGAGCATCTGGAACAACTATAAAATAGATAGGCAAATGGCATCAAGTGGAGAAAGAATGAAAAATTTACTGGGGGCTCGATAGATGGTAAGGACCACAGCTGCAGGGGGTGCTCTCAAATGCTCCTTTAGGTCCATGAGCCCACCAAATGTAAATCAGTAAGACAATGCTTTTAATTTGAAGAGCCCGTATTTCACACTAAGAGAAACTTGCTCATTGTAATACTTTTTTTTTTTTAAGGCATACCATTACTAAATCTCAAAAGCAGCGTAAGTCAACAGTGGAAAATAAAACTTTCTATAATTATTTCCTCACAACTGTGTCATCTGTTTGCAGACTAATAATTATTCATAATAAAAATAATCTATATTTTTTATATTTTTACAAAATACTCCTCAAAGGGGACCCCACATTAGCTGTAATAAATTAAATAAGCATACTATTTAAAATGTAACAATGGAAAAGTCTGACACATTGCTATAATATGCTACTATTCAAAGGCTGTTTTATAGATTAAATAATTTCAAACACTATTTTAAGACATTCTGTAGCTAAAACTTCCTTAAGCAGAATTATAATAAAAATTCTGATTAAATTTGAAAAAGAATTAAGTACATCAATGTATGATAAAAGGATGGTTAGTTTTTCTTGAAAATAAAATTCAGTAAAATCAAGAAAATAACTAAATATTATAGATTAAAAGCTAGAACTATTAAACATTAGAAAAATATCTAAGTACCACAGATTTTCTTTTTAAAGTAACTGCATATGTATTATCATGTTGCCTTCTTAAAAGTAATCCTATTAAAATATAAATATTGTAAGAGTTTAATAAATGTTTCAATAATGTATTTCTCTATTAAATACACACATACATGTAAATATTGAAAAGGATTCTTATCTTCTGCTTGTAGATAACAAAAAAAACCTGACAGGGTAATAGACTTTCATTTGACTTTACATAAAAATAACTTCAAAGTAGTCAGACATATATTGATTATTTTGATATATAATCAGATTTTATTTTTAGTAGTCTTTCATAGCTTCTCATTAAGAAGGTTGGTTATGAAAAAACTAACTTAAAATTCCTTTAATACTTGATACTTCAAAGTATAGCTGTAGTTAGAACACATGGCATATTTAGGTCTCTATAAAAATAAATACCTAAGCTCTTAATAGATATTTTGCTTTTTAGACTAGATAAAATAATAATCACCAAAACAATGTGTATGAATCAGGTATCTGGAAAGTTCTTTTTATGTTTGACATATATACCATGTGTGTCAAGTACAAGGCCTCTGAGATATATTTCTATACCCCAAAACCTTGCTAATTAGAAATGGTAATCTTTATAACCTCATGACTGTTTACTAGGGAGATTTGTAATACAGACCGAAGTCTTTTGCAATTAAATCAAAGATCACTAGTTTTTTATGTTGAAGTGGTCTTTCTCCTTTACATACCTTATTAGCAAAGACATCAGGAAAAGCTATTACGCTTCTGGTGTACAATAAATAATTATTTAGGTGATAAAGCACTCATAAAAATTTCAAGGTCTGCTAAAGAATTATGGAGCTCATCATTCATATCTTGACTTCTAAGAAATTGTTTAAGCGTAACTAAAGCACTTATTGCCTCATTTTTTGATGGTAAAGAGAGCTCGGCTCCTAGGGCTCCGCCATCATCCTCTTCATCAGAAGTATCAAGTCCAGTCTCATCTGATTTGCTCTCTTTAGTGGACACCGAGTCGTCTGGCACTACTTCGTATGTCTCCAGATCGTCATCGAGGGCGGCGTACTCTTCAATAGACAGGCCTTCGGGAACCTCCTCTTCTGTCGCAAGCGCCTGGGCACCCAAATCAAGACCAGTGTCCCTATCTGTACCTGTGTCACTCTCTCCCTTTTGGGATGTGAATCCTGCCTCTTGGTAGCTTTGAACAATAGTCTCTGGGGTTACAGCTCTCCAACAGAGATGCAGCGTGTCGACTGCATCTAGTAGTGAAAAGGTAAATTCTTCGCTGCTTTCCACAGAGCTTAAAAACTTCTTGATGAGACAATGTCGATATTTGATTTTAAGGCTTTTAATAACCCCCTGCTTCATAGCTATACATTTGGAAGATAAACATGATGGAAAGAAAGCTAACTCAATGGACTTGAGGTTCTTTACCTCTGGATGCGCAGGAAAAGAATCAACAAAAATCACCACTCTCCGTTGCTGGGCTTGAAACTTCTCATCGAGCTTCTGCATCCATTGTTCAAATATATCTGGGGTCATCCATGCCCTCCTGTTGGCTTCATAGTACACAGGCAATGATTTGATACCTTTGAAACAGTGTGGATTTCTGTTCTTTCCTATGACAAGCAAAGGAAGTTTCTCTGAGCCATCCATGTTTGTGCCAACCACCAGAGTTATCCTATCTTTGCATAACTTCCCAACTGAGCACGTTTCCCCTTTAAATGCAAATGTGTTCGTAGGTAACATTCGATAAAGCAGCCCAGTCTCTTTGATGTTAAAAACATTTTTAGGATGATAATCATTCAGGTAATAAGGAAGTACATTTTGGTACCAGACAGTTGAAGGGTCTACTGACACACCTGTAGCTTCTACAGGTTGAGCTCTGAATACTAAACCATACCTGGATTTAAAACGATCTAGCCAACCATTACTGCACTTAAAATCATTATGCCCCAGTTTCTGGGCAAAATCGTTAGCTTTTAGACGCAACATGGGACCGTTCACTGGCACATTTAGACACTGAGCAATTCGATACCACCTCATCAGTGCCTCTTCCAGATCTGTGTAAAAAGCAGTTCGCAGTCTCTTTCTCTTTGGATCAAATCGCAGAGATTCAAAGGCTTCCAGAACTTTGTCTTTATTCTTCATAATAGAAGACAAGGAGTTTTTCTTTATTCCGTACTCGGCTGCGATTTCTGCTTTCTTCTTTCCACTTTCCACCGCGTTGATGATGTCGATCTTTTCCTCGATGGAAAGGCTTTTCTTCTTCTTCACTGTGGCGGGCGGCGCAGCAGTATCCTCGGGAGCTTCTGCCATCTCAAGCAGAAATTTCTCCTCTGATTTCCTGGCGTCTGTTTCTTCAGTGAAGTTTGTTTTCCAGTGTGGTATAACAGACTGCTGCTTCCTATCCCACTTCAGAGACTAAAAGTTAGTGTCTAATCGTCCTACTCCTCAGGAAACTGACGGTAGGATATACGTTTTTAAAGGATCTGAAGAAGAAAAATGTTTCATGTCACCAGAATATTTTAGAAGAGCAACGTCCTCCCTTGGACTCTGTGTAGCTCAGTTTATAGGTTACACGGAGTTCCAGAAGTCAAGCTAAAATAGAAATCTCATTATGTCAAACCTGTCCAGTCCTGCTGATATATTTTTGGAACTTCAATCCTTTAAGATGATCCATTTTATTCATAGGAGGTTTCCTATTAATTCTCCACAGAAGGCCTCACAGATAAGAAGAAAAAACATTCAGAAAATTTCACGCAACTGTTACCCGTTAATTTCCAACACTCTTCAGGGTAGAGAAGAAAATGATAGGATCCTTCTAGAACTTGCCAGTATATCATCTTCTGTCTCTTGAAAAATGTAGAGGAAAAAAAAAAAAGAGCAGCAATTTTAATGATATGTCAATTGAATTTCAAAAAGAATATTTATACCAATGATTAAATCCGATAACCAAAGCTCCCAGCAGAAATGCTTACCTCCTGATGGGCCTCTGTGAAAAGCTCTCTAGCCCATGTGAATTCTCATTTGCCTTTGAATGCTCTGTAATATATACTCCTGAAAAAAATCAGACAAACTTAATCTGTTTTGAAAATGTGGGCTTACCAAAATTAAAGAACTAAAAATGATGCTGGATAGAGAGTTGGTGGCTATTTTCTACATGAGGTCACAGACTGATTTCTCTAAGAGAAAGACATTCAGACAGTAGTCACAAGGTTCAACTTTTAATAGAACATGGAAGACACTGTCTCCTTCATAGGAGTCTGGTAGAAAATGCTTCGCTGAGAAATCAAATAAATTGATTGGTAATTCTTTTTTTTTTTTTCTTTGAGAGGCTTTTGCTATAGGGTGCGTGTGCTCGCCAGACAGACAGAGACACAGAGACAGAAAGCGAGAAATCACCCCCCGGGGGGATGGTCACGCCGCAATCCCTTCTCCATTCTCCTCTCGGGATCTTGGCCACGCACGCACACGCGCCTGGCGTGAGTTTAAAGCCACTGGGTCTGGGACGCGAACTGTGGTTGCCTACGTGGGAGTCCAGCAACATAGCCATTACGCTAACTGCTGGTTCCCGAGGTTGGTAATTCTTTTTTTTTTTCTTTGAGAGGCTGTTGCTATAGGGTGCGTGTGCTCGCCAGACAGACAGAGACACAGAGACAGAAAGCGAGAAATCACCCCCCGGGGGGATGGTCACGCCGCAATCCCTTCTCCATTCTCCTCTCGGGATCTTGGCCACGCACGCACACGCGCCTGGCGTGAGTTTAAAGCCACTGGGTCTGGGACGCGAACTGTGGTTGCCTACGTGGGAGTCCAGCAACATAGCCATTACGCTAACTGCTGGTTCCCGAGGTTGGTAATTCTTTTTTTTTTTCTTTGAGAGGCTGTTGCTATAGGGTGCGTGTGCTCGCCAGACAGACAGAGACACAGAGACAGAAAGCGAGAAATCACCCCCCGGGGGGATGGTCACGCCGCAATCCCTTCTCCATTCTCCTCTCGGGATCTTGGCCACGCACGCACACGCGCCTGGCGTGAGTTTAAAGCCACTGGGTCTGGGACGCGAACTGTGGTTGCCTACGTGGGAGTCCAGCAACATAGCCATTACGCTAACTGCTGGTTCCCGAGGTTGGTAATTCTTTTTTTTTTTCTTTGAGAGGCTGTTGCTATAGGGTGCGTGTGCTCGCCAGACAGACAGAGACACAGAGACAGAAAGCGAGAAATCACCCCCCGGGGGGATGGTCACGCCGCAATCCCTTCTCCATTCTCCTCTCGGGATCTTGGCCACGCACGCACACGCGCCTGGCGTGAGTTTAAAGCCACTGGGTCTGGGACGCGAACTGTGGTTGCCTACGTGGGAGTCCAGCAACATAGCCATTACGCTAACTGCTGGTTCCCGAGGTTGGTAATTCTTTTTTTTTTTCTTTGAGAGGCTGTTGCTATAGGGTGCGTGTGCTCGCCAGACAGACAGAGACACAGAGACAGAAAGCGAGAAATCACCCCCCGGGGGGATGGTCACGCCGCAATCCCTTCTCCATTCTCCTCTCGGGATCTTGGCCACGCACGCACACGCGCCTGGCGTGAGTTTAAAGCCACTGGGTCTGGGACGCGAACTGTGGTTGCCTACGTGGGAGTCCAGCAACATAGCCATTACGCTAACTGCTGGTTCCCGAGGTTGGTAATTCTTTTAAAATTCGAAATCTCATTCTACCTAAAAGCTTAAAGCGTGAGTAACTATCAATCTGACACAGTCATCGAATGTACGGAGTACTCTGTCAAATCAAATACTTGACGAACTGCACATTAATAGGCAATTATTAAGAGAATACAATGTAGGAAAAGACCCAAGAGTAGGAAGGAGAGTGACCATGAGTCTTACCCTCTCAGGCACTCTATCTCCTAACTGTCAAAAAAAGATGGTGAGAGCTTATCATAGTATAACAACATGAGCTTTGGTGTCTGAATTGAGAAGTGACGCTGACATTTGGTACTTATGTGATCCTGGGTTGTTAATCATTTGAAGCCTCAGCTTCCCTATCTGTATACTGGGGTAACAAGAGTACCTACCTCATAGGATCATTCAGTGTGATTCAATGAGAGAGAGCATAAAGAACCTAATGAGGTATTTAGCGCTTTAAGGAAGAACTCAATCCCATCATCATTAGGTTTGCTTTTTTGCCCTTTGGCTATTTGAATCTACAATGAGGGATTTTATGAACTCTCACTTGCAAATCGAAAGAAGAATCCCATCTGAAATAAAATATGCACTGAACACAAGGTTCTTCCTCAGCCACACAGTACTGTGGAACAGTCACAGGGCCCCACATGGGCATCTCCCTTATCCATCTCTGCTGGCTTTGGGCCTCTGTGGCCAGATACCAAGCAGCTAACTTGATGAGCAGGTGCTACTGCATGGGAGCGCTTGGGCACTCCATTCTTAGCGCTGTGCTCCTGGGTTTCTCAGAGGACGAAGGCAACTTTTTGCATAAAATTATTCCACAAAACTTGTGTCGAATTCTTCTGCCTTGAGCTGGCTTCATGGCACAGCCGTGTTGTGATGCTCAGAAGTTGGATCCATTGTGAAAGCAGTTCGAATCACTGGCCTGGTCAGCCTGAAACATGCCAGGCACATGAGTGAAATACCCACAATCCGATGAGTTGGGGGACTGGAGAAAGGGGAGTGAAGCCTGACCAGACCCTGTGAGGGATGCTCTCCTCGCCCTCCCTCTCTCTTTTATGCACGCACACACATGTGCTCTATCATGAATAAAGGGAAGACAACTCTTACACAAGCAGACAAACAAAAATCCTTTGGCCCTGTTGTCCAACTCAAAGGAGTAATTTTTCTCATGGGAATTATAACCAGTGAAGGAGTTTTAGTGTTGTTGTGGCTTCATAATAATGACAGCCCAGGGCTTTAGTTTCCAAATTGCTTTAGTACCTGTATTCCACATAACTAAGGGAAAGGTGAAATTGGATTTCAATGGCTACGGTTACTGTGGCTGAGTGCAGTATGAGATCCAGGCTCTTCCATGTCAAGTCTACATTGTTTTCACTGCATTACAGCATATTACAGCAGGGCATTCTGCTTCCAGTATCAAGCCGAGACAGCATTTCAAATGCCTATCCAGCCCTCCCAATTAAGGGGCAAAAAAGAACATCAGGCCTCCCTGAAAAATAGACCATTAAGAATTCTGTGCGGGTCGAGCAGGTGGTGTAGTGGTTAAGGTATGGACTCCCACATGGCCACTGTGGTTTGAGTCCTGGACTTGGTAGCTTGAAACTCACACTGGGTGCATGTGTGTGTGTGTGTGCCCAAAATCCTGAGAGAAGCAGGAGGAGAAAGGCTTGTGGTGTGGCCATCCACTCTGGAGGATGATTTCTCACTTTTTCTGTCTCTCTCTTTGTCTCCTGGGTGAGTGCATATACCCTACAGCAAAAATCTCTCCCTTTAAAAAAAAGAATTCAGTGAATACAAGAGCAACCCTATCCAACTATTGGGCGGGGTTAACCTAAGTTAGTAAGATTTGACCATTCAAGTAAAAACAAAAACATCAACAAAAAAACCTATAATCTCACATGTGGGATTTCCCTATACATTTTCCAGTCATCTGTAAATCTACAATGATTTCAAAATAAAAATGGCAAGAACCAATTTTTAAAGAAAACAAAAGCAACCAAAACTACAAGAGAAAAAGACAGTCTCCCAATTTCTCTCCTTCCCACCCTTGCTTTAAATTTTTAGAAGATTTTGCTATAAGGTGCAGTCACTTATGGGAGTGAATTGGGGGGGGTGGGGTAGAGAGAGGGAAAGTGAAAAAGCACCCCTTAGGAGGGACATCCACACCCTAATTTCTCCTCTCCCATTCTCTTGATGTTTTGGTCACATTTGCACATGCACACAGTGTTCTTCAAGTCACCAGGACTCAAACCATGCAGCTGGCCAAGTTGGATCCAGTCGCCCCAACTCCACTGGCTGGCCCCTCCCTCCCTTCCTGTTCCTTCCTTCCTTCGGCCTTACTTCATTTGTCAGGAACAAATCCTATCAGGCCAGCCCTGTGGCTTGGTGGATAAGACTGGAGTCCACATGTCCAAAGCACAGTTCACGGCCCTAGTAGTTTGAAAAAGGCGCAGGGCCTGTGTAAGCATGACCAAAGTCTTCACAAGGTAGAGACAATGGAGAAAGGATTGTGAAAGGGCCATGCCCAGTAAGGGGGTGCTTTCTCCCTTTCCTCCTGTCTCTGTCTCTCTCCGTCAAGTGCACATATCCTCTGGAAAGAATGAAAGAAAGAGAGGGAGGGAGGAAGAGAGAGAGACAAAGAAAAAGACAAAGAGAGAAAAAAGAGAAAAGGAGAAAGAAACTCTTTCATCTCAAATAACAAGGATTAGAGAAAAAAGTAATTTAAACGTCCTCTCTTACTCCCTCCTAGTTAAATTAATATAACATACGTAATCAGAGATTACTGATTATCATGATGTAATTCAAAGTAGGGGGCAAGCAGGTACTATAGTGGTTCAAGTGCTCCCACATGGCTGGCCACAGTTCCAGTCCTGGACCTGGCAGCTTGAAAATCACGCTGGGTGTGTATGCATGCCCAAAATCCCAAGAGGAGAATGAAGGAGAAGGGATTGTGGTGTGGTCATCCCCTCTGGGGAGGGGGGGTGATTTCTCACTCTCTCTATTTCTATCTCTCCAGTGAGTGCACAGGCCCTACAACAAAAATATTTCTTAAAAAAAAAAAAGTAGTAATAGCTGTATTTATGTAGATATTAGATTTTCCCCCCTCTCAGTATGTATTTCCTTCAAAAACAGCAGTTAAAGCTACAATATCCATGGTAAGGTACAATAGACTTTTATTTCTAAAACAATTACCTTTCTTTCTTTCTTTTTTTTTTTTTTTTTTTTTTGGGAGTTTTTTTTTTTGGGTGCATGTGCGCTTGCCAGAAAGACAGAGAGAGACAGAGAGACAGAGAGCGAGAAATCACTCCCCAGGGGGGATGGCCACGCCACGCTTCATTCTCCTCCATTCTCCTCTCGGGATCATGGGCATGCATGCACATACGCCCGGTGTGAGTTTAAGTCACTAGGTCCAGGAAACGAACCGTGGTCGACTACATGGGTGTCCAGCGACATAGCCATTATGTTAACTGCTGGTTCCTAAAACAGTTACATCTCTTTCTTTCTTTCTTTTTTTTTTTTTGGAGAGGTTGTTTTTTTTTTCGCTATAGGGCACGTGCACTCGCCAGACAGAGAGACAGAAAGCGAGAAATCACCCCTCAGGGGGGATGGCCATGCTGCAATCCCTTCTCCTCCATTCTCCTCTTGGGATCTTGGGCACGCACGCACATGCGCCCAGCGTGAGTTTTAAGCCACCGGGTCCAGGACGTGAACTGCGGTCGAATACATGGGAGTCCAGCGACATAGCCATTACACTAACTGCTGGTCCCTAAAACAGTTACATTTCTATGGCCAAAGCAAATAAGCAAGATTCTCCCCCCCCACCCCCCCCAGGGAAAACATAAGGCACCAATACTGCCTAATCAATAAAGCAGACATTCTCCAATTTCCCACAGTATGATGTTTGGGTTCTATTTTTGCAGGAAATAATGACACCAGCTATTTCTCAGAAGTATTCATCATCTCTATTAGTCTCACTGATCATTCTCCTTGAAAATATTATGGCAGGGAAATACTGTATTACATGTTTGTGAATATCTTCCCTATGTCAATAGTACAGCTAACCAAAGAATAGGCAATTCACCAAAAAACTTACCAACTGAACTCCAAATAAAACAATGGTCAATCTACTAGTAATAAAATAAATGTAAAATTTTTTTTAAATTATGAAGTACATTTCTGTTGTTTTTGCCTAACAGAGTAACAGCATCAAATGTTTGCCGGCATACAGTAAATAGGTTTTTAGGAGACATATAAATTCGAACAAAGTTTATGGGATGCAAATTAGCAATAAAACCTGAAAAAAATGTGTGTAACTTTTTATCCAGCAAGTCTATATCTAGAATTTTATCCCCAAAGAATAATTACAGATGTAAAAATAATTTCTCACAAATGTATTTTTTTAATGTTCTATAACAATTACCACACACTCAGTGGCTTAAAACAACATCCATTTCTGATCTCACAGTTCTGTGGGTCAGCAGTCCAGGTGAACTCAACTGGGTCCTTGCTTAGGGTCTCACAAGGTGGAGATCAAGACGTCATTCAGAAGCTGGGCTCTTTTCAGGAGAGGAATTTGCTTCCAAACTCATTCAGGTTGTTTGTAGAAGTCAGTTCCTTGCTGCAGTAGGACTGAGGTCCATCCACAGGGACCACTCAGCTCTGAGAGGCCTCCCTCAGGTCCTTGTCTGTGGCCCTTTTTAAACAGAGAACATTCCTCCTATCTAATCTCTCTCACACTTCGAATCTCTCTGACTTCCTCTAATATCACTACTAGGGCTGAACTCTCTGCTCTAGAAGAGCTCATGTGATTCGGTTAGGTCTATTCTGATGATCTCAAATCAACTGATTTACTCAAATCAATTGATTAGTAACTATAATTACATCTGCAAAATCTTTTGCATGTAACATAACCACAGGAATGATATCCCATCATGTTCACAGGAGAGGGAATTATACAAAGTAAGGGTCACTGGAGATAATTTTAGAATTCTGCCTATCATACAAGAATATTCCTCACATTGTTGTATAATTATAGACAAAACTGCAAATAACCTAAATGTGCAGCAAAGAGGGTTAGTCAAGTAAATTTTACAAATACCTATATGATGGAATATTGAGTCACAGAAGGAGAATATTTAATGATATGAGAACATTCCATGATATAGTAAGAGAAAAAAGCAAAGTACAAAACTATTACAATATATACCAAATGTGCCAACAGGTACAACATCTGCTGAAAATCACATGAGGGCAGAGGCTAATGGCTATTCCCACAGTGCTGAGAGTAAGCAAAGTAGGATCTCAGTAATCATTTGTTAATTAAATGATTACTGAGATCCTACTTTGCTTACTCATAAATGAAGAAAAAAAATATAAAGACATTGGTGAATGGTCCCACTAAGGTAACTGAGTTATAAGTTCATTTTTTCTTTTTATACTTAAAACATGTTTACAACACTCTAATGTTCTACTTTTATACCAGATTATTTGAAAAAATAAATATTAGGAAACGTAAAGCTGGCATTCTTCTCATTCAGAATTTCTAGAGGCACTAATTACTCTCCTTGCATCAGTAGCTTACATTCCTCTGCTGAGAACCTACCAGTGTTCCAACTCGAGAAAGCATTTACTCACTGTCTTCCACAAATAGCAGCATGTCCACTTAATCCGACCTGCACCATTGCCCTAAGTAGCAGCAGTGCTGGTATTCTAGACCTTGCTGGTGTGCAGCAGAGGACATATTTCTATAGCCAAGCAGAGGCAGTCAGTTTCCTGCAGCCATGAGGGAACAGAATGAGTCCCAAGTTCAGTCTCCCCAAAAAGGTTTTATTTCATGGGAAACATAGGCAGAGACAGTAATATAAGGTATGCTAAAATGGGGTATCAATAAAGAGATGTGGGATGAAAGAAGAAGGAAAAGAGAATTCTCACAGGCAGAATAAAGAATGAGTTCATGACAGCAGTAGCATCCGAGCTCAGCCTTAAATGACGGATCAGTATATGACCACAAAACAGAGACAGGAAAACATTTCTGCTGCTTAGAGCATTGCCAGGAACACTGGTTGCTGTTTCCTTTATCCCAAAGGATGTTATAGAATTTCACTATGTTTTATCACCAGCTAAAGTAGCTTCCTGAGTTTTGTATAGCTAGCCTGCATTCTAATTTCCCTTGAGGCAGGAGAAAACATGGACAGTCTAATACTATGGATGAGGATAAATTATGTACAGTACCAGAATCTCACCAGAATGAAAAGTGCCTAAAATGATTAATAGTATCTTAACCAACCAGACGTTAGCATTATATCCAAACAGTTCTATCAGTCTCTATCAAAACCATCAGCAGCTGCCAAGAGAACTCTCCGAATAAAGGGATTACTAAAGCAAGCGTTCACCTTTCTAAACTAAGAAACGCCTGAGTTCAAGTAGAATAGGTTGTTAGACTAACCTTTGTGAAGCTACTCATTTCCAAACTGAAAAGAGAGTTAACAGGAATCCTTAAGGCAATAGCCAGCATGAACAATTACATACTTGTCCACATGGTTCTGGTACCACAGGGCAGTACTAGTCACCTCTTCCAGGTCACCCTTCTGAATCCCTGGGACAAGTTCTGTAGCTACTCTGTTCCTTCACAATAAGAGCAGTAATTATTCTAGATCAGGATCCTTTGCTTGTTACTAAGAAGACTAACTGGCTCCAAACCAACAGGATGGCTTTGAACAGAAAACCCCACAGTAAGTAATAGACCTGAAGTTATAGCTCGAGTCAGTTGGCCTACATGGTTACTCTTTTGTTAAAGACAGAGTCATTTTGGACCAGCAGATGGCACAGTGGTTACTTTGCTGGACTCCCACCTGACCCACTGCAGTTCCAGTCCTGGACCCAGTGGCTTGAAACACACTCCAAGTCCAAGTGTTTGTGAGCCCAAGATCCCAGGAGAAGAATGGAGAAGGGATCAGGCGTGGCCATCTCCCTGGGGGGGATTTCTCACTTTCTCTCTCACTGTCTCTTATCTCTCTGGCAAGTGCACATGCCCTAAGGCAAAAAACCTACTAAAAAAACAAAAGACGGCCATTTAAGATAAGGAAGGGCCCTTTATACACAAATGTATGTTTTGGAATTTCAGTACTGTTTTTGTAAAAGGTGGTATACTGGGTGTCTCAGGCAAGATTGTTACTTAAGTCTTAAACATTTGTGGTGTCATAGGTATTTACTATTCACCGATTTGGGGAAGATACCTGTATGGTAGTATTTCACTATACCGAAACTCCCGGGAAAAGTTGGGCACTTAAATTATTCAAAATGTTTTGTCAGTTAACGCGGAAGGGCAGGCGACGAGTACAGTCCCATGAAGGACGCACAGTCGTCTTTCTACGAGTGGAATGGGTGTAAGGAGGAGCCTCCCCGACGCGAGGAAACGCAGGCCGGCAGTCTGCAGGGAGATGTGTGTGGACGCACCGCCCGCAGGTACGGTGCGTAAATGAGCTCCAGGTCCGTCTACACCCCCGGGGGCTCACTCTTTGCTGGAGCTCTAGCTCCACTGGGTGATAGAGACGGGGGCCTCGCCTTGGGAAATCAGGGAGGGCTCTGGAAGAAGGAATTACTCAGTGGTTTCTGTGGACAGAACGGGAGTCTATTTAACAAGTAATGGGGCGAGCAAAGACAGCAGAGCTCGGGCATCCGGAAGAAGGAAGAGGTGCGGGAACGACGTGCTGGGGATGGCAGAAATGCGGGCAGAGGCGGCAAGGACCGAGCTCCCGGCCGCCGCGCCTTTCCGGAGGGAGCAGGTGCAGGCGTCTGGCCGGAGGGGCCGTCCCGGCGCCGGGAGGCGAGGGCGAGGCGGGGCCGTCTGCCCCCGTCTGCCGCCGCCTCCCCGCGTCCTCTCACCCCCCACCCGCGGATCTCCCCAGACAGGTGTTGTACCATAGTCTGCTACAGTGGGACTGAGTTTGAAGCATAACTGTTTCAAGTCACTCAACTCCACCACGGAAACAATTGGCGTCTCTGTCCTCTTATGGCACCCCAGTGGTTCTCAACTTGCCAACGTAGTAGGATCACATGGGGAGATCTTAAAGAAGATGGTGGTCCCACATCTCCCCAGACACTGAGCATGGGGCCTGGTCACTGGTGTTTTGTAAAAGCTCAGGTGATATCAACTAGCTGTCTGGGCCAGAACCACCAGGTATAGCTGTGCCAAGCCAGAGGCAGACTCGCCCTCCCTCCCTCCCCTCCTCTTAACTACTCATCTGACCCTTTTGGTGCCATTTGCAAATATGGGGGGAGTCTTCAAAAAGTTCATGGAAAATTCCTATTCTAAAACTACATAGATTTCAAAATATTTTGCATTTAAATAAACTTGTACTTCAATTCTGTTTTTCATGAACTTGTTGAAGTCCCCTTGTTATAAAAGCAATTCTTTTCATTAAAAATAGAATAGGTAAATAGAATAATGAATCCAAGCTTCCTTCTTCAGAGGCAAGGCCATTTTTCCAGTGGAGGGATCCTACAGCGTTCTGGTGTTCTGTTTACCTTTTCGATGTAGAAAGATGACCGAGTGAAGCCTCTTCCTCTTTCTCTCCCATTTCGCAGGCTGCCTGAGACCCCTAGCCTCTTCTAATGGCTATGTGAACATCTCCGAGTTCCAGACCTCCTTCCCAGTGGGGACTGTGATCTCCTACCGCTGCTTCCCTGGATTTAAAC